>NW_015554154.1:1378417-1454190 GCF_001515605.1 Sinocyclocheilus anshuiensis
GTTGGATCTGGATCCAACCACACCCCCTGGATCTTGTGTTCTGCATTGAGGACCATCTCACATATGCTCCAGAAAAGCTCATTAGTTCAATACTGTAGTCATCATCACAGCATGTAAGATTATCAAAGTCATGTGGGCTGCTGGGCTAACCAACTTATTCATGCACAGATGCACACTTTTGATGACTTTTACTGCAGAGCTCTGGCTATATTTAACATCACATACATATATATTTATATATGGCTCTGTCTCCCCTTGTGACATAATGAGCGGAGTGAACTGCTGGCAGCATGAGGAGCAGATCTGCAGCTCAAGACTCATGACTTCTGATAATTCAGTTGCATGCATCACCACAATAACACATGCACAATTGTGTGCTTGAAGTCTAGAAGCCACTACTGAATGATAAACCACAGGGCCTCATGCCCCTCGACACATTTCCCCTGAACAACCCGACCCTGCAACACTACAATCATTGCCCTTTTATTCATGATTGATTTTTTTAAACTTCTTCTTGATGTCATCTTCCAAATGTGCAATTGTTATAAAAACAATCATTAAAAAAAAAATAATAATAAAATGCAAACATGCGAAAACGTGCAATGAATAATTATTAGTATTATTAAAGGGATAGTTCACCCAAAAATGAAAATTCTGTCATTGATTACTCACCCTCATGTCGTTCCAAACCCGTAAGACCTTCGTTCATCTTTGGAACACAAATTAAGATATTTTTGATCAAATCTGAGAGCTCTCTGACCCTCCGTAGACAGCAATATGACTGAAATGTTACCAGGTCCAGAAACATAGCAAGGACATCGGTAAAATAGTCCATGTGACATCTAGGGTTCAACCGTAATTTTACGGAGCTACGAGAATACCTTTTGTGCGCAAAGAAAACAACAATACATAATTTATTCATTAATTCTTCTCCCTGAGTTACCGTCTTCCATTTGGAGAGTACTCCAGAACGTAATCAACGTAATGAGTGTTGTTTACGTTCAGCATGTGTGCGCTTTTGCTGAACGTAATCAGCGTTGTTTACGTTCAGTACTACTTACTACTATTCTGGACCTGGGAACAATTAATGACAGAATTTTCATTTTTGGGTGAACTAACCGTTTAAATAAAATATTAAATGTGATGTTAATATGCTAACACAAATAAAAGCGCAAATAAATAAATAACACAAATGAATGTATTTTTATTATCATCATTCATTATTATTATTTTATGTTATTATTGTTTTTTTAGGATGACCACACACTTCCACAGTGCTGGTAAATTGTGCGCTAACAGCTTCACCCTCTGCTGATTTGTGAAAGCACAGTTCCTGTGTGAACTGAAGTATGTCCTCACAATTACGATGCTGACTACTGTGACCCTAATGAGAACTTATGAAGTCGGCTGGGCCAGGAGAAGGCATCCTGTAGACATCTAGAGGTCCTTTCTGTAGGCACTCAGGGAATGTTTACATGGCAACAATTTTTGCTTTGCGTTTTTGAAAAGTGTCACACACAGACGACAACATTGCCAAAATGAACCCTGTACACACAGTTCTGCGAAAATGACTAAAACCACTGTATTATGCATGCCAGGCCAGTAGCTGGCGATGTCGCTTTATAAAGAAACACTATGTGCCTAAGCACATACGCATTCTATAGATTGACACAAAATATGTACATACATAACATCACCTTTTACACAAATTTGCATTATCATAAGTTTACACAGCTGTTTTCGCATACATAAATGGCCAAAAGGCATCAAATGTTTTCTGTTTTTAGTTGAAAATGGTGTGGTGTAAACAGCCCATCAGATTCAGGAGATATGGAGAGGTGGTATTAAGAGATAGTTCACCCAAAAATGAAATCAGTGGTTCAACCTTAATGTTATGAAGCTAGGAGAATACTTTTTGTGCGCAAAGAAAACAAAAATGATTAAAATAAATTATTCTCTTCCATGTCAGTCTTCACGCATGCATTGTGGTACTCTCATGAACGTTTGTCAAAGACAGAAGAGAAGAAATTCTTGAATAAGGTCATTATTTTTGTTTTATTTGCGCACAAGAAATTAGCAGACCGCTCGATCTTGCAGGTTTGCATTGCACAACATCAGAAAGATCAGGCCCTTTCTAACGGAGCATGCTGCACAACTTCTTGTCCAGGCCCTTGTCATTTCTAGGCTGGACTACTGCAATGCTCTTCTGGCTGGACTTCCATCAAGCACAATCAAACCTCTACAAATGATTCAGAATGCAGCGGTACGACTGGTCTTCAACGAGCCCAAAAGAGCCCATGTTACACCTCTCTTTATCTCCTGGCACTGGCTACCAGTCGCGGCTCGAATCAAGTTCAAGACATTGATGCTTGCATATAGAACAGCCACAGGCTCAGCACCCGCCTACTTCCACTCACTACTACGACTCTACATCCCCTCCAGAAGTCTGAGATCTGCTAGTGAGCGACGCCTCGTGGTACCATCACAGAGAGGCTCAAAATCACTTTCCAGAACATTCTCGTTCACCATTCCTGGCTGGTGGAACGATCTTCCCACCCCTATCCGGAATGCTGAATCCCTGACAATTTTCAAGCGACAGCTGAAAACTCATCTCTTTCGAAGCTACTTGACTTCATCATAAATTATTATTTTTTTTTTTAAATCTCTTTATTTATTCCTTCTCTTTCTAGCTTGTACTTATTTGAACAATGTCTAGAAACTTGTTATTACAAGCACTTCCTGTATCTGTTTGCCTCTTTAAGAAGAATCGCCTTATGTATCCCCAAATTGTAAGTCGCTTTGGATAAAAGCGTCTGCAAAATGACTAAATGTAAATGTAGCATCATAACATTATGGTGGACCACTGATGTCACATAAACTATTTTAACGATGTCCTTACTACCTTTCTGGGCCTTGAATGTGTCAGTTGCGTGGCTGTCTATGCAGGGTCAGAAAGCTCTCGGATTTCATTCAAAATCTCTTAATTTGTGTTCTGAAGATGAATAAAGGTCTTACGGGTTTGGAACGGCATGAGGGTGAGTAATTGATGACAGAATGTTCATTTTTGAAAATGTGGATTCACTGGATTGTGGAATATTCCACAGAAAATTACAGAACATGACATGGTATGTTGTGACACTTCCAGTAGTGGCACATGCCGCTGTCTGTCAGAGCATAATGTAGATGGTAACATACGCACTTAACGGCAGAACAATATTTAATTAATTGTATGTTGCTTTCAAACATACCGGAGTTCATTTGTACAACCATTAGGCTTCTCCGCACTGTCCGTTTTATATCTGTTTCGTGTCCCACTGTGTTATTGCAGGGCAACTTCAATGATAAGCTTTTAAAGAAATTCCAGGAATCATCTGCATTATTATAACACATTATAATAAAAGCTTCACCTCACCATAATCCTTGAGGAATTCTCTTAATGAAGGCCAAACATACATGTCCAGTCTGGTTTATCAAACCCGACACACGCCTCCACTTGACACTAAGCCTTATCTAAGATTTAAGAGCATGTAATTGACCTATCATTTCCTCCTCCCCCTGTCCATCACTACAGTATATTTTTGAATGTCAGAGAAACCGAGCGCATCAAATACAATAAGCACAAGGTTTTACCCCTCTATTATGTCGTTCATTAATCCTAAAATTTGCACTGAAGCAAATCCACCCTTCACGCTCTCTCTCTTTAGGGTCAAAGGTCAAGATGTAATACTCTGTATGGGGTATATTTGATCCAGCTGTCTAAGGCTTATTACCGCATGAAAGACTTTTTTAAAAACGTTTTTACCTCACTAGCCTTTTTACTCCTTTGACCAGATTTAGCTTTTGATAGAATAAACACACATACAGTTATTCTGCAATCATGATCATTATTCCGCAACAGAGGAATAAATTGGGCTGTTTATGTAGTTTTGATTAGATCATGGATATTGTAGTGTTGCATATGGCGAGTAGGTGGTTTGTGTCGCATGTAGATTGAACATTGCATGTTTTGTTAAACATGATCAAAGATCACAAACAACCGTGAAAAACAGCCCTGATGGACAGCTAAATATGACCTTTGAAATGAGAAGAACTCAGCTGTCCCAGACTAATGCCTTTTTTTTATTAAATGCATTTTCATGCATTTTGGAATCATTTAAAAGTTATTTTTAGATCTGTGTGTTATTTTTATAGCAGTCTATAGGTAACTGACAGTCGGGTAAATTTATTTAAAGGGGTCATATGATGCGATTTCAAGTTTTCCTTTCTCTTTGGAGTGTTACAAGCTCTTAGTGCATAAAGAAGATCTGTAAAGTTGCAAAGACTAAAGTCTCAAATCCAAAGAGATATTCTTTATAAAAGTTAAGAGTCAGCCACGGCTACCTAAAATGGCTCATTCTAACACGCCCCCACATATCTACATCACTATGTGGAAATATTAGCATAATGCCGCCCAAATGTGCACGCAAAGAAAGAAGGCGTGGTTTCAGGAACAGCAGTCGTGTTGATGCAGCCATGTCAGAGAGACACTGTGTATTTCAGTGCGAAAGCAAAAATCTTTAAAATAGCATCATATGACCCCTTTAAATGTAGCAAATGTGCATGTTACATAAACACAAGTGTATTTTAGACTTTTCTATTCGCCAGTGAGACCAGTTACCTGACACGCCTCCTGCCATGTACACAGCCAGCATCACCCCTAGAGTAAAGCCAAAGTGGATGGTAAGATTTTCTCCATGTTTTTCTCTGCTGAGAATAGTCTGGGCCACTGAACCACAACCGAAGAGCTGCAAACAGGAAATGGGCATAGAGAAGACAATTTAGGAAGACAATTAGTTGAAAAAAAGCTACCGCCAAATAGATAAGAAAAGCACTCTTGTTGTGGAGCACTTATTCAAAACTAATTAGTAGGACAGTTTTTTCAAATGCTCAGGCCATTATGGTCAGGGTGGCACCCCAAAGCAACAAAATCTGTCATGCTGAATCAGAACCTTTTCACGGAATTAACACCAGTAGAATACACTGTAGAAACGTCTAAGTGTATTTCGTTTTAATATTAATTGAAATAATTTAAGTCAAAGAAGATTTGCAATATTACTCACAACTTCATGTACTAATGTTTGTAGTAAAATGTAGTTCTCTTCACTCTAAGTTGTCAAACCGGACATTAAAACATTTATAAAAAACAAAATAGTTAACTAAACGGTAAAAATGTACAATACAAAGTACCGTACAAACCTTAAGATTAGTCTATTAAAAAATAATTGTGTAACATTTATAAATCACGTGAAAGCATCTGACGTTCATGAAAAATGCCTTTTTTTACAGTCAACCCAGCCTGAATGTGTGTCAGCGTGTTCACTTGTTTACACAAGAGCTATAGCAAAACATGTTGTGATTGGAATTTATTGGAATTGTATTTTGGAGGACAATTACAAAAACAACAACAACAAAACAGGCACTTAAAACTAACATAAACCACTGCCAGAGAAATTGAGCATTTGTCAAATTAGACTAAAACCTTGTAGTTACTGAGATGAAGCCCTTCAAAGCATAAATCATAGCCGTATGCAATTAAGTAGCCATTAGAACGGATCGATAAGAAGCATAAATAAGACACTTTACATCACTAGAGGGTGTTGCGTGTAATGCAGTGCATTTAGTCTAAATCATTATGTGGTCACACATATAGCTATTACTACCACAATAATATGTGGGCACACGTCTATAAAATATTAAGTGCTTCTTTAAAATTAAAGAATATCAACCTTAACACCACCCATATGACAAGAATGAAATAAGTTGAAAAATTGACATTCATTATAATTCTATTGCATTGAAATCTCAAAACTGTTAATCTCAGTTTACTTGGTTCTGAAGTCCTGACAGGCGAAAGACTTACTATTAGTACGAATGTCCCTAGTAATTCAGCCAGAAACTCTCTGATGATGTCCCGCCTCACGCTGCACCTCTCCCTCAAATTTCTGAAGTTTTCGAGCTCCATACTTTCCCCGACAGCTGAGATGTGATGTCCGGACAGACAGTTGAAGGCTGATCTCGCTGGAGTTTAAGTGTCTTAGGCTTTAACCTCCCCCGCCCCTCCTGCTGCTCAGATGTCATTAAACACACTGACATGACAGGTTGCTGCTTCCTCTTTGCTCTCACTCCATCCATCCTCTTCATGCTGAGACAAAGACGAGAGTCCCATCAACTAGTGGATGATATCGTTACGTTTGCGAACATTAAACACTACAGAAACGACGTTAGAAATATTAGACAGTTCAATTCACATAAGCTTTATTGTTAAAGAAGCGTAACTTATTTACGTACTACAATTATTAACAGAAGAAGATATGCTATTCATTTTAGTAGGCTACTTTTCAGAATATATAAAATTAATTAGCCTACATTCTTTTTGCATGTGTAATTGTTACACAACTCTCATCTACTCTCATCCCTCAGTAGACTATTTTTTAGTTTAAAACTCACGCACAATGCACAAGCAAGTCTTGGTTTATTTATTCTCTAAACAGAAATACATCATATTTTATATGTTTAGCTTACTTGTTTGTTACTCAGTGGGATTTCTTATTTCTGAGTATTATTTCCAGTTCTCATTCGGAGAAGCGGGCACACTATAGCACAACTAACAGTTGTAATACGTATATTTGTCCACCGGGTGGAACTATTTGACAAAGTAAAAACCAAGGGTGGCCAGAGTTTGACAGCGTCCCGTGACTGTCGGTACAGACTGTGAAAAGAAGAAGCGATAGGATGGTAGCGGTAGGCCTATGTTTTGTTTGCATTAATCACTGTCACTTGTTCTGGGGTGTCGTCTTTGATGTGAGGCAGACACTGTCAGTGCTGTGAAATGAGGGGGATGTGCTGATGGAGAAAAAGCACCCCAGTGGGTTCTAACAAATTATAACACCCCATCCCCTTCATCATTTTAACAACCCCTCAGCCCTAGCATGTCACACATGATAACTGCTATCACGCAGCCTGCTCATTAAAAATGTTTAAGTTATGTAGCCAATTTAAGTGTGCATGACACAAAACTTTTTGGATCGCAAGCCTTGCATTTGTAGGTCATCATACAGAACATGTCATCATACAGAAAAGACCATACAGACACAATTCACTAAAATCAGTTCGATTTTTCCATGTTACTATTTTCCAAATGAATTGTTTAATATTCAGGCATTATTTATTTAATAGCAGGACAGTGTGAACAACATTTTATGACAGGACATTATTATGTTACAAACAATTAGGATTTTATTTAGGCTAAAGTGTGCTTTTTCCAACTACAGACAAGTTGGTAGCCTATAAACGCTTCCAACTCCCAAGATTAGGCTAATCTCCTACAAAATTTCTCTGGTTAGCCCTCCGTGGAAGTGTGAAGGCGATTATTTTTTTTATTTATCTGCGACATAATCGTAGATGTTTTTGCCGCGATCCGGTTTTGGAAGAGCTTCCTTATCCACCAGTCACACAGTGGAAGTGTGAATGTCTGTGTTGGCTAATCCTTTAAAACACAACCTTTTTGAGAGTGTTAAAAGCCCTTTTAGATGGTCTTTAATGTTTATTGGATATTCTGAGGTAAATGCTAACTGAGTCCCGGCGCTGCAGGAGGCACGACGAGGAAATAACCTGTGATCGCTTGATGTAGATAGACGAATAGACGGGATAGATATGTTACAGGAGAATCTGTGAGAGTCAAAGGGGCAAACGGCTTTGCCAAAGAAAACTTTAACGTTTACGTGACAGTTTGGGCACCCCAATGGAGAGAAAGCCTAGCTAACCATTATTTTTTAATATAGTAGCCTACTTTTATTGATCATTTCAGATAGCAAACAGACTGTATGCAAAGTACACGATATTTATAGCCTAGTTTGAAAAGAAAAATAGATTTAATGGTCTGCTGTACAATTTTAGACCACCAGACGGGCGTTTCAGGCTAGAGCATGGAACATTTATTATTTTTAATTAATTAATTAAATAAATATGTTATCAAATTATTTTTTAAACTAGATCTTTACCTTAAAACGGGTATGTGTTAACATTCAGTTGTGTTACTGAGTTAAATAATAAAATAGTATAGCCTATACTATTTTGACTTGAAACTGATCATTTAGATTCACATGAAACACATTTTCAGGTTACCTGACAAAACATTTTTACAGTGCAGTTTACTACTGCCTGTCAGTTGAATTTCTTCCTGATAACTCCTGATACTCCTACATACCGTTGTCTTGAGAGTGGGTGGTATCTCTCTCACTCAGTATGGTCAGAAAGGGAGAGAGAGTAGCCTAGTTTATGTAAATGCTCCATTTTAATTATATTAGGAGGACGGCCCAATTCTCTGCCCAATAAAAATGGACCAGGGCTGACACCTGGTTATAAACACAGGAAGGATTCCAAAGTAGTAAAAGCAAATCGGCAGAAAAAAACCCAACCGGCATCTTCAAGAGACGCAATGACCTCCAGTAAAGTTGAACTGCCAGGAGAGGTGAAAAACGACCCGGCTGCGCTCATGGCATCTCTTCATCTGGTGCCCTCACCGGTACCCAACCCTGAAATCAAGTACACTAAGGTTTGTGAGACTTTTTTACACTTCGTTCAAGAATCATAAAGCTGCCTAAACGGGAAATGCAAACTTCGATTAGGTGACACGTTTGATTTGTTGTGACTGCGCGCAAACAAATCACTGATCAAGAAACGCATCGTGATGCAACCATGGCATTGGTAGCAGGCTCATACTCACGCATTTAAACCGAATGTAGCAGTAGTAATCTTAAGATGTTACGGCTCTTAAGTACGGTAGATCAGGAGGCTTGTCTGCACATGCATTTGCTAACAAATAGCAAGTTTTGGCTATACGGATTATTCTTTAGGTACGCAGTATAATGATGTGCTATTTGCAATAAGTATATCGATTCTCCGTTTTATTCTAATCAAATAAACTGACTTTATTTGTGTCCATATAAAGAATGTGAAAGTCCAGACCTGCTGCCTGTTATCTAATACAGAAGGGCATCGATCATGAAAGTTTTCTCCATCTTGATATAGTGAGAAATGAGAGTCCATAGAGCTTTAATAATCTTATTAAACCGGTTAAGAAGTTTTGCCTTGAACAGGTTGTTATTATTTACGACTGTACTTTACATGATTTTCGGTGCGCGTTAGAGATCCGCCTCTATCTCTCCTTTTAATTCTGTGGTACAGTCTATAGTTCACAGCCTAGTATCTAAATTATTCATAATGTCTTTATGTTCTGGACTAAAAAAAAAAACAAACAAACAAAAAAAAATCACAAACACGCCATATGTTAATTATTGTGATCTTGATCTTGTTCATTATTGTGATCAACTTTTACTTAAGCTCAATTACAATATTTACAAGCCGGATCATGTGTACGAAATTTATGGACACTAAATGCAAGTGTTCAGGGCTACACCCCATTTAAAACAGAAACTTTGTACACCACTAAAATTGCAGGGTTGATAACAAGTATAGCTAAGAAGGCGAAGTATGCCAACATGTCAAAGTCTGGGCTTTCACATTCATTTTTAGACACTTTAATACTTTTGGGCTTATTCAGATGTAATGAGGTTTCAGCACTAGCTATTATGTAGTCATCTTATATTAATCTCTCTGAAAATGACAAAGAAATGTTGAATCATTCCATAAAATTATTATAAAATATAATCTCTCTTGTTTTGTTGGTAAGGTCATGTTATATTATGCCAGTTTTGACGGTAATAATTTTATTGCTGTGAGGTGAGAGGGTAAGTCAAAGTGCAGCGCAGGCCATTATCACTGTGGTAAAGAGAGTGAAGTTCAACCAGAGCAAGAGCTGGAGACACCTGTGACATACACACCCTGCATCTCCTGCTCTCATTGCAAACCTGCTCTCAGAAGCACATGGGAGTGTGAGAAGGATTCATACTTAGGAATTTGTGTGCTGGCTGTATGGGTGTGTGTGGGGTTGCAGTTTGGGCATTAGTGATGTGAACTCCCTTCACACCCTTGTCCATCTCCCTCTTTCTCTCTATCCCCACCCCCCTCTCACTTTTGATTTTGTGTGCCTGGTGCAGCGCAGCACAGGCTCTGATGTAACAGTCCAGATATGCCCAATCAATACTATTCTTTCAAATGTAGTCAGTGCAGAGCCAAGTTTTTTATTATTTGTGTAAGTCTGAGGTTAAGCCATTTTAGCGAAACTCCTTGGAGACTTCTTAAGTTGTGTTTTCTGTGCTGTTAATGAGCAGTGCTTTATGCCAGAGATGCTGACTTATGGAAATATCATTATTGGGCATATTTAACATCTCATTCCTCTATCAGTGTTAACCACTTATGTACATACAGAATCACATCCAGCTCTGGCATTTAAAGTAAAATAATTAATATCAAGCAATGAAAGGGAGAGGTGGTGGCAAGTAATTCAGTTAGGTAATACAATAATCATTACAAAACGTATTTTACAGCAATGAATGGTTTGTTGTATGTGAGCGTATGGTTATTAGACATAGTCATGGTTATATTTATTTATTTTTTAATCCAAAATAAACGTTTTTGTTTACATGATATGTGTGTATACTGTGTATATTTATTATGTATATATAAATACAAACACATGCATTTATATATTTAAGAAAAATATGTTATGTTTATATATTAAATGTATTTATATATAGTATAAAATATAAGAATATAAATATATATACATGTAAATATTTTCAAAATATATACTGTATGTGTGTGTATTTATATATACATAATAAATATACACAGTACACATACATATATTATGTAAATTATCGTGATTAATCATTTGACAGCACTAATTGAAAGACTTATTTACAGTATAAGATTAGCACTTGATATAATGAGTGCTGCAGTTTTTTAAATGTAGTTTTTGTTTAATTTGTTCACATGCTAAAGCCAAATAACCTGAATAGTTAGGATTGTTTCTTGTATGGTAAAATGACAGTAAAATTGCTACAACGTGGACTTTGTGCTCCCCAGTAAACTTTTTACCCCACCAATTACATTTGTGCCTATTATGTGAGTCACTACACCTGCATTTGTTACAGATTTGAGATTAAACACACTGATAGGGAAATTATCTGCTGTGCCATTGAACATTTACGACCGAGCTTCAACTTATCACACCGATATTTCTCAAAGTCCTGTTGTTTGGTGCAGACACCTGAGCTCAATACGCTTTACAGTCTTACAGAATCTCCTCTTGACTCCACACAGTGTATAAAGAGCGTGTTTGACTGGTCACGGGAGAGCTAGTCTGCTGAAGGAGTTCTCTTTCTCTCTTTCTCTGTCTGCTGGCCCACTGGGCTGATAATGGCACTAAGGAAGCCATAAATTTGTCTCCGGTGATGGCTGGTTATGGATGTTTTTTCTTTTTTTTTTTTTCTTCGAATGGAAGAGAGAAAAAGAAAGGAAAGGTTATGTTGATAGGTGTATGTATCAGTGTAATTGATTAGGGCCCAGGAGTCTTTTTGAAAGAGAGGTGTTGGATTCCAGCAGGCAGGGTGATGATTTGCTCACTCCATTCAGTTATAACACATAAGTGAAGCAGACCCTTGAGATTAAAACCTGGAAGAAGATAGGAAACAGGAGACAGGATATTACTCTCTCGCTTTCCCCTGTGCCGTGCAACTGATAATTGCACATTTGGATTAGATGTGGTTTGCAGTCAGTGGAATTGATCAATGATATTCAATAAACATGTATAGATAATCTCTGCATAGAATTCTGGGTTTTCTAATGAATGTGGTTTAATTGTTCAAGGTATAATTCACTCAAAAATGACAAATCTGTCACAATTTACTCACCTTTATGCCATTCCAAACCTTTTTTTCTGTGGAACACAAAAGAAGATACTTTGAAGAATGTTTTCACGATAAAAATTAAGATATTTTTTGTCCATGCAATGAAAGTTAGTGTGGTCCAAAATATCTTGATTTTTCCAAAAATAAGAGCGAGTAAATGATAGAATTTTCATATTCGTCTGTGCACGTGTTCGTTTCTGTATACTGCGAGCTTCATGGAGAAAAAGACACTTGATAGCCATTTGTTGGACATGTCTTTATATTTTAAGGACTTAAGCGTCCAGCCAGGACAGTAGTGTGCGCTGAAGTGAGGACTTTTGTAAGCTAATCTGGGAGACAGCTTGAGTGAATGAGGTAGGCCCCATCAATCCTTCAGTGCATGAGATAGTACAGATGGGAGTCAGGGGGGTTTTCTGCTCTAGAAGCTGTCCAGCAGGGTGTAATATATGGCCGTGTCTCACTGTTAGGGTCAGTGGCCCTGACTTACGAGAGTCTGTCCCATACCCTCTGGAGTTTTTCACTTCAAAACCCACCATTTCTTCACATCAAACAGCGGCCAAAGTAGAGCATACACTGAGAAGCTTGATTTATTGTAAGCGGCACAGTGAGGACTCTCTCTCTCTCTCATCCTCTTGACTTATAATTTTTCCCCTTTCTTACTCTTGATCTTTTCTTCACATCTTCCTCACTGATTATCTTTGGCCTTTGCACTGTTTTTCTCCCTCAGGAACAAAATGCTTGATTTGTCTTTGTATTATTAACAATAGCATGTTTGTTCTAGCTACTTTATTTAAATTTAGCACAGATATGCTAACCAAGTATTATATTATATTATATTAACCAAGTATATTATAATTTATATTTTTTGTTGTTTAAAAACAATCTTCAATGGTTTAATTTGTTAACGGGATAGTACACCCAAAAATGCAAATACTCATTACTTTTCCTCATGTTGTTCCAAACCTGCATGACTTTGCTTCTTCTGTGAAAAATTAAAGAAACCCAGACTTGAGGTTGAAAAAATTATGACAACATTTTTGGGTGAGCTATCACTTGAACAGGTAATGTTACTTATGTATCACAACCTAACAAAGTTTTTTTTTAACAGCATTTATTAATCTAGATAATATGTGATTATTCATCTATAATAATCTATAATATGGTAATTCATAATTGTAATTCATATACTACATAAATATATTAAATTGATACTAAATATGCTATTGATCATATTTGTTCAAAATACATTAACTATTGGCAATTTACACTCTGTAAATGTAGAAATTAACATTAACCAAGTTTAATAAATACTAAAATATTGTGTATTGTTACTTAACTAATGTTAATAAATTGTTAATAAAAAGTTTTGTCACTTTGTCCCTGTCAACCTGCTCTGTAGACTAACATATGTTGCACAATTCGACATTTCACTCGTGGTATTTGCAATGAATTATGTTACAGAAAAGAGAGAGTGAGAACATGACATGCAGTCTCACTTCCATGTCTTAAGCTCCCTCTTCTCCTGTAACATCAGTAATTATCAACATCTTGAAGTGTGTGCAGTTGCAGAGTGAAAGTGAGCTGCTCAAGAAAGGATATGAAACTTCCTGTGCAGACCGAGACCCGGGCTGCAGGTGCCCTGTTAGGATCCGTCTGGCTCTGGAATCCCGGCCTGTTCCATGAAAGCGCAGATAAAGCGCACATATAAAAAAGAATCGTTTTACAATGGCCAAGAAATGTTTGCCATTAAATATCCCTCATGTGTCTGAGCCATTAGAAGGTGCTGGCGGCCAAACAGATGTTTCGCTGGCTGTAGCGTGAGCTTTGGCATTCTCCGTCTGCGTTCCTGCTCCGCTTCCTCCTGCAGTTGTGCGAAGCCTCCAGAGAGCTCGCCGGGGCAGATGAGAAACGGATCAGCATTCTACAACTGCTAGAGTCATTCGAGTCACCCCCCAAAAAGACTCTTCTCTAGCTCTAGCGCTCCCTGAGGAACAAAGTCGACCTCCTGCTTTTGTGGCCGATAACCCTCTTTCCTGTGTGAAGTAATGCTGGTGATAAAAATCTCAGCAATAAGGAGCATAAGCCTAGTGATGCTGTCATCGTTCGCCGTGGGTCCCTCTTCCACAATCTGTTTGTGATAGGCACTGCACATCTCACCATCTAATTAGCTTTGCAGACGAGCGCAGTCAGCACCATGAGACTGACAGCTTAAATAAAAAAACATGGAGTGATTCTAAATGTTTGCAGCTGTCTTGTGCTGTGGCCTGCGCGTAAAATCTCAACCTATCTGCACTCTGTCCGATTTCGTAACTGTTAGCGTAGGATGAACTGGCAGCGCTTCTCTTTCTGTTTGTGTACTGCATCAAGTGGCTGTTTTGTTTACAAGATAATACATTTTCTGGCCACCTACTGTTGTAAACAAAATCTAGTTGTCACAGCTTGGCGGTTAGTTTTCATACTCAACTCAAGTTTAAAAGTACTTCCAGCACTCTGCCTCAAAAAACTCCACTATGTTTTTAGCTTAGCCACACTGAAGAGAGTTGTTAAAAATCATGAGAATTTAAGTGAGGGTAAGTAAAAAAGTATTTGAGTGAAGACTCACTTTTACAGTTTCAAAAGCAAAGAAATAGTTAAGTAAAATTACATGTAATTTTAAAATTAATGTCATTTTACTTAAATGTTTCTTTGCTTTTGTTTGCCAAAATCAAGCAAAAAAAAAGTATGGTATGAAAGAAAGTATTAAACTGAGCATATTGCATGCTCAAAACTTTGTTAATTAAAGTTCACCTCTATAATAAAAATGTCCTAATACTATCCAGAATCCTGAAACCTGTCACTAGTAATAGTTCAACTTTAAATTCTACAAATATTATAGGTGTTTGACAACTGAATAGTTGACTGTTTGTCGACCATGCTTACACTTGAGTCAGGTTTGTCCCTATTTAGCAATGCTTGAAATGATTTTATGATGTCTACACAAGGACAGATATGGACCATAACTGTGCCTACACTGAAATGGAGGTGTTGGCATGTAAAAGCTTGCATAATTTTAGCTTATTTTGCTTTGCTAAAAGCTAAAATGGACAAAAATGTGGGAGATTTAAGTCACTGTGACCTGTGAGAAATGTATTTTTTTACCTCAGGTGTTTAAATGAAATTTCTAACAAGTAAAAAGTATCTTTTGCCAAGTAATTGTGTTAGAAGTATTCAGTTTCGATACAAATTCCAAATAATGCTTAAGTATAGTAATGAAGTACGATTACTCAGGTTCTTTACAGCCCTGTTGAAGCCTCCAGCAGGGTTACGGCAAAGAAGCGGTGATCAATATGAATTTTTGCACTTTTGCACTTGCGTTCTTATCCCTTTTCTTTAATCAAAGCCAAAGTATAAAGAAAGCTTGAGAGTTGATTTACTGCACCGGCCTGTCACTCTTTATCAACTTTCTCAATGGGAAGAGACAATAGTCCGAGAGCCCCCAGAGCTCAGGGAAGACTGGGCCAAATGGCCTCTAATGGTCGCCTTTTTCTAGTCGTGATTTAGATGGTGGCCCAATCCGCTGCTCACCCAGCATTCCCCTCTCCTCTGTTCCGGGGTGCCGTAAGTGTGGGTTTATGAAGAGCATAAAGCTACCCACCGTCTGCATTCTTCCCCGGCCCACTGGCCTGTCACAGTCTGCCCCTGATTTAAGGCATTCCACTACAGTGGCCTCTATAAATTTGAAAACTAATTCGCTCTTCTACGGGGCTTTCTGTTTTTGTAACAGGCCCTCGGCTCGACGAGGCCACTGACACTTTTATGAAGTGCTCCAAATGAGAGTCAGATTAAAGGTGGCCCCCTTAATGCAAGAGGCCTGTGAGGAGCGAGCGAGAGAGAGAGAATGGAGTCTGATGTACATGTATCGGAGAGGAATCAGCATGGTACAGACTGATACCTAGCCTGACCAGGAGTGATTTACTGTATTCATGCCAGTTTTAGGGGAGACACAGAGTGGGATTGACTGAGGCAGCCTGAACCGCCTCCAAGTCAACTGGCATTTTATACCTGTTCTAAAGTAAACACGCCTCTTGGTTTACAGCCAATTAAATTGTACTTAAGTCTGTAAGTTTACATTAGTAAACATGTTGGAGAGCTTGAGGAGGCCCAGGGCCACGGTTCACTTTGAACCAGACGTCTTCTTCTATGCAGATGACAGGAAGAGTAAATGTGTTTTATGTAAGAGTAAATGTAGAGCTCACAGCCAGCAGATGCTTTAACACCTTATCTGTCACCGGTTTGTTGAAATCGGTTTAAGTGCCATCTGTTTGCGTAAGTCTTCAACTGAATATTGAAACCACACTTGCCTTATGTGTATGTTGTGTGCACAGAGAAAGATGTATTTTTCTTTTCTTCTTTATCGAGCTTGAAAAATCCATCTTTTGGAATCTGAGGTGGTTGTTTTATGGGCTGCTTCTTTTAACGCATCACCAGCGTGCAGCCTGTGTTTTATGATCTCGTAAACGAGCAGTGATGTTGTGAAACGTGTGTCTGTGTGTATTTCTGCATTTGTGTGTGTATCTATGCACTTCTATCTGTGGGCGCATTTGTGTGTCTTGTGTGTCTGATAGGGATTTATCTCTCCTTTCCCCTTTCCCCCACCTCTGTCTGTCTGGTTGCTGGATCACTCCCAAGAGAGTGATATTGGGCAGCCCTGCAATAGCACACGGTTCCCAGAGATTCCTCTCACACCACAACCATGAAACACACAGGAGGAGAAAGACTCTCTCTTTTAATTCTGTGCATCATCATGAAGTTACTAACTAACTCACAGTAATTCCTCAAGGGCCTAAAGATGCACATTTTATGGATGGTGTTTGACATATTCTGCATTAAAATGCTTAATTCTCATGCAAACAGTTGTCTTGTTTTGTTACAGCAGTTTAAGGTAGTGGTGGATGTTGTATCTAAATCATGTACTTGAGTAAAAGAAGACAGGAGTAGAGCTTATTGATTTGAATTTGTGATCCAATTAAGTTTTAGTCATTTTGTTGTGTTTGTGCCTTTTTCAGTTTTAGTTAACTTAGTAAATTTAGTTAAATGAAATTAAAATAAAATTTTAATTCCTTTTTTTCATCAAATGTTTATTCCAAGAAACTTTTGGTGTGTGCACCAAAACTAAAAAAGACATTGTTACAGTCTACCATTGATTTTAAGTAATTCTATTTTTTTTAAAAAGGGCCTCACTGTTGTGAAAACTAAACTGTATCTTTCTCTTCTCTCCCTGTAGATTTTTATTAATAACGAATGGCATGATTCTGTGAGCGGTAAGGTCTTCAGCACATACAACCCGGCTACAGGGGAGAAGATCTGTGACGTCCAGGAAGCAGATAAGGTGTGTGTGTGTGTGTGCTTTTTTAGCATGCTAGTGTGTTTGTCAGCAAAGTGTGTATTTGGTAATTGGTCAAACCATTGCCAGAACAGGTTTGGCACAATTGCTCTGCTGGACTACATTTAGTCGTCCAGCACCGCTATTGTGCTTCTCACTTTCAGCCTTCACTCAGCATGAATAAGCATCCAGAATTGAAAGAGAGGGAGGGAGGGAGGGGGCTGTAGTTCAGTCTAATGTGGTTAAGCAAGCTAGAGGCTGTAGTTCCTCTCTGTAAATCAGGCAGAAAGTGTGGAAAACCAGAATGGATACAGGAAACAGGGACCCCCTGAACGTGCAACTGGGGAAGTCATTGAGACTCATCCGGAATGAATGGATTTTATTTGTCCCAGAGGTGGACAAACACCTGTTTACAGGATAAGGTTATATCATTAAGTGCTCTCCTGTCTCTCTCCTCCTTTTGTTTCTATCTCTCTCTCTCTGTCCGTTCCCCTTGCCTTTCTGTTAGGCTGATGTGGACAAAGCCGTGCAGGCTGCGCGTTTGGCCTTCTCTCTAGGTTCAGTATGGAGGAAGATGGATGCATCTGAACGTGGGAGGCTGTTGTTTAAGCTAGCTAACCTGGTGGAAAGAGACAGTGCCTACCTTGCTGTGAGTACTTCATCCAACACAAAAACTAAACTTCTACTTAATTGTTTGTTGGGGGAACTTTTCTGAATGAAATGTAGAGAACCCTATTGAAAAAAACAGCATATGCTGGTTAGGTATGTTTTGAAGCATAAACCAGCACAAACCAGTTAAAGACCAGCTTAAACCAGCTCAAACCAGCAGCCATGCTTCAAAACATGCCTAACCAGCATATGCTGTTTTTTTCAACAGGGAATATACTGTAAGTGAATTTGATTTATTAAATGTAAACTTTAATGTCGTGTTGGATATAATGCAACCTTTACTTTTGGCCCACGTTAACACATGCAGGGCATCTTTTTTGCTTTTTACAGTCTATAGTACTATCACAAATATATGTTTTATTACTCAGGGCACCTATTCCAATGCTATCCATCAGGTCGAGACATTTTTTGCACTGTATTCCAAAAACATAAACAATTCCAGCAACTCATTTTTTTGTTGCAGGTTTTAAAAATCCTGCATGATGTTTTTTGATTTCTTTAATATATGTCTGATAATTGTTTCCATATGTTCTGCTCAATTAGAAGCAAAATGCCTGACCCACGCTCTCTTGTTGACATCGGTCTTGACTCCCTCATAACTATCAGCTTCACTCACAAACCAGTGGTCATCTGACCACACTTAAACCAAGTCTCATTCTAGTCAGTGCCAGTTTTCGGTGAGTGAGAATCAGATTTAACAGGACAGAGCCATCTGAGCAGACAAAGACGCTCACAACAATAAGCAAGTGTCTAATGAGTGGGCCTGTCTGTCTGCCTCAGGCTTATTGAAGCTTCATGGCAGGAGCCGTAGGAGTTGTTGTTTTTCTAACAATTTTGATTTGTCCTACAATTGTCTGAAACTCATGATGATGACAACGCCGAGTTGAAACACATGACCTTTGGGCGCTAATGATCACTTAGGTTAAGAGGGAAATGTTAAAGAGAGGTATTGTTCTGTTCCGTGATGTGCTTTTATCTCCGGCGTTCCTCCGCCCTGGACATCTGTTTTTACTTCCCACTCGCGGAGATGTGTCTAAAGAGACAGATTCAGAAACAAAAGTGCTGTTTGTCTTTGTGCATGCAGCTCTCCGCCGTAGCCATTTTGAGTAAATCTCTTTCATGTTACAGTTTAGACTTGGTTTTAAATGGCCTGAAACAACAGATTTTCTCCATCCAGCTCTGAACAAGTGTCAGAGCAAATTGCTTTGAAAGAAAAATGCGATGTCCATGTGGTTACAATCACTCTTTATATCAATCTAATCCCACGTCGATAAGAAATCATGGCTGGCTGACACAGAGATAACAAAGTCAGGTCTCTGGTGATGGCTATATGAATATCATGTTTCCTGGGGGAGCAGATGGAAGTGTGTGCTTTAGATATGCTTAGTCTGAATGCAGCATGGGGGGTGTCAGGTTTAATCTCTATGAGTGATTTTTCATCACACGCCCACACTCTCATCTTCCTTCTCTCCTCCCAGACCCTGGAGTCTCTGGACACTGGGAAACCTTTCCTCTCCTCGTTCTTTGTGGACCTTCAGGGAACCATTAAAACTTTTCGATATTTTGCTGGATGGGCAGATAAGATCCACGGTTCCACGATTCCGACTGGTAAGATGACGCTCATCCTGTCATAAACTCTCACCATAGAATTAGACAGCATTTAAATTATGGGGGTGTTTGAAGAGGTGGGGGGTCTGACCACTCTAACGATATCAAAACAAAAGTTTGGAGTCTTAAAAGTAGATTATAGACATTTTTTTTAGCATTTTAGTAACCACAAAAGTTAGCCTGGATGCAAAGTTTCACCTCACAGTAAACAGGCACTCATAAACAGAAATAAGGAAAGCAGTGGGCACTTTTCGTGGGGATAGAAAACATAAATAATGTAATTATTTTACGTTTCATTTTAGATTTCTGAAATGTTTATTTAATTATTAAATATATTTTTTAAATAAATTTTTGTATTAAAACATCTTTTTATTAAAAAACAAATGTTTTTTTATTTGCTATAAAATTAATCAAATAAAACCCTTTGTATAAATCCTTACACATACTTTTTTCTACATGTAATATATGTATATGCATATATCTGTATATGTACACTATAATTAAAAAGTTTTGGGGTCAGTAATTTTTATTTTTTGAAAGAAATGAATACTTTTATTCTGAAAGGAATATTAAATTGATAAAAAATTATAGTAAAGACATTTATAATGTTACATAAGATTCCTTCTTGATGTTGTTTTTTAAACTTTATATTTATCAAAGAATAATGAAAATAAATCTATCACTGTTATCAACTGTTTTCAACATTGGTAATGATAAGAAATGATTCTTAAGCACCAAATCAGCATATTAGATTGTTTTCTGAAGGATCATGTGACACTGGAGGCAGAGTAATGGTTGCTGAAAATTCAGCTTTGCTATGAAAGGAATAAATTACATTTTGACATAGAAAACTTATTTTAAATGGTCATTTCAATTCCCTGTTTTTACTGTATTTTTGATCAAATAAATGCAGTCTTGGTGAGCATAAAAAACTTCTGTCAGAATCATTAAAAAGTGTATATTCGTTATTACATTTCACACATAGGGGATGGTGCGTTATATATCCAAAACCACATAATGTCACTGATATAAACTGTATGTTTACGAAAGCTGGTGACACAGCAATGCAGAAGCAGACGTTTTGGAGAGCATGGAAGATACATGCGCACTGGACTGGAAACTGTCATTATGTGAATGCAGACCAGACCTTTAGGTACAGGCCCATCCCAGACATTTAAGGAAGTTTGACCTTGAGCAGAGAGACCACAGCTCTAAGCCGGGGTAGAGCTATGTTTTCTCTGAGGCCTGCAGGAGATGTTGTGGGGTTATGAAGGTGCACTGAGGGTAAACAGACGAGGTCCCGTAACAGTTATAAATCTGAGTGCTAATGGCTGCCCTCCTGTGGAGTGCTGCCATCAGTGGAGCACAGTGACAGCTACAGGGCCGGGGGGCACTACGGGGGTCTGGGGGTCTGTTCTGGCTAATTTAGTTGTTGGAAAGGAACGCGGCAGGGAGCCTGGAGACTACGGGACAGCAGTAGACGTGCAGCTCTGATGTCACGGTGCAGCCATTAGTGTGCAAGTATGTGTGCGCGGGGGAGATTGTGGAGCCGCCCTTCAGGGCCCCCCTGTCACATGGGCCACATGGGTTAGAGGGAATTGAGAGAGGTGTCCGCCGTCGGGCATCCCTGTAATTATTGTGCATTCCAACACTGTCTGTCACCATTTCTCTCTGATTGGCTCACACTTATGCGCTTATGCTGTCCTATACTGTCCTTCATATAAAGCAGTCACTCTTGTATTTGATAATATCTCTCTCATATTCACTCTCTCATCTTGCACAAACAAGCACACATGCCGCTGCATGCTGTTATGATACGATTTTCACAGCGGGAGAAATAAAAATGAAGAATGGAGGGGAAAAGAACTGTAAATCCCCCTGTCAGCGATGGAGCTCAGCACTGGGCCTTTGTTGTGTTGCTAAACTAAACTTGCATAGTGGGAACTCACAGTGATTTGCTTTATTTCATTTCCAATCTCATCCATAATAGAATTACAGCACAAACAAACAGAATGTGTGTTTTTGGCCTTCTCTTATCTGGCCACCAAGTGAGATGAATCACTGGCATGCCTCTCGTCCAGATGCTTTACGCCAACTGCATGTTTCCACAACGAGGGGATGGAGTGATCACACTCTTTTCCATGTTGCCGTAACACAAAAACAGGGTCTTTTGTAGACAGTGATATTATCATAAACTCTTTTGCTTGAAAAGTGAGCTAATGCGAACTTTTCTGTATAATGTCATTTATTTGCACCTTTTATTGAATTGCATCAGTCTTGATTTATTTTCTAAGCACAAGTATAAAGTGTATTTGACACCATTTACCCCGTGTTGACTAATACTCTGGTTCCTTTTGTTTTTTCTGTCACACAGATGGAGAATACTTCACCCTTACCAGACATGAGCCCATCGGAGTTTGTGGACAGATCGTTCCTGTGAGTGTTTTGACCCTATTTTAGATTTTCCTTAATATATTTTGCTTAAAAATTCCCAGTTCTTAATAGGGAGGTATTTGAACCCCTTAGTGAGGGATGACACACTTGTTGAGGTATGGTAGTTTAGTTTTTGGGGAAGCCCTCTTTTGTTTAAAGTTGGCCTAAAATTAAAAGGCTATTTAATAAATTCATGCTATTGATCTTATTGTGAATGATTCATCCATGCATATATACATTTTGACCTTGTGATTTTTTTAATCAAAATGTCATAACTCAATCTTCCGTTGAAACGACAGACTTCTTTTTGGTGACATTTGATGGAATTTTCCGTCAATTCTGCTTAAACCCTTCCCATTTTTGTAAACAACTACAAGCTTACATTCAGATCTGCATCCATCCAATCAACAAGTGATAGATTGAACCAAGTTCCCACTGTAATTCGTTTCATTCAGATGTACGTCACAAAACTGCAAAAAATATCTGCAGCTAATTCCATTACGCTCTAGCTTTAAAATATATTGCTCAGGTTACTGGAAGTGTTTGAGGTTCTTATTAGTCACTGTACGGTTGGCTACAAACAGACTGGCAGGAGGAGGTCATGGCCAGTGCCAGTGAGGCAGAAAAAGGAACTGAGAAATAATGAAAGAGAAACGCATTGGTGAGTGGGAGGTATACTTGAAGGACAGAAATAGAAACGAGGAAGCAAAAAAATAATAAATTGATTGTGACAATGAAGTGCTTACCACTCTAGACCTCATGACATGAGAAATGACTTGTTTCCAACAGTGCACACCAAATATTCCACTGAAATCTGGTCCATCTAGCAGGTCTTTGAGGATTGTAGGAGACTGACAGGCATAAATTACTGGGCTGAAGTGATACAGAAGACTGTGTGACTCTGTTTTAGAAACATTCGGTTTCCAAATGAATGTGCAAGAGTTTGAAATAATTAGTGAAGGAGTTATGCTCTCAAGAAACAGAGATATGAGGTTGTCTGAACAAGCTCCCACAGTAAGTTCCTGACCTATGTCTGTGCAGTGGAACTTCCCCCTGGTGATGACAGCATGGAAATTGGGGCCAGCGCTGAGCTGCGGGAACACTGTTGTCCTGAAACCTGCTGAGCAGACCCCTCTCACCTGCCTCTACATCGGTGCTCTGATCAAAGAGGTACAGCAACGTGATTTTGCAACATTGTTTTGAATGACCGCATCACATTCATAATACAGCCATAAAATGATCAAAGTGATACAAAAGCAACATCAACACATATTCATGCAAATGAGTGCTATTTCATCATTCGTTCCCAACTGCACCCAGACCTTTGTTGTTCTGCCTTTCCCTTTCTCTTTGATTAAGAGGCCTATTTTCTTCTCTTCCTTTTGAAGTTCTGTCCATCCTCTCTTCCACAGGGCCTGTAGGGAGGTCGGGGTGGGTCTGGATTCCCCCTCCACGGCCTGTGGTGTTCTTGGCTCAGCTCTTGTCTAAAGCTTTTTCCTCTCATACTGTTTTCACAGGCTGGGTTTCCACCGGGAGTCGTCAATATTTTGCCAGGCTATGGGCCAACCGCGGGAGCCGCGATCGCTTCGCACATGGGCATAGACAAAGTAGCGTTCACAGGATCGACTGAGGTAATTTTCCTATCGGACAAATGGAAGAATCACACCCTCTTCCCTCATCCTCCTTTCCGCCGGGTGTGACATAGGCCCTGTCCCGAATGGCACTTTTGATGTGGACTCGCAGTCTTGTGGTCTTCATTCAGGCATCAGTGAAGTGCGCAAGACTGCAGGGTGTCACATTAAACATTTTAGGCATTTTAGTCCATGTGGAAACTTGTAGGAGTCATTTGGAACCACTGGGATGTGCAAATATTTTACCTTTAAGGGTACAGCAGCTTATCAATGGGAAAGTACCCTTAAAAGGACAACTTTGTACCTTATTTACTCCTAAAAGGTTCACAGAAGTACCTTAAAGGCCCAATTATAAAAAGCAGAACACAACAAAAGTGACAGCAGTGAGAAAATAGCAGTTAAGAAAGCATGTGATCATAGCGATATGGATATGTTTACTCTTGTCTGACCTCAACAGACTGAACAGAAGAAATGTACAGAAGATTTTAACGTTAAAATGGAGCACCTTTTATGTAAAGGTGTTTACAAGACAGAGATTTGGCAAGATGTTTTAAACTCCTTAAACAAACTTCTTTTTGGCCTGATATTGTTAAATTACATCCCACCAGTTCATTCTTCAATTCCACTTGATATATATATATTGGGTCCTTTTGGGTACGTATTACTACTTTAAGGTACTAATATGCACCTTTTAGGGGTAGATAAGGTACAAACTTGTACCTTTAAGAGAACTGCCCCTTGTGACAAGCTACTGTACCCCTATAGGTACAATTTTTGCAAGTTTTTTTTCTGACAGTGAAGGGTTTAGTGCATTTATACCCCATTACTAATGAGAAGCCTGAGGAAGTTGTGTTTATAGGGGTTCTGTCTGCTGCCTCATACTACACATGCTCTTACACCGGACCACCTGGCTTTCCAAAATCATTTCTAATAAACAGGTTTTAGGTGGAAGTGGCAGTGAGATGTTAATCCACAGGTGGTCTGTCATAAGCACAGCACAGAAACAAGGATTGGACACCATGCCCCCACTTCATATGTACTGTTAATGTCGCACCAGTCTGGTTGGCCACCTGAGTTCATTTATGCTTTATAAGTGTCCTGTGCATACTGTATAATGACTACCCTTTCTATTGAGCTCTATGCATCAGACATTAGACAGTTACACTGTGGCCCCAGAGGAAAAATGACTCTTTGAAGCCAACTGTATAAATTTAATAGAAAGCCAGGGACTGAAAATAGGCACCATGTTAGGCACAGAGAATTTACCGCTTGAAAACAGGCCTCACTGACAGCACCATAACTCTGCTGTGACAGCGTATTTTAAACAGTGATTATCTCTAGCTACACTTGCCTCGCTGGTAAGAACCCTTAAGCCCCTAATTCAATTACAGCCTCTCATAAATTGAAATTTTTCAGTGTATGTTTTGATCTGTTCTTACACTTGTAGCATGTGTTTTGTTATTAATTGAAATGAATTTTTTGATGTTTACAATAGACAGAGCTAAAGCTTATGATGCCATTAGCTTGACCGGAAAAGTGAGTTTGTTTACATGCCCAGTTATAATCGAGTTACAGCGGATTTTTACATAGTGGAGCTACAGTGTTCATCTGTCTGTCCAAGAATACGTAAATATATAAAGGATTAAACACAGGAATTACCTGTCTTCTTTTAAAAAAAGCACATTATCACGTTATCTGGGTCTGTAAGTCTGGCTTTGCAAAAACTAAACCGTTATGATTTCAGTTATTTACTGAACTTTCATAGTGCACTACCTTTCAAAAGTTTGGGGTCAATAAATTATTTTAAACTAATTCATACTTTTATTTAGCAAGAATGAGTTAAATTAATCAACAGTGACAGCAAAGATATTTTTATATTGGCCTATGTTAATGTTGCCAAAAAAATTCTGTTTCAAATAAATGCTTAAAATAAATAAATATTAAACATTCTATTCATCGTTTCCACAAACATATTACGCAGCACAGCTGTTTTCAACATTGATAATAATAAGAAATGTTTTTGAGGACTAAATCAGCATATCAGAATGATTTCTGAAGGATCATGTGACACTTAAAGTTATGGCTGCTGAGAATTCAAATTTTTTCACAAATTGTAATTTTAAAATATATTAACACATAAAACACTTATTTGAAACTGAAATGTTTCACAATGTTACTGTTTTACTGCATAAAATAAATGCAACCTGGGTGAGCATAAGAGAATTCTTTCAAAAATTATTCCAACCTCTTACTGACCTCAAACGTTTGAACGGTAGTGTAAATGTACTTTGTGTTCATCTTAATTGTTAAAGAAACAGAGAATTGTGTGTGTGGACATAAGACTTCTCACACAAACAGAAAACAAACTAAGCTTGTGCCCTTGAAAAGCACTTGTTGAAATGCAACAGATGTTTCTTTTGTGGGAAATGACAGTTAAGTAATTCCCCAGTTCTCTGCTATTTTGATGACTGCGATGACTTCTTCTTTCCTTTAAATCAAAATGTCATTGATAAAACAAGAATGCAGTGACTGAGAAAGAAACATCAACAGGCCACACAAATCCTCAAGTGATCGTCACTCTGAAAACGGTCCCAACCCACCCGTCTTCACCCACACTTCCACTGACTGACTTTCACAGGAAACTCATCACTATACACCCCACCCTCTTGCCCTTCCTCTTCACTGGCAGTGGTCACACAGGGTTTTGCTCTTCTCCTCCTGTCAGCACCGCTGCTGTGGGTGTTGCTGAGCTCTAATCTGGACTTGATTAGGCAGCCCAGATCTCTCCTGCTGTGCGTGTGTGTGTGTACATACACAGACTCTGAGTCACTTCAGCCGTGTGTATAAGGGAGGACTAGGCCAGGGGCGGGTGGGGGGATCAAGGGAGTGAGGCATTCTGGTGTATTATGACCTGCCCATTGCTGCTATTTGTGGAGTCTAGCCCCTTTGTGACAAGTGTGCAGTGTGATTTCTTTTTCATCTAGCATAAATCAAAAAGCACATTCAAACACATTTTTAAATGGTTTCAAACATTTTTTACATGTATTATTATTATTATACACAAATTATGGTCATGACTGCAGACAAACCAGAAATAACTAAAAATTGTGGCACTAGTAACTTGACAATTTTTGGTAAAGTGACAACAGCTGTTTTTAAGGTAGGCTACTTTTTCCAACAAATTAGCACTGAACAAAATTAGTTCACTAGAATGAATGGGTTTGTTTCGACAGTTCTTGTAAATTAACTGATTTGTGTCCCTACATGGCAATTTTGGTTTCTTTTTTTTTTTCACTTCCACTTTTTATAAACTTTTTTATATACATTAGTGAATATTATATTCATATTTAGTGTAAATGTATCAGTTCAAGTTAAGATTTTATTAATTCATTCAAAAACAGAAAAGTATGAATTATAGGCTATCGTTGGATATT
The DNA here is from genome assembly GCF_001515605.1 of Sinocyclocheilus anshuiensis. Classification (NCBI taxonomy): domain Eukaryota; kingdom Metazoa; phylum Chordata; class Actinopteri; order Cypriniformes; family Cyprinidae; genus Sinocyclocheilus; species Sinocyclocheilus anshuiensis. The sequence continues at coordinate 1,405,407 of NW_015554154.1, forward strand.
ATAAACTACTGTTCAAAAATAGTCAGCAATCAGCAAGATTTAAAAAATATTAATTAATGAATTAATACTTTTATTCAGCAAGGATGTAATTAATTGATCAAAGGTGACAGCAAATGCATTTAAAGGCTGTTATAAAAGATTTGTATTTCAAATAAATGCTGTTCCTTTGATCTTTCTATTCATCAATTTCCACAATGACACTGAAGACTGGAGTAATGGCTGCTGAAAATTCAGCTTTGACATCCCCAAAAAATAAATAGCATTTTAAAATATATTAAAATAGAAAACAGTTATTTTATATTGTAATAATATTACTATTTTTAACAGTATTTTTGATAAAACAAATGCAGTCTTGGTAACAGTACAATAATATTTATAATACTTTTCATTCAAAAACATTAAAAAATCTTACCGACCCCAAACTTTTACGCTGTAGTGTATATTTAAAAAGGCACTGCCACTTTAAGTAGCTTCAATGTTAGTAGCTTCAGAATGATTTCTGAAGGATCATGTGACACTTAAAGTTATGGCTGCTGAGAATTCAAATTTTTTCACAAATTGTAATTTTAAAATATATTAACACATAAAACACTTATTTGAAACTGAAATGTTTCACAATGTTACTGTTTTACTGCATAAAATAAATGCAACCTGGGTGAGCATAAGAGAATTCTTTCAAAAATTATTCCAACCTCTTACTGACCTCAAACGTTTGAACGGTAGTGTAAATGTACTTTGTGTTCATCTTAATTGTTAAAGAAACAGAGAATTGTGTGTGTGGACATAAGACTTCTCACACAAACAGAAAACAAACTAAGCTTGTGCCCTTGAAAAGCACTTGTTGAAATGCAACAGATGTTTCTTTTGTGGGAAATGACAGTTAAGTAATTCCCCAGTTCTCTGCTATTTTGATGACTGCGATGACTTCTTCTTTCCTTTAAATCAAAATGTCATTGATAAAACAAGAATGCAGTGACTGAGAAAGAAACATCAACAGGCCACACAAATCCTCAAGTGATCGTCACTCTGAAAACGGTCCCAACCCACCCGTCTTCACCCACACTTCCACTGACTGACTTTCACAGGAAACTCATCACTATACACCCCACCCTCTCGCCCTTCCTCTTCACTGGCAGCGGCCACACAGGGTTTTGCTCTTCTCCTCCCGTCAGCACCGCTGCTGTGGGTGTTGCTGAGCTCTAATCTGGACTTGATTAGGCAGCCCAGATCTCTCCTGCTGTGCGTGTGTGTGTGTACATACACAGACTCTGAGTCACTTCAGCCGTGTGTATAAGGGAGGACTAGGCCAGGGGCGGGGGGGGGGATCAAGGGAGTGAGGCATTCTGGTGTATTATGACCTGCCCATTGCTGCTATTTGTGGAGTCTAGCCCCTTTGTGACAAGTGTGCAGTGTGATTTCTTTTTCATCTAGCATAAATCAAAAAGCACATTCAAACACATTTTTAAATGGTTTCAAACATTTTTTACATGTATTATTATTATTATACACAAATTATGGTCATGACTGCAGACAAACCAGAAATAACTAAAAATTGTGGCACTAGTAACTTGACAATTTTTGGTAAAGTGACAACAGCTGTTTTTAAGGTAGGCTACTTTTTCCAACAAATTAGCACTGAACAAAATTAGTTCACTAGAATGAATGGGTTTGTTTCGACAGTTCTTGTAAATTAACTGATTTGTGTCCCTACATGGCAATTTTGGTTTCTTTTTTTTTTTCACTTCCACTTTTTATAAACTTTTTTATATACATTAGTGAATATTATATTCATATTTAGTGTAAATGTATCAGTTCAAGTTAAGATTTTATTAATTCATTCAAAAACAGAAAAGTATGAATTATAGGCTATCGTTGGATATTATAAACTACTGTTCAAAAATAGTCAGCAATCAGCAAGATTTAAAAAATATTAATTAATGAATTAATACTTTTATTCAGCAAGGATGTAATTAATTGATCAAAGGTGACAGCAAATGCATTTAAAGGCTGTTATAAAAGATTTGTATTTCAAATAAATGCTGTTCCTTTGATCTTTCTATTCATCAATTTCCACAATGACACTGAAGACTGGAGTAATGGCTGCTGAAAATTCAGCTTTGACATCCCCAAAAAATAAATAGCATTTTAAAATATATTAAAATAGAAAACAGTTATTTTATATTGTAATAATATTACTATTTTTAACAGTATTTTTGATAAAACAAATGCAGTCTTGGTAACAGTACAATAATATTTATAATACTTTTCATTCAAAAACATTAAAAAATCTTACCGACCCCAAACTTTTACGCTGTAGTGTATATTTAAAAAGGCACTGCCACTTTAAGTAGCTTCAATGTTAGTAGCTTGTAGTGTAGCTGACCATTTTTTCAAAAAAGTGGCTTTATTATAGCATAACTACTTTAAATTATGAAGATCTTGTAGCTTGAAAAACTAAAGTAGCTTCCCAAAACTGAGAGCAACACCCATATGCACATAGTTTCTGTGAGAGGTAGGCATTTACTTTCGTGCAAAGAGCCCAGCTTCCATTTTTTCAACTGAGCGAGAGTGTCAGAGGGAACTGAGGAGGATTGTTTTCCCTTCATCTTCTCCCCTCTCCCTTTCTTTTTCCGCTATCTGATGGAAAACAGATAGAGAAAATATTCTCTGTCAGTAAGTAAGTTTTGCGGAAAGGAAAAATGTACAAATGTTTGTTTATGGTTAGGAGTGCTGCTCACCAGCCTCTAAAGCGCTGAATTGGCTGTGAAGAGTGAGACGTTTTCTCACACACACACACACACACACACACACACACACACACACACACACACACACACACACGTGTGTAGTTGGAAAAGAATAGTTTGACGTGAGCATAATGTTCTCTGTGATGTGAAGCAGTGCCATGGACAGCAGCTGTGCGATGTCTGCAGTGCTTACACAGGCCTGAACAGCATGTAAGATGAGAGCCAGTCCACCGCTAATGTGAATCTTTAGGTGAAAAGAAGTGTGAAATCCAGTTGGAAGAGAACAGATTCAAGGAAGAGCAGCAAACGACATGGAATTATGAAACAGTAGACTCCTGTTAAAAAGAAACGTGCTCCTTAAGCTCAGAGAAACTAAAACCAGACCAATAATCACTACATACGCTTTCATTTATGCACTAACAAAGCCAATAAATGCATTTTAAAGCTCTTGTTTCACTGTTATTTTGTGGCTCCAAACAGTGTTGAGCATCCTACACAAACCTGCGGACGGTTCTTCCTGTTCTCGATTAACCAGCAGATACTGTTGCGTGTAGGACATTCCATTCTCTTTGGCCGCCACCGTATGCGCTAATAGATATTTAAGATGTGAGCCGAATCTCATGGGCCTGATAATGGTGCTGGTCGCCTTGTTGAAGAGGGGCTTCTCATGCGGCAGGATTTATTAATGACTGCATCCCACTGATGTTGAGATTTAGTAAGTCTCCTCTGTGACGTCCCAGTGATTAAAGCGGCTCTTCTCTCTCAACAGGTAGGCAAGCTGATCCAAGAAGCAGCAGGAAAGAGCAATCTGAAGAGAGTCACGCTAGAGCTCGGGGGAAAGAATCCCAACATCATTTTTGCAGATGCTGATTGTAAGTATTCAGACACTGTTTTATGGCTGGCCTCCTGTTGTCCCACTGCAACAGTTTGTGCACAGGTGCTACTCCACAGACTCTCACATCAAAGACCTTTGGGGATCTTTTAGAGCTGCGTCTGGGCAAAAAAATTGAGTGTCTTATGTTTCTGAGAGGCCCATATACGTTCAAATGAGCTCATCTCACTTCCTAAACCCTTGGCCCCTATTGTCTCTAAATAGCCCACCAAACCAAGGCATAAGTCAGAGCTTTTAAATGTTTTCAGCAGCCGTGAGCACGGCCCCCGTAAATCAGCCGAATGGACCCTGCCCAAACGCATCACACCACAGCCGTAAATCTGCCGGCTCCCATTAACCCTTCAAATGCCACAGCCTGCCACCCTTTTCCCAGGTGTCCATTATCCCACACAGATGCACATACTCACGTGTATGTATGCATAAATGGCAGACACACCAGAAAAAACTGGGGAGAGATATGTTACAGCTGTTTAACTGGAAAAGTATGGCTCCAAGTCTATTAATAAATGTCTTATTGGCATGTAGGGGATACATTGCTCATTTATCACCTGTTGTTTGGGCTGTTCTTTGTTTTATTTAAATAATAGTGCATTGCTGGCAGATGTTTAATAATGTGTTTTCTCTCTTTCTCAGTTGAGCTGGCAGTCGAACAGGCCCATCAGGGTGTTTTCTTCAATAGTGGTCAATGCTGCACCGCTGGTTCCCGTATCTTTGTTGAGGAGCCCATTTATGAGGAGTTTGTGCGAAGGAGTGTTGAGAGAGCGCAGAGAAGGACAGTTGGAAATCCCTTTGACCCAACCACTGAGCAGGGACCTCAGGTAAGACCCTGTTCATTGCTGAAATATCATAAATAATTAAAGTGCCCCTATTATGGGTAATGAAAGGTTCATATTTTGGTTTTGGGAGGCCCCAGCAACAGGCTGACATGCATGCAAGGTCAAAAAACACTTTCATTGTCTTATAATAATTAAAGTGTGCAATTAAAGTGTGCAGTTTATTAAACTGCACACTTTGTAAATAACATATCTGCACACTAATAAACATATCTGTACATTTATGTCTCATTTTCATTTCATCGTGCCTGTAAGGCCTGATAGTGAGTGCAGTGCTACTTTGTGTACAGCCGTTACTGGGGAAACAGCTATTTTTAAGCTCCAAAAGCAGCACCTAGTGGCAAAGAATGAATTTGTATTTTCATTCAGACCAGTGCGAAAAAGACCAACAAGTGGGCGGGCAATATGCTAATGTTTCATGTTGAAGTCAACATTTGTCACGCTGTTACACACTGCATGAAAGGTAATTTTCAAATATCCATAACAGGGGCACTTTAATAAATTCTACCGTTCAGAAGTTTGGGTTCAGCAAAAAAAAAAGAAAAAAAAGAAAGAAAAAAAAATGTATTAAAAAACTTGAGTGTACTTTTATATGTACTTTTATTCAGCAAGGAAGCAATAAATTTATCAAAAGAGACAGTAAAGGCATACATAATGTTACAAAAGATTTCTATTTAAAATAAATGTTCTGTTGAACTTTCTATTCATCACAGAATCATGGAAAAAAATGCATAACTTTTTTCACAAAAATATTAAGAAGCAACTGCTTTCAACATTGATAATAAGAGAAGTTTCTTGAGCAGCAAATGGATGCTTAACATTCAGCTTTGCCATCACATTAATAAATAAAAATGTTTAATAATATTAAAATAGAAGACATTTATTTTAAAATGTAACAATATTTTGTAATAATATATCATATTACTGTTTTTACTGCATTTTGTAATCAAATAAATGCAGCCTTAGCACATAAGAGACTTATGCTTAAGACTAAAGAACTTTTGCACGGTAATGTATAATAATATGCTATAGTATAATAATATATACCTAAATACTATTTTTAATCTTACAAAATTATTTCAAAATTCATGTCATTACATATATTATTAAACAATTAAAAAATGCAGTACAATGAAACATTAATAATCAAACACGTTCCAATAGTCAGAGAAAATAAAGACACAGGATTCAGTAGCTGATCATCTCTGTGTTGACTGTGTCAGGTGAGTGCGGAGCAGCAGAGTCGTGTACTGGAGCTGATTCAGAGCGGCATCACTGAGGGAGCTAAACTGGAGTGTGGCGGCAAAGCTCCTCCTTCTAAAGGCTTCTTTGTGGAGCCCACAGTCTTCTCTGATGTACAGGACCACATGCGCATTGCCAAAGAGGAGGTAAGCTTGATTGATCTCTGAATTCTGTATCTAACTTGGAATGTTAAATGTAAAAAAAAAAAAAAAACTACTTTGTTTTAGATATTTGGGCCAGTTCAGCAGATCATGAAGTTTAAAACGATTGAAGAAGTGATTGAGAGAGCCAACAACACAGAATATGGTCTGGCAGCAGCGGTCTTCACCACAGACCTCAACAAGGCCATGAATGTCTCTGCAGCTCTGCAGGCCGGCACTGTCTGGTAAGAGTTATATCACATCAACAGATCCTCACACAAAATAAAACACAAATGCCATCCACTTGTTTTGTTTTGGGCCCTTATATCATTGTTATATGCACACCTTAACGTGCGCACTGCAAAAAAAATCTTGTTTTCTAAACAAGTATTTTTGTCTTGTTTTTTATTAAAATATCCAAACATTTTTAAATCACAATATATTTACTTCAGAAGCAAAATGCCATAAGATATATAGTCTTTTTTTACTAGTAGATTTATCGAAATTGAATGTTTTCTCTTTTAATTTAATTAATTTTTCTTACCTATTGGCAGATATTAACTTAGATAATTTTTTATAAAACAAGACTTAATACCTTAGGTAAATTTGCTTCTTAATTTAAGAATGATCAGATCTTTGTACTGTAAAAAAAAAAAAAAAACCTGAGCAGGTTGCAAGTGTAGTCACATTTATTTAAATCCAATAATTTAAATAGTAATCCACATGATCTGCAATTATGTGTGAAGGTGAAAGATTTCCCTAAGATCTGAAATCCTGAAATAGCACTAATATGTCACAGAACTTAATGTAATACCATGAACTCGCTAAGATTGTGAAATGTATTTTTTGTTGTGCAATCCTCACACAAAATAAAACACAAATGCCATCCACTTGTTTTGTTTTGGGCCCTTATATCATTGTTATATGCACACCTTAACGTGCGCACTGCAAAAAAAATCTTATTTTCTAAACAAGTATTTTTGTCTTGTTTTTTATTAAAATATCCAAACATTTTTAAATCACAATATATTTACTTCAGAAGCAAAATGCCATAAGATATATAGTCTTTTTTTACTAGTAGATTTATCGAAATTGAATGTTTTCTCTTTTAATTTAATTAATTTTTCTTACCTATTGGCAGATATTAACTTAGATAATTTTTTATAAAACAAGACTTAATACCTTAGGTAAATTTGCTTCTTAATTTAAGAATGATCAGATCTTTGTACTGTAAAAAAAAAAAAAAAACCTGAGCAGGTTGCAAGTGTAGTCACATTTATTTAAATCCAATAATTTAAATAGTAATCCACATGATCTGCAATTATGTGTGAAGGTGAAAGATTTCCCTAAGATCTGAAATCCTGAAATAGCACTAATATGTCACAGAACTTAATGTAATACCATGAACTCGCTAAGATTGTGAAATGTATTTTTTGTTGTGCAGGATCAACTGTTATAATGCCCTGAGCTGCCAGTGTCCTTTTGGAGGATTCAAAATGTCCGGCAATGGTCGTGAACTGTAAGTGCATTTATAAATGATATAACATCACAATTGCGTTTTCTATACATTTGATTTATGTTTCCACTGACACAGTTGTTCTTCATTTTCCAGGGGTGAGATCGGACTGAAAGAGTATACAGAGGTGAAAACCATTACAATGAAGATGTCAGGGAAGAAATCTTAAAGCACAACTATGTACGTTCCTAGCAGTGGGAAGTCTTCCTCTGAGGTTAACCACTAGCCATTATCCTTTGGTTGTCTATAGTGGTAAAACACCACACAGTAACCACCCGTCACTTCTGCATTGGAGCACCTCTTCTCCTGCATCTTCGTAGGCTGTTCTCATGAACTACCCTTCATCTCCATCCGGCGTCCACTAGCAGCTCCACATCCACGCCACAGTTAACTGCCTCCACCCATTCCAGCTGTGACCTCCTTTCGCCGGCTCCACTAACCATACTAAAGCACTCGGAGTCCCGGTGAAAGAGGGCTATGCTTTTGACCACTGCACCAGCGACGTGCAGACACTAACAGACTATGACCACTCTCTCTGATTATCTCCCACGGCAAGTGGCCAAAGGAGCTCTGTTGTGTCTGAGGGGTGCCATTCTCAAACCTCATAATTAACTTGCCTTTCCACTGGGTAGAAATCTAGTAGGCATATTAGTTTTTACTAAGACCACTGAAGCTCTCTATCTCAGAAAAAAAGATGTTTTCTTTGAATGAGTATTAATTCTAAAGTTTGTGTAATTGCTTTATGTTTTTATTTTTCATTTCATTGTTTGATTGTTTTTACTATGTGTAACTTTGTCGATGTCTTGACCAATGTAAACAAAAATGATTTACCTCAAAAAAAGAAAAACGGAAAAAAATCTTTGATGTGTATTTTCGACAAATGATTCCTTATTGATGCCCATTTATTGTCAGGTTTAAAGAATTATGTACTATGAATATAGAAGTTAAGATATAGAGTAATTTCTTCATTAAAATGTTTTACTCAAAGGCTTCTCTTGAAGGTGATTTTCTAATTGTCTTGCTAAGCATAATGCATAACGACGGAGAAATTATGACTGAGGAAAAAAATAATCATTAGTAAAAGACGGGGAAAAAAATCCCTGTACAGAGATCCTTTTGCAAGATTTATTTCTGCTTCAGTTGTTGCATTTTCAGATGACTCTGAGTATTCAGATTTATGTAAATCAGGGTGAGAACAGACTGAGTCAGAAATTGTTTGGTAAGAGCTCTTCAGATATGAGCAACGTGAGCCAGATAAAAGAAGCACCCAGTAGTGCAACCACCTTAGAAGTTGCATTCCCAAAGAAACAGTCACAATGGATTTTCCCAGCAGCCCAGCCAATCTGCTGATATCCTTAGTCAGACCAACATGCATGATGAAAAGACTTGGCTACGTTACACAACACTGGTCTGGATCTGGAAGAGCAGAAAAGGACGGCACAGAGATTTGAACTAGACCACAGAAAGACCAACTACACAGTGATAGTTCGCCTTCCTGTAGATCGCATGGAAATTAGTCTGAACCGTTTCCTTATGAGTTAGTATGTGACAACAATCGAAGAACAAAAGTGGTTTGTTTCACCTCAAAGACAGTGTTGCATGTTTTCAAGTGTGAACCCATCAACACAGGAAAGTGTTGGAAGGTTGCAGGCGAAAGGCCTTACAAGGATTGTTTAATCCATTTGACGTTGTTGCACAATGGTGTCATCGACCCTTCCCTCCTTAGGAGTCTGTTGAATAGGATTTATAATCCTCTGGAGTCTCATATGGTTACAGTGTACCAAGTTCACACCGATATTTCTACATGACAGTAGTGTAAAATCGCTGCTTTTTAGAAAGAAAAACATGATAAATCAATAAATGGCGTTATTACAGACTTTATGTGTGATTCTTAAGGGTGTACTTTAATTTCTATGACTCTGGTAGTGCATAGTGAATTCAAATGAATATTAACGTTCTCACACCCTTACAAATTTCTCTTTTTTCAAAATGTGAGAATGATCACAATGATCGCTTCTCCTTTGGGGTCCTGATTTCAACCAGCTTGGACTCTGCCCAAGGTTAAATGGCGAGGCGGCATCCATCATGATCGGAATTCCAATATCTTTCCTCTGAGACATACATTTATTAGATTAAGCACTTATGGAGTCTGATAAGTATAATTCACTGATCATTAGCCTATGCTCTTTCAGAGGATTTATGGTCAAATAGATCCATATAACCTTCCCATCTACTGAACCAGAGGATGAATTAAACATTTGTGTATTATCTCTCAAATAGGCGCTGGCGTACATTTCCAACCCAATTAATCTTCTCTAAATAACTATGGATTTTCTCCACTTTGCCAAATAGGTGATAAAACTAATGCATGTCACATTTATAAATGCAGATGTTCTCAAATGAGATTGCAACATTAGACGCTAGAATGTGTTGTTCATTTGTCTTCATCAAGATAAGCGGAGAAAGCTAAACTGGTGGGAACTGGAGAACTGCAGCACGCTTTACAAGCTCCTCCTCCAGAGGGAGACACTTTCTCCCCTTCTGCCATATCTCAGAGATCAGATCAGTTAGAATCACACAGTAGTGTGTTTGGACCGCTTCAAAATCCCTCGGGAAAGACAAATCCCATATGAGAGCTCTTAAATTTCTCAATCGTTTCTCCTAGATATCAATTAAGTTAACTAGAGACCTAATGGAGACATCTATCTTGATAAAAATACCACAATAATCTTCTTGAGATTTTCAGAAGAAATTTCAGCAATGTGCACGGTCTGTCAAGATACGAATGTACATTGTAATATATATATATATATATATATATTTTTTTTTTTTTTCAAAGTTGTAAAAAAAATATTATTGAAGTATGTTTTACAAGAAAATGCTATTTCAGTTTTCTACTTCAGAACTCCATGTTCAATTCAATGTTATTTGCAGTTTCTTTGTAATTGCTAGTAAATTTTATCACAGATTAAATTATATTAAATTAAACATGACATTTTAAAGTAGAAAAACTGAAACATGTTCTTGTAAAACATACTCCAATAATCTTTTATTTACTTTAAAATGTATTTACTTTGAAAAAATACTTTTTTGACAATGCATGTAATCAAAAGTCAAAGATTTCAATATAAACACAAACAGTTCACATTAGACACTTCCAAATACCTGAATAACTATATTCTTAATAGCAAAAGAAAAAAACTTTTTGAAAATATATTTTTTACTAGACAACAGCTGAAATGCATTAATGCTGCATCTGAACTGTGGAATTGTGATGCATCTTTCAATAATTCCTCTCTCAGAATACACGAATAGAAGTTTCACAAAATGTATTGTTTTTTTTTCTTTCAGTCAAACGTCACTGCAGGTACCTCAATCTTAACATAACCATCTGCTATTTCTAAACCTGTACTCCCATTGTCGCATGACTAATTAGCAAGACAAAATGAAGGGGCAGTGAAAAAGAAAAACACTTGAAGCATGTTGGGCTTCAGCCAGCTTCAGTCGGACCTCTGCTCCCTTAGTTGGGAGTTAGCTAGTTTCCTCTTTCCTCTGACATCACTCCTCAAGCCTCATGCAACAATAATATGGACCCAATTGCATGACATTATAGCTTCCTTACATGCACATGGGAGGGCCGGGGCTAAGGTCCCTCCTGACCGCAGACGTACTGCGCTCAGTTCCCAGCTAGAACCAGCTGCACAGCTGCTGCATGGGAGGAACACAACTGGATAAAGAGATTCCAGTCTGTTTTGGGGAGAAAAAGTTTCCTAACAGAGCACTTCCCATCTCTGGGCAGTCCATGTACCACTGTTAAAAATGCGATGCAGCTGTGTTGTGGTCCCAAAGGCATATTTTAAAATAAAAGTACACTGTCAATAAGGGCACCTGCCCCTTGTGCAATTAAAATCAGGAAACGGATGTATTAATGACAAGTGATTCACAGGCTTGTTTTGGTATTTTTTTTACATGAATTATTAGCAGCATCTTACTTGAGAAACAAACTGGATTTTTATGAGGAAAATACTTGGAATTTGATAGGAACACAATGTTAAAACTAGATTATAAGTGTCTGATATGTGATTACCAGAGATACGGCCAGATGAATGATAATTTGTTTTTATTTTTTAACAAAGCAATAAATCTGCACAAGCTCAAAGCTCCCCAAGGAGTCTGGCATCTCAAAAGTTAAATGCATTGATTTTTGAAATCAGGACTTTTCATTCCATTCTTTGATCATTTAATTTGTTGTTTTAACTTAATTTACGAATGTGAGCCAAATGCTTAAGCATGTGCCAATACATGCACAAACACACAGCCAACAAAATGCACCTTGTGTGTGTGTGTTTTTTAATGTGGTCCAGATGTTCTTGAGCCACATTGAAACAGGTGATGATAGCATTAGCCTGGGATTGGACACAGATGGAAAGGGGCTTGAACCTATTCCTGTATCACCATCGGGGTCGTAAATAATTCTTTTTCCCTCTGAATGATGAAAATGATTTCAAAGTGAATTATGCTCGGCCAACTCTCTGTGTTGTATAAACTTGCCATACCAAGGGTCCACTCTCAGCGTCAGATCATCAGTCAAGTAAAACATATCATTCATGTCTTTCTTTGTCACATTCTCACTTTAAGGCTGAAGGATTGGCTGTCCTTGAGGGACAATATTATCACATTTAGGAGGTCTGGTTTGAAAACATGACTTAGATTATCCTGCCAAGGTTTTGTGTAACCGTCCAGCCAGACCATAACTTCTGGTAGGTGCTGTTATGTGTATCATAAAGGTCCATATGGACACACACACATGTTGGGTTTCCATATTTTATGAGGACATCCCATAGACGTAATGTTTTTTTATATTGCACAAACTGTATTTTCTATCCCCTTATCCTAAACCTACCCCTCACACAAAACTTTCTACCATCTTAGATTTTCAAAAAACTTAATTCTGTATGATTTATAAACTGTTTTCCTCATGGGAACAAGAAATTTTACCAGTATTAATATCCTTGTGGGAACATTTGGTCCCTAATGTAGGAAGTACTAGGTACACACACACACACACACACACACACACACACACACACTAACTACCATTCCATCATGTAGCAAGGCATTAAATAGATCAAGTTACTGTAAAAACTGTGATAATAAATAATATTTCTTGAGAAAAGAGTTAAATTATCACAATACCACTGTTTTTATGCATTACAACTTCTTACCGACCCTAAACTTCTGCATTGTATTGTATACATTCATATTTATATAAAGTTCATATTCAAACATAATATAAACCTGAAAGCATATAACCCTGTTTCATTTCAAATACCGCTCTTACACTCTTACTACATAGAGAAGTTCAGTCTCAGAGAGACCCATATCACGTCTGTAATATGAAGGATCGTTTCCAGTCTGGCCAATTTGGAAACAAGCTTTCTGGGTAGTTTTAAAACTAATCAGCTATGATTGTATGGCTGGTGAGTCAGTCTATTGGGATGAAGGAAAGAGCCACTACATGTGTCAAAGCCTTGAGTGAGGATAGACATTGAGCAGAACAGAAAAATATGTCCAAACTCTGCAATTACATCTCTCAAGAGACAGGATACTTGAGTGTATGAACAAGATCTGTCATGATCTGAGTATGCTGTATTTGTAGAATTCACAGCAGATTGTGCGGTAACTCAAAACATTATTATTTAAGGTTAATAGTGTAATCTCATGCAAGGATCTTTGTTAGATTATCTTAAGGTGCATTCAGTTTGGCCTCCACAATAGGAACTTGCTTTGAAGCAAAGCACATAAATAAGGTAGACAGATATATTGGGCTCACCAGCTCCTCTTCATCACGGCTGTCAGAGACCCTCCCCCATATCACCTTAATGTTAAGCCCCCATCCTCACACCCCACATGGGCAGAACCCTCCATGAAAGCACCCCAAATGGGGCAGCACAAAGTCTATGTGGCAGCCATTTGGGAAGAGAGTCGTTCACTGTGATGGATGCATAAGAAAGCAACACGTTGTCCCAGCAAGGTGCCGCGGAGCTGCGCTCTACTTCAGCCACCTTTTAACCACCATGTCGCAGTGTGAAATGATTCATTTGCATTGGCAGACGGCCGTATATCCATGGCAAGGGAGAAATCCCTGTTCTAAATCTCACACCCTCTGTTACATGTTTATGCAGCTGGATTGTTTTATTGGGCCAATTAAATGAAGTTGTGATAACTGAGCATAAGTATCAGGGTGGGGAACAGGGGCAGTCCAGCTGTCAACTGCTGGGCTCCATGAAATCCTAAACAAAGCTCTTTACACCTATGCTCTTTAAATATTACAGCTGTGTGATGAAAAACAATAGGGAGGAATTACCAGAAGAGAACACAAATGTTGTTTTTGAGTCATAGATGGTATAATCAGTGCTTTCAGTTCTGTGCTCTTTGAAGACACCCTACACTGGCAGAGAAGGCGCTTTGGTAATTTTGCTTTCAGGGGCATGAAATCATCAGCTCATTTCCTGTACGTCTCCTCCTGATCATATCCCAGCAAACCCCATGACTCACCCTGCAAAGGACACAAGCGTGGTGTTTGTTTGGAGCTCGGCAGGCCAAGGGATCTCCCAGCGGAGCGCAGAAAACTCACACAGCTGCCTGCATGAGAGCCCACTAATTGTGCTTTCTGTCCCCCCGCGATAGCAACTGTAGCTGTTTTGAGCATTTCCACACCCTGTCACAAAGAAGATCATCATGAATTCAGCCTTCTTGTTAAAATAGAATAGAATAGAAATAACAAGAATAATACATCACTGAACAAATCACTAAAAACTGACAAGACCTTGCTCTTGGTAAAATCCATTTGTAACATGTGAAACAAAACTATCAAGGGGACAGTTCACATAAAAATGAAAATGCTGCCATTTTTTACTCACCCTCATGTTGCTCTAAACCTGTAAGACAAGGTTTAAAAAAAAAAGAAGACGACTTTTTTTTTGGTCCATTCAATGAAGGTTTATGGCATCCAATGTTCTCCAAAATAAGTGTGTTTACATGCACAAACGATATTTGGTCATTTTAAAATGACTCAAACATTCTAGTCTGAAATCATACCAGTTGAGTTTTTGTGAAATCATCACACAATGCGATTGTAGTTCGGCTACATCTAACATTTAAACATGTCAATCAAATTACCTGCGTTGAGTGCTTGCTCCAAAAAAACAAAGGTGGCATTTAAAACAAATATTTAATTGTACACTCGGACAGTCGTATGAAGGCTGTAGCTCGACTGCTTATAAACAGACTTATTGTCTATAAGCTTGAGCACTGATATCTTGCGATACATGTTCAAACCGAGAGGCTGAGCTCACTGTTGGCAGCTTTCCTCAGATCCTCTCACTGATAGGTGGCTTGGTGATTTCCTGTGATGAAGCTGGTGGAAAATTGAGAGTACTTGTGATTCTGTAACATGAAATTCCTGCAAACATGAAACTGAAATGACCTGAATTCTATTTGGTTCCTCAATATCTCCTGGCGATGGTTTGCTCAGGCTTGAAGAAGGATATAAACCTCCTGTTGCATGTCTCAACAGGCAAGCGCACATCCATCACACTTACGCAAGCCTCTTCCAGCAGATCGTCCTTGGGATTTGAGCTGAAATGATTTCATATGAATGTTATGGCACAATCCTGGCAGAAAGAGCATCGGATTCTACTACTAAACAGTTTATATTTTCAGCTCTTATGATTCACAGCTGTGCTGTCTGTACCATTCGCCTCGATTTACAGCTGCGGGATGACAAAGCTGAGGAAATTGGATTTGACAGTGTTTTTCATTCTTTCATCCCCAAAATAACATTACCCACGATTTCCCATCTCTGACAATGTGATGATAATGGATGAGGGCAAAAGCTAAGTTTACAATAGGGGATCTTCATTTGAAGAAGGGGGCCAAAAGCAGAGATAGAGCGGGAAAACAAACGTTGAAGTGCTGATATGTAGAGCAGTGAGTGATAGAACATCTTTGCTGTTCATCCATTGATGGAAAAGACTGTTGACTGAGAGTCGGATCTCTTGCTTTTGCCAACACTGAGGTCTGATGCTTCCTAAAATTGAAGCCCCTTAATATAAACATACAGAACTTTGAGCGTGCAGAACCTAAATGCATTTATTTACCAAGTGTATAAGAACTCATGAAGGGCTCAGTGTAATTCAGTTGTTTTGTTAAATAAACAAGGCAGTGCTAATTGTGCAACTTAGGTGAAGGAACAAATTTGCTCCTTGACATGGTCTTCCAGAACACAAAAGGTGATTTGAAGAATGTCTGTGTTTATTGACCGTACAATAAAAATGAATGGGGTTCCATGTTGTTTTGGATCAAACATGTTCAAAACACCTTCTTTTGTGCTCTGCAGTAGAAAGTATAGCTAGCAGTAGAAAGTTTGGACCAACATGAGGGTGAGTAAATGATTTTTTTCAGGACTTTCATTTATAGGTGAAACGGAACCAAAATTTTTACATAGAAAAGGAAGGTTTGTAAAGAACATATATATGAATGATGGCTTGACAAAGCCTCGTCTAAAAGTTGAAAGAAATGTAAAACTTTGTGAAGTTTGTGTTTCGGTTTCAAATGTGACATAGAAATTTACTTCTTCATATTTAATACATTTTATGGCTCAGGGTGGAAGAACACTCCATTTTTTCCCAGAATTTCATTATCTAATTAATTTCTCTAAATTCATTAAATTACTCTTCCTGTAACTCAAATTCTGATTCTGATTCAACTTCCTAGAGGGCATGCCCACTGCAGTTCAAATCCTAACCAATGATGAGTTGAAAGGAAACCAATTCTTCAGTTCCAAATTTTGCCCAACCCTGCTGTCAATGTAACAAAATATATCTTTGAGAAATTGGACATTTAAGAGTATAAAAAAAAAAGAACATACATCTTGTAAACATTTAACATTGCTGAAACAGGCTTCCATGAGGAAGTGATCACAACTGAGGGAATACAAACAAAATTTAGTATGATCTAATAGACTCTGATCAAGCCAATGAGGTGAAACCGATACTCAGAATAATCAACCAAGTATCACTCATACTGCCTGATACTGTAGAACGAAGGAGAATCGCATCTGTTAATCAAAACAGACAGTCAAAATAACCAGGAAATTGAGTGTATTTTCAATGGCAGCTCCACAAAGGACAGCAAGTCCAAGCAAAACTGTATGCCCTATACTTTGCATGAAACTTTACTTTTTTTGCACTCGATCCATCCAGCCTCCAGCTGTTGTGTGTCCGTACTGTAGCCATTGTGCACCAACCATCTACTTACAAGTTTTGGATGCTGGATGAACTGAGGCTTATAAAGTAACAGCTAGTGCACTGACTAGCCTCCCAGGGGATGAAGACAGCTTCATTTGAATGAGAATAGTCTCCCTGTCCCCTGAGATAAGACTGAATCAACATGGGGTCTGACAATTCAGAATGGCTTTCAGCGCATAATGTGAAGGATAAAGTCTCTTTGCTTTCCTTTCTTGGCTAATACATTTGAGGTGCATCAGACAGGGTGTTTGGGGAGCTTCAGCCTTGGACACTGCCAAAGACCTGAAGCATATCTGCTACTTTGCACAGCAATTATCTAGGTTTTCGTTTTTCCTCCCGGGGTCTCCAAGAGACTGGTTTTGCACCGTCCACACGCATTACTTCTCGTGCTGATTGAAGACCGATCCTGTCACCCTGTGTTTTCCAGGCTTTCAGGCCACCCAGTACGGACGAACCTCACGCATGTCATCCCTCTGTGTGGTCCTCTCAAAAGAGAAACAGATAGACACAGAGGAAACGCAAAGCAAGTGCCAACGGAGAAAGAGATGTTTCAAAATCTGACAGTGTCATTTCTGGGAAAGGAAGGAAGAGAGGGAAAGGAAAGAAGGAGGCGGCGGGGGGAGCCCAGTAAAACAAGCAAAGAGTCTGAGCTGATTGTGAGTGTGAGTGTGGGACTCTTGCCATGCGATGAGAGCAGGAGACTGGAGGGAGGGCGTGTGTGCGTGTGTGCATGGAGGGAGAGAGAAATGAGAAGAATCTCCAGACTTCAGTAAAACATTCGGTATTCTGCCCGTTCGCACTAAACGCTGAAAGAGAGCCACAAAGGATTCATTCACATGAAAGCGCCTGCAGCTTATACACAGCTCTGCTTAAAGAGATGAGAAAACAGTTATTTCAGTCCACAGGGCATCCAACTGCTTTGACTGATCATTAGGGGCTAGTTAGCAGCCTTTACCATCCCAGTCTCATCCAAGAGATGGAGTCGCCTTTCACTATAAAATTCCTGAAACGAGCGCAGTAAACACAACAGTTAAAAAAATGCTCCATGTAAATCTAGCTTTTAGCAGAAAAAAAAAATGAAAGCACAACCCTTTCCTTTCTTTGTGGTTTGCTGGATTAAAAGGCCTGTTTCCGGCCCACATGTTGGAGATGCTGGTCGCCCCTGAAGGTGTTTAGTGCGAGCGAGCCGTGTAGTGCCGAGGCACGGGCAGCTGGGAGAGATTAATAAAGAGAGGGAAGGCACGTAAATACTGCTGCCCTGCAGTGATGAATGCCTTCGCAGTACATAGACAGCAGGATGGGAGACAAGGGGAGAAAAGACAAACACTCCGTTTCAGTCCAGGACATGTTACATTCAGTCAGGCCTTAACCTTAAAGAGCACTTGGACCAAAGGTCTCGAAACACTAGAGGACAGCATACCATGGGCTTTAGAGGAGCCAAGTCGTGACAAGACAAAAATTATGGAAGGGTCAACTTTCTGGTCAATCTCACTCTCGGGGTTCATTTGCTCAATCTGATGGAAATGCAGCTTAGTACAACAGAATTTTTATATTATTTATTTTTTTTTTTTACATGCTTTCAATTACCTACAGTGGGTACGGAAAGTATTCAGACCCCCTTAAATTTTTCACTCTTTACAATGACAAGTGTATCAATTGATTATGAGGACGTGTTATGCTTTAAATTACGAGAACTATTCCTGTCTAAAGTACATTTTTCCAATTACAAAGTACTCAGATGTTGAAGTTTGGAGTCGGTAAGATTTAAAAAAAAAATGTTTCTGAATAGCAGCCAATACTTCAGTCTTCAGTGTCACATGATTCGTCAGAAATTATTCTAATATGCAGATATGGTGCTCAAGAAATTTTTTTATTATTATCAATGTTGAAAACCTTGGTGCTTAATATTTCTGTGTAAACTGTTTTATGAGTGGCACAGGAAGGACACAATTCCACTTGAAAGACTGCATCATTCAGCAACTGCTCATAGTGACAAACAGGAGCCAATGATGTACAAAACATGAAAAATTCACACAAAAAAAACTACTATGCAATACACTGAAAATGATCTCGGAGTGATTTGTATTTCAGCCAAGCAGATGGAAGCTATTTATTGATATGCAAACAAGTGAATCAAGTCTTGTTTTACCAGAGAAGAGGAATGCTGTGGTTATGAAGAGGGTGAAAAAGAGCAGAAAACAGTGAAATTTGGCCAGCAGGAGAGGAAGAGAGCGTTTAACTTGAGGTTTGTGAAGGAAATTTTCCTTTTGTGATGAGACAGTGAACAAAAAGCTATAGTATACATGCACTTGACAATCAAGATTATAGAACACACCTCAAGTTTAGGAACATTTATAATGACTGTCACCTCAACACAACTGTCTTTTTCTTTCTTGCAGCAGATAGAAAAAAAAGTTCAAGCATTTTGCACCAAGGGTTAAAATCTATTAGTCCAATGATTCAGAAAAGATGCCTAAAACATATCTAAACAGCCGCTGAGAGTATCACATGGTTTAATATAAAGTGCTTCACATAGTTATTTCAAAGGGAATAATGACTCATCAGCTCTTCTTCTAGTCCTTTTTTAAATGTTACATTAAATGGATAGTTCACTCAAAATGAAAAGTCTATCATAATTTACCTTCATGTTGTTCCAAACCTATAAGACTCTAGCAGAAGATTGTCCATACAAAGCAAGTCAATGGGGTGCAATGCTGTTTTAGACCCCACTAACTCTACTTTTTGGATTAACTATTCGTCTAAGTAATTTATTATTACTGAAAAGGTGGACAGGCCTAACACCAGATTATAAAACTGCGAAATAACAAAAAAAAACCCGGAATAAAATTCCCAAAAAGTAGCTAATTAACATATCATACATAACTGTTTGACTAAATTAGAACGATCAGTCCATTCCAGCAAGAGTTAACTTTCTCCCTAACGTGCTTCATTCGGCAAAGAAGTTATGCTCAGCTCTTGGCACAGAGTTGTCCAGTTCTGATGATGTCACTCAGACCTCTGTGACCCAGAGCTGGGTGTATCGGCCATGGTTGCGCAGGAAAGCCTTTCTCTCACTGCGGGATGTTTTTCTGGGCAGACTGCGAGGAGTCGCTTTAACAGTGGGCGATTATTATTTAACAAAGCTCTGCACTGGACACACACTCCTCACCAACACACATATATACAGTATACACTCCTGAGAGAGAAAGGTGTTAAGACCATTCAATAATGTGTATTTGCGTCGGCCCCAATCGCAAAAGCACTGGGCACACATAGACAGACAGCGCTGTTATTCACACATCATATCACAGGAATCAGTATGTGTGTGCAATGGAAAATATAAAGGAATAATCATATTGAGCAATGCCTATGTTTACAAAATGGCATCCACTACCACACCCAAGGGAGGCGAGAGCGAGGGGTGAGGTTATAGTTAACAATGACATAGAGCGTTTAAAAATCATATGTTGAGTAACAATATTTGGGGAGAGAGAGAGACAAGGGAAAGTAAGGTAGAGAGAAACTCAAGCCAAGAGAAAAGGGCATTTCAGGGGCCTCGTTTAAGCTATGATGACCAAACAATTGCTTTATTGCCTCAGTGAGAAGCCAAAGCATTTTGTTCTGGCGTGAAGCTCCTCAGATGTTCTTTCATATGGCCTGGCAAGGTTAAGGTAAAAGAATAAGCTTGGCTACAATTCAGCAGAGCCACCTCCTTCGAGAGCTCCCCTATGCACCCTCAGTGATATGTGGCTGAACAGGGACAGCACATTAGCTTAATGGGCGGACAAATGACTCCTCCGTCGTCATAGCCGTGCGCCTGGACAGTTAATCCAAAGGCTTCATCACTTTGGTTCAATGCGCTGAAGCTGACACGTCGCCACTCTCAACAGCCGAATGGATCATTTCAATTAAAGCCAAAAATACCAGTAATGACTCAAACGGTGATTAAGTAAAGATGTGTTTAAGGCTTAAACTGTTCCATACATCAGATGAGTATGGGTAGAGTGCAGATGTTTGAAATGCCGATTTGCTCTGCTGAGATCTTTCTAATGGCATCATTTCCTGTCTCAGGACCTCAGAGCTATTATTTTAAATGCATATATAGTTTGCTCTGGTTCTCAGTTTCTATTTGTGCCTTTATTTTAGCCCTTTGTATAACACATCGAGCATGTTTACCTGGACCTCAAAAAGTTTGATTTTAGTCAGACTAAAGTAATTTTTTTTTTCAATGTCATGTAAACACTTTACCCTTATGAAAAGGCAGTTTCACTTTTGCGTTCTTTAAAAATAATATTTATGATGCAAATAAAATATTTTAAAAGAACATACTTAAGTTCAAAATGAATGTAATGTTTTTCACTTAACTGCATGGCAACAGCATTGAAATGAAAATGTATAATTTAAATTTAATTATTTTAACTTATTGAAGTAGGGATTACATTTACAGTATATCAATTACAATCAGAGCATATCTGTGCCTGAAAATGCTGGAATAGCCCTCCTGAGGTCAGCATGCATAATTCAACAAATA
Source organism: Sinocyclocheilus anshuiensis (assembly GCF_001515605.1). Taxonomy (NCBI): domain Eukaryota; kingdom Metazoa; phylum Chordata; class Actinopteri; order Cypriniformes; family Cyprinidae; genus Sinocyclocheilus; species Sinocyclocheilus anshuiensis. The sequence continues at coordinate 1,426,619 of NW_015554154.1, forward strand.
TATTAAACATAACTATTCCCCAGCACAAACTTTGGTCCTTATTGTCTCTATAATCACAAAACTGAGCTTGAATGGGTTGCAGGTGTCAGCACTAATAGTCACATAGGACCTCAAGTTCAATCACAGCTGCTTACTTCCTTTTGCCAGTTCCTGCTTAGCTTTTAAGAGATTCTCCTAACCCCATCATTCACTTTTTCCTATATGTCATTTTCTGTGTATACATTAATACCATGGTAGGCAAGAGGACAGGAGCTCTATGAGAGTGGGAAACCAGATGACCTGTTGAGAGTCTGAAGTGTTTAACCGTTATAATGTATTTCATCATCAGCTCAAGCTGAGCCAATAATGGCCTAATGTATTTCTCTGTAATCAATAAGGTTTGCTATAGAGACGAGAAGAGAGAGATAAATCATGTTGTACTGTGTAGAAAGTCATTACATGTTAAATATATGACAGATCTATGTCATAACTTTCATTCATATAATGCCATGAAGTGCAGTATAATTTTTTCAGTAACACTTTACAGTAGGGTTAAATTCAGAAGCATTAATTCATTTTTTTACAGCATTTATTAATCAAGGTTAATGTGGATTTATAAATACACTATTGATAATTGTTCATTTATGTTAATTTATAAGGAATGATGAACAGTCAGCCCGTCGTTATTGCAGAATAAAGTCCAACAAGAGTTAGTTATATATAAATGTGATACAAACACACACACAAATATATAGGCCTAGATGTATGAATATTCATTACAATGCACAAAATAAAACAAACGCTGCAATATTCCAGTAGCACTAATACTGAAATTGAACCTAGATTATTAAATGTGTAAAAGTATTGTGGATTGTAAATTCACGACTCCTAATGAATGAGTGTTAATGAACTGAACCTTACTGCTAAGTCTTACGATTTATTCTAAAATGCTTCTTTAATTTGTTTTCAGTTTTCTTTAAGGAATTAGAAGTGGTTATACTGAAGAAACCAGAAGGAAAGTAAGTGGGAGAACAAGCTGGAGCTGTCAAAGCTTGAGCTGAAAGCACAAGATAAGCAAAGACAGTTCTGACACTGAGAAGAGCCTTTGCCGTGAGGTGCTTTTATACGGTCTGTCTGGGTATCACATGTTTGTGATTATTTTTGGGAAGTAATGAGGAGAAAAGGGGAGAGAATATGAGAGAGAGGGCATTTTAAGCAGATGATGAATATAACATCAATGGGAACTGTATCATCTTTGTGAAATCTGTGGAAATTTACTGCACGCAAACCTGTCAAAATATGAGTAGGGCACCGTGCGGGAGCTTTTGAAAAAGATGCTCTCGAGGGAACAAAGCATTATTAATGTTCAAAGAATGCCCTGTAACTAATGAATGTCCAGGATTATGTTTGGCCATTAAAGGTACTTCAAGAACTGTCTGTGGTGACCTATTTCTCTTCCTGAAGAGGGTCAAAAGGAAAAAAAACTCCATCCTTTAAGTCCTGCAGAGCAAGTCACTTTGTGTGTCATCTCTCTTCTTGCCTCTGAAATTCACAATGCTTATCAAAGCATGATGAGACATGAGATCAGCAGGGGGCATCAAATGACCTGTCACTTTCACAGGGTTCCTCCCTCTCCCGAAGATCCACACAGAACGAATTTGATATTGAACAGGGCACCGTTCATGTGAGCGACACCATCTGTCTGTGAAGAGGTCCCATGCTGCATGTGAAATCTGATGAGAGGAAACAAAGGGAAGGGAAAGAAAAAACGAACGAAGGGCAAAAGGAACTTTCAATGGTAAAGAAGCAAAAGGAGGATAAGGAAAGTTTCCTCTGTCTCTTGCTCTGCTTTATATTGCTCTAAACTGTGACAGACAGCATTACCATCTCGAGGCTATGAGCGATTGCCAATTCGTGATACATTTCAACAATTGTCACGGTCCTGTGCGCAATTATGTTTCGTTTAACATTGGCACCGAACAGAAAAGCACAGGAAGACAAACATCCCGTTGAAATGCAGTTAAATCGCCCGATAAACTCCACGCCTCCTGAATCACTCCTCAGGCCATAACAAAAATGTGTTTCTTTCTCCGCATTCCGCTCATTTGAATTCTGGCAAAGTGTTATGCTAGAAACAGGCCACTTGAGGTCAAAGGTTATGATACTGACTAAAACAAAGGACAACGCAGTGGAAGAAGTCAATTAAAAGCGAATTAAATCTAATTATTGCATTTTAATACAGTCAGTCTTCCACAGCTTAAGATCATTATGGGCTTGGACAGCATCTCCTTCCTCATTAGAAAAATATGTTTGCCTTTTGAGGAGATGAAGCTCCGATTTTCATGACAGAGGGATTGTGGGGAGAATGCTTATGTAAATAAACAAATTAGTAGGTGCACAACCAGACACGCACACACACACACACACACACATAAACTTGTAGTCTATTAAGCCAGGCTGCAGACTAGCAAAGTCAACATGTAGCTCCAATCAGAAACACCAGGGATCCCAGCACTCAAGGTTGTCTTGGCACGCGGACAACATTACAGCACATAAACAAGGCTATGGGTCCATATCAAGGCCCTGTAATTGTCATGAGCTGGGCTGAGAAGAACTGCCTTGTTTTTACTGCACGCTTTTTACTTCTGTTGTACGACCAAAGGGCCAGTGAGCAAATCTTTACAAGTCGTGCTGGAGTCGTATAATATAAGAGAATCTGGCCATTGGGAAATAAATAAATAAATAAATCTAGAACAAAAACGACACAACCCAGATCTAGTCAAGTCCAAAGTAAGTTCTCACCCTCAACGGTTTGCCTCTTTCGCACCTGCAACACTGTAAAGTAGGCAATGACAATATTTGACATGTCGCTGATTGTATTTCACGACCCTTTAAATGAAGTTAGCACTCTCCATTTGTAACGTCTGGCAGTATTCCCTGAGTAGCTGCTAATTCACACTCCTGGTGCTTGTCAATTGGTGCATTCAGAAATGAGAAAGCATGATTTCACTTGAATAGCATGGAAATAATTAAAAACAGCATTACACTGCATTCATCGGCAGACAGCTTGAGACTGACCTCATGTACACATGTACACAGATAGAGAGGCTCATTGCTTGGAGATGGTACTCGGATGCCTGGTAACCCAAATTGATTTTCCTCGGCTTGCTAAATAACCAGAAACTTGCACAATATGCAAGTACATCTATGCAAAATCCCACCCAAGTGATGCATTAAACCGCCGAAGAAACTGTGAGTAACTCGACACTCGCAGTACCGCTCATGGATGGAAAAGGGAATGGAGGCTTTGAGTAATACAGGCGGGGGAAGAAAAAAAAGTTGGACAAAAGCACATTGTTGTTGTTACATTAATCTGGATACAAGAATGGGAATTTTCCTCATTATGATCACACGCTGCTGGGCAAGCGGCTCCATTTTCTTCCCCCACCGTGCCCTGGCAGCTCGAAGCATCCCTGCTGAGGCGGCTTCCTCACCGTGATGAGTTTTTGACAGGCTTTACAGCCGTGCCAGGCCAGACAGTGGCTGAGCAGAATGTAGGCAGTTTTTTGGCGGTTATTAATCTCCTCATCTCTCTTGCTCCGTGCTTTTGAGACGGACCAGCTATCACATAATTGTTATGCAAACTTCTTAGAGCAACAGTTTGTTCAAGCACATGTGGACTATTATTTGAAATGATACAATTTTTCCCCAGGGGCCAGTTGCATAAACTGTTTAGACTAGTCTTAAAAAGTTAGTCACCTATTTGTTTTCTTCAAGACTGGTTATAACTTTTTTAATTCAGTTATGAAAAGGTAGATTGTTCCTATTTTTATTGGAAAAGTAAGACTGGTTACTACCCCTTGGCAACTGGTTGGTCAAACTAGTTCTTAAGACACAGTCTTAACATGGTGGCTAAGTTTATGCAACTGGCTAACTTAACTAGTAACAGATCTGCTAGAGTTCTGGAGGATCGTCTAGAGAACAAACATTATCTTCTGCAGGTGTAAACCCCACTCTGGCAGATATTATATAGTTATTAGAGCTCTGAGCTAAACATACAACTACAATTTCAGCATACATGTGTATCAAATTACCCATTACACTTTTAAGATGATTTAGCTAGTGAAATGAATGGCAAAAAGCTGAAGCCACTAATGGCAACAAAATGATGCTGAATCATCTCAGTGAGTTCACATCAGTAAATTGCACTAAATAGCAATATAAGAAATATCTGATGGTTGAGAATAATTGCATTAAAAACCTCTTCAGACAAAAAAAAAAAAAACGAAATTTGAACCCTCTCAGTCTAAATGACTGAAATAGAGGGTTTTGTTCAGCATGTGAAACACAGAAGCACTGCTGCCACCTGCTGTCTGCTCAAGGAAACAATGTCGGCTTAATCCTTTAAGGACGGGACACAAGTAGAATACAAAGTGGCTAAATAACCGCTTCTAGTTCCACTTTAATCGATGTCATGCATCCACTCATCTCAATTTAAAAATTTAAATTCTCTCATCATTTAATCACCTTCATATTGATCCAACTTCCAGACTGTCTTCTGCAGAAGCAGCAAAACACAAAATATTCAAACAGATTAGGTAAATGATAACAGAATTTTCATTTTTAAACTGAGATAAGTGGATGCATGACAGGGGAAGCTAGAAGCATGACTAATATGGTCACTTTGTATGCTGTATTCAATTTTTATTGAACGTGGTACGATAGCAGAATCATGGTGTTTAATCTTCAATCAATAACTACCTTAGAGTGCTATGTAAAAAACAAAGTATGACAATATGGTAATCACTGAAATCCAGGATGTATTTCAAAGTACTATATGGCATTACTATCTGAAACGATCATGGTGCCATGGTACCACCACAGTATTTTTTGCCAGGGTTGTTAGTAAATTCAAGCAATAAAGAGAGCAGAGAAGCATTCTCGCTCCTTTTTTGTGCACTTAGATATTCCCGTCCTATTCACATGGACTTGAGGGAACAGATGTGAGGTCGTCATGTCTTTCCTGATCATATGACCACATTGCTGGAAAACATCAGGAATGATATGAAGTGTTTCTTCAACAGCACCCTCATTTACAACATTTCCATTTAATCCAGACATCTCTAGTCAATATTGAGGTTTCTCCTTCAAGCACTGACACACCCTCTCCTTCCTGCATTAGCAACCACTGTATCATAACCACACTCGAACCAAAGATTTGAAAGCAAATGTATTGATTAAAAAACTGAATCATTGTCATTGTCTTAATTAGCCTATATCCGGCAGTAAAAATAGGATGACTTCTTAGTTCGTTCATTGGTTTGCAACTAAGCACTGTATAATTATTTCTATCAAAACCAGAACTACAACTACAGAACTATACAATGACATGGTTGAATGTAATGTAATCTAAATTAAAACATTAGAGCAGTGGTTCTCAACCAGGGGGCCCTCGACAAACTTTCAGTTTAAACTTAAAGGGATAGTTCACCCAAAAATGAAAATTCTGTCATTAATTACTCACCCTCATGTCGTTCCAAACCAGCAAGACCTTCGTTCATCTTCCGAAAACAAATTAAGATATTTTTGATGCATTCTGAGAGCTCTCTGACACTCCATAGACAGCAAGGGTCCTATCACGAAATAACGACTTTATTTAACAATTCGTCTCCTCCGCGTCACCCTAGCGCCATTTTGGAGAGTATCCACTGAACGCAAACAGCGTATGCTGGAGACGAATTGTTGAATATAGTAGTTATTTTTGTTTTCTTTGCGTACAAAAAGTCATCTTTAGCTTCATAAAATTACGGAGTCAGAGAGCTCTCAGAATTCATCAAAAATATCTTAATTTGTGTTCTGAAGATGAACGGAGGTCTTTCGGGTTTAAAACGACATGAGGGAGAGTAATTAATGACAGAATTTGAATTTTTGGGTGAATCTATAACTTAAAATATTATAAAACAAAAACATTAAAAATAAAGATATACAACATTAAACTGAAAATATAAGTTTGATTTATTACAACAGAAGTAGAAGAGCTAAATATCTGATTAGATAAAAGGGCCTCCGAAAACAGTCTTGGAGAACGGGGGGACCTTGGAGCCAAAAAGTTATGCATTTGGGTATGTGACCTGCTCTGAGTCTCATTAGAGCTCAGATTTACTGAGAAACTAGATCTAGAGTAGACAGAGAAAAGGCTAGGGAGAGGAACAAAGACAGATTTATGTCTCAAAGCAGTGATGAATCAAAATGCATTTAAATAAGATAAAGTAGCAAGAGAAATGCATTATTCCAACTTTATTCTACCCTGCATAATTAGTTCATATTCTCTGCTGCAGTAAAATGTTTTCATTGGCAAAAACAGTATCCTTTCATCCTGTTCACAGCTCAAAAATGTTGCCCATTCTCTGAGGGCATGATTTCACACTTGTGGTAGATGAAAACCACTTGCAGATGACTCCACAAGACATTTATTGATCCGAGACGATGGGTGTGGGGGCATGTGGAAAGCAAAAACTGCAGCAAAAAACAACTTAAAGACACTGTCGGGACGCATGCTTGAGACCAACTCAAGCATATCTATGTACTCACGAGCGGTTCAGATCAGCACGGCAATCTAGTGTGTAATTGATAACAGTCTTTTTTCCTCTGTATGCAAGGTAGACTTAATTAATACCACATAGAGAGGAGATTCTTTCTGGACAAGTCTGACATATTTATCACGAGACGTCTGGATAAGGCACTCTGGAGTTCATCACAGAGAGTGTCTAAACAAAAACCTGCCAGATGTGTTAGGATCTTTTTTCTGAGGCAGCAGTTCCCATCAACGGGCAGAAGCAATTACTAGAGGTTATCACAGGTCATCAACTGCAGAGCGCCGCAGATTTGGATTTCCTCCATCTTCAAGCTCCCTTTTCTCCATTTAAATATACAGAGTCCTGAATAATATGTAAAGAAAATACGTTGTTTACATCCTGAGAGGTAAAAAAAAATAGTGAATTTTAAGAATTTTTATTAGCGCTCATGGCTTTGGAAATTGCATGTGTCATGTCTGTCTATCTGTTGCCATCCCAGAATGCATTGCCACTTCATGCAGTAACATGATCTAAATAAAATCCAGATGTACTCCACCAATTGGTCTAATTCCTTCAAGCCTCGATATTTCACATTACATATATTAATCATCTGAGGCATGTCACAGATTTCTGCACTGATAACAACATCCCTCCCTTCAAACGACAGCTGACTCATTCCAATCAAACCAGTGGGGCGCTTATCAAAACAATGCTGTGGAAAGGGAGGGAGGGAGACAGACATTTCCCGGGCTGCTGCACTCAAGTGACAAAACATTAAGTGCTTCCACATTTAGTTTATAAAACTGCGGTTTCTGTTATCTGATTCAAAGAACCAACCACAAGTTTTAGAGGTCAATTCAGAGGGTTTTTTTAAATAAACACTAAGAAAGGTCATACAAAAATATTCTATTACCATCTTCAGAATAACACACGATATACACCCTTAAAGTTATGGCTGATAAGAGCTTTGAATTATATTATTCTATACAAGACAACAGGTGTGGACCTGCCGAGGTATCAGGTTTTTTGGCATTAAGCTTGCCAAGATAATCTGTTACTGTTGGACAGTAACATTTTCACATGCAAAAACGGTCGGTTTTCACACAGTAACTCTTAACTTGATTCAACCTGCTGTTATTTATCTTCAATGGCAGAATCCAAGACATTGTCAGCGCAGTTCATGAAGAGCCCTTCTCTTGTCCTCAGGCTGAAAGCCTCTCTCCAGGGTCCTGAAGCATGGGCTCTAGGCCTAGAGTTGGTTCAGGGCAAGGGGCCAAACATATCAACAAGCCAGTGCCCTCTCTGTAGGGCCCCACGATCAGTCCTCCTCTGAGGAAAGCTGGGCCCCATCATCATGCACCTCTCTGTAGGCTGCCAGTGGGCCTCCTTCTGGGTTGTAACTCTCCATCTTGAAACTCAGACCATCTGCCAGCTTCTGGGCAACTTGTTTGGCCTGCAACTCCTGAAATGAACAGTATACACAATAACATAAATGTACTACTTCCTGAATACAGAACGAGGCAGAAACACCCACACACAAGTGGCAAACATGCACAGGTCTTATACTCTCTGCTGGGTGTATTCAAGTAGTACTACTTCCTCTCAACATCTCAAAATAGTTGAAGATTTTGTGGGATAGAACGTTTTTGAGGCCTCAGATGCTTTGAAATGTCATTTATGTATATCACTTTGATCATTCAAATCTCAGTTTCTATCAGTCTGCTTTCAGCAAGACATCTTCAACCTACCAGGTGTTTTCTGGTCTGCTCTTGCAGAAGGTCAGCCGACTCCTCTAATGACAGCAACTGGGCAGGACTGTGGTGCAGGGGTGGAAGCTGGGCCGCAGTGATGTCATCCAGGTGTTTTCGGTCTCGTTGTCTTCTGGCCTCTGCAGTAAGTGGCGTGGTGCTGCCAGAGGCCTGACTAGGTGATGAAGACTCGGATTTTACAGCTAACCTAAATAAAAAACAGACACTTTTAACCAAAGTTAATGTTAATGTATTTACTTAACATTTTCCAAACCCAAAAGACTTTGGCTCATCTTCAAAACACATATTAATGAAGCCCGAGAGGTTTCTGACCCAGTCCAGGTAACCAGAGCTTACCAGATCCAAAAAGGTCAATTGAATCCTTATAAATAAAACGTTTTAAGCTCTGTGAAGAAATATAATCACTTGATATGAAAGGAAGAACAAACCTCACTGGTTCTTGTGCATCATGCATGCACGTTTGAGCTTCCATGTTTATCATACCTGCATGTAATGTGCTCAATGTGTATCAATCATTGTTTCAGGGTATCTGCAGGATTTGAAAAATCAAATCTAAGACTTTTTAAAGGGGTCATATGATGTTGCTAAAAAGAACATTATTTTGTGTATTTGGTGTAATGAAATGTGTTTATGCGGTTTAAGGTTCAAAAAACACATTATTTTCCACATACTGTACATTATTGTTTCTCCTCTATGCCCCGCCTTTCTGAAACGCGTCGATTTTTACAAAGCTCATCGGTCTGAAAAAGCGAGGTGTGCTGTGATTGGCCAGCTATTCAGTGAGTTGTGATTGGCCGAATACCTCAAGTGTGTGATGGAAATGTTACTCCCTTACCATATTGTGATGCCGTGTCCCGGCCGGAGCGACTAGACAAAAACATTAAAACCCATTACAAACGAGGCATTTGTTGCATCCAGTGGGGACATAATTACGGATTATAATGACTTATACTGTCTTTTGCCGCATAAACGTAAAACCATGTCTGCATTTGTGATCGGAGAAACGACAAACAACAAGACTTTAGTCTTTGCAACTTTACAGATCTCCTTTATGCACCAAGAGCTTGTAACACTCGCATCATATGACCCCTTTAAGACATGTAAAATAAAATTAACACCATATAAGCGAGATAGAGCAATGTCTATGGTAAGTTTTTTATAGCCTTAAATTTAATGCAACTACATTTTAGACTTTTTAAGGATCCACGGAAACCCTGTTGTTTAGATGTAAATAAAAATCTCTTCACAAGACTTGGATTAAACCACTTGATTCAAACAGATTCATTTTACAATGCCTTTTCAAGACATTTTTTGATGATCTAACAATAACAAAAATTTCATTTTTGTGTGAACTGTCCCTTTAATGTATTATATTTCAGCTTATTTTCCAAGAAAACACAAAGCTATGCAATGGCAGCATAGTTCTACTCACTGGTTTGGTTTGAATCTGGGCTTCCTCATATTCACACTTTTCTCTGTCTTCTCCAGAACTTCTATGTAATGTGGTTTCTTCTGTTGCTGATTACCCTGAAAGGGCTTACTATGAGACAGAGCTTTTATGGTGTCTTGGTCGGAGCCACTGTTACTTTCATCAAGAGTTACTCGTCCAAACACCTCCACAAGCTCTGTGTCTTTCATCAGTGAAGCTGCTGCATTCCCACTGGCTGTTTGTAGCGTTTCAGCAGGCTCAGGCTGGGATGTCAAAGACTCCTCTTGGCCCAACAGACCACCATTTTCCTGTATGTTAGCCGCATCGATATTGACATTGGCTTGGTTTCTGTCATGGGATGGGATAATCATGTCCAAATTGGATTCTAAATGCTTATCTGTGCTTCGCTTGGCAAGGGCATGCTGATATTTAGCCTGAAACTCTGTCCGGACAGAGATTAAACTTGCTTGTTTTCTCTCCTCCTCCTCCAGATGTCCAAGTGCAATGTGTACTTTCTCCACAAAGTCAGCAATCTTCTTTCCCTTATCTGGAAGGCTCTGAAGAAATCTCCTGAAGAAATCATAAACAGTACAAATCACATTTAATCATATTTATTTACATAGCACAACAGAATGTTTTAAAGCAGCTTCACAGTAATAAACGTGAAAATAACAGTGTTCATGCTGCACACTATTGATTAATCACTTCAACAAGGTATCAAATTCATTTGTATTACATATAATTGGGTCTTTTTGCGTTTAATTATAAACTGTCCCAACTGTGTGACACTGACAGGATGCACTGATCTATGTTATTTAATAGACTAATAAGAAGGTGAGGGCGCCAAAGGATTTGGAAAGATCCAGAATATTTAATCAGCATAATAATCTAGTCAGAAATCTTAAATCCTAATTTAGCTATATATACACATCATGAATTATATATTCAGGAACCACTCAATTAAAATAAATGAAAAGCATAAAAAAACACTTACTTATTAGACAGTAACTGTTCTTGTCGTGACAGTATCTCCAAGAGCTGATCTTTACTCTTGCTGCTCAGATCACCCACTTCCCCTTGGCGCGCTGTCCACGCCGACGACATGATCAAATCTGTGAAAAATAAACCTGTATAATCTCACGCTGGCACGTTCACCCTAGTCTTCATGACTGATCATCATACAGGACGTCAGAAATTCACTTATACCGCCATGTGTCAACATAAGCAATGGCAATGAAGTAAGCGACGATAATACCACACCAGATATGTCACATTCATTACAAAATAAAAGACCCAAAGCAAAAACTGTCAATCGGAGTTCTACATTTTGTCATTCTCAACAAGTTTTTGTAAAATTACATTTAGTTAATTTCTGATTTAGAAAATGCTTACAATAAAACTTCAAGTTTGGTGTTTGGTAAATAATAAATAAATAAGATAAAAATAAATAAATAAATAAATATAAAAGAGGGCCATTATATTACATAAGATTCCTTATATATATATAAAAAAAAACAAACTTAAATGCAGAGCAAATTCTAACAGTCTTTATAGCTTTACACCGAAATCACATTCAAATAATTTCTCCGTTCTCCATTCCTCTTAAAATCCCATATGACGTAATGACGTCCATTCACGATCACGAGGTGCGTTCACCTGGAAACGCGCTGCTGTATTCCGATATAGTGTTGTCGTAAAGCTTCCGAATCGACTCGGGTCTGCCAGCCATCATAAGTAACGTTACAGGGGGTTCCGCCTGGTTGAGCTTTGCGCTCCGGCGACAACAAAAGAGCAATCATGACGAGTGAGTATTGATTTTTATTCATTTTGTTGACATGATCTCAGCTTCTACTATTATTAATGAAAGTACTTTAGTAGAAAAAGCCAAATACAGGAGCGGTACGATACAAGGCTAACTAGCTAGCTTATTCTGTCTAGAGTCCACGAAAAGAAATCACAAGATTAACCCGTTAAACAAGGCTAATGCTGGTTTGTGGTGACATTAGTGATTATTAATTATTTATTATATACACTACGGCACGGAAAACGTTTTCTAGATGTTGTGTAAAAGTTAGTTTATGTGTGACAAGTTGACAGACGTTACACATTAGCAAACTTAAATTATATTGTCAATAATACTTCAATAGTAATTCCACGCGGCGAAATTATTTTCTGAGGAGTGGACAAAATGTTTCAGAAGATCAGGAAGTTGTTTATTTGTTATACTGTCGATAGTTTTTGTCAGTGTATTGTGCGGATGTTGTTATTGTTATGAAGCTCTCTGGCGCCCTCATTGCCACGTCGCCTCACTGCTACACATGACTGTGTTGATCATACTGTACACAGATTAGGGTTTACATATTAAACAGTACAGCATCAACGTTCCTTACTTTAAAAAATACACTTCCTGATACTGAATAGATTTGCCAGTTGCAGTCTGGAGATTTTAAAATTTTCTCAAATTTAAGGCAGTAAAGTATGATTAAGCCATTAAGAGTGTTGCAATGTCTCGTCCTGCAGGGGGGAATCAGCGTGAACTTGCCCGTCAGAAGAATGCTAAAAAGCAAAACGATCAGACCAAAGGGAAGAAAAAAGAGGATGGCCTCTCAGCATCTGCCCGTAAGCAAAGGTACAACACATAAAGATAATAACTAACAGATGCATTGAATTGCGAAGTGCATCATACTGAATGTGAATATTATTATTATTTTTTTTGTATTTCAGAGATGCTGAAATCATGCAGCAGAAGCAAAAAAAGGCAAATGAGAAGGGGGACCCTAAAGGCAAATAACCAGTGAATGGGGCATTGACCGACATGGCATCCTGATTTTTTTCTTTTGTCAAGAGAGACTATCTGTCATTGTGTAGATGTGGAGACTTTGATTCTTTAATGTTTGAACCCAAACTCCATAATGTGCTTGAAAGGGCATATCAACTATACAGTACATAATGATTTGTGTTCAGCTATGGAGGAGAGAGTTTTTTATGTTCGAATAATCAGAGCAAGCCCAAATAATGGGAGTCTCAAAAATGTCTGGACTGGCATTGTAATCTTGTATTTTTGTATGAAGTGCCCTTCTTAATAAAATGTACATTTTAATTCACACCTAGCAATTAAACTGTTATCTCTATTAACGTGCGTGTATTATGATTCAGTGTTTTTAGCCATTCACAATTTTTTCATTTACTTTGATATCTTTGCTTTTTTTTATTCAGAATAAGCTGTGGTGTTCAGATAAGGTTTGAGGACTGATTTCTACAAACTACAACCCATTTACCATATACTTGCTAAAGCAGTTACAATGTGATTGACAGTATTCAAATTATTCAGTGCACTTTTTAATAAGATGTGTGAAGTAAATAAATATGAGCCATATTTAAAAATAGTGGTGAACTCTCAGGGCATCACATGTATATAAATAAATTTTTACTCATCTTTATTTGCTTTTTTTATTCTACTACTGATATGAAATGTCAGTAACCTCATTGTATACTATAAATTGGTGCTAACATTATGGACTATAATGTATGATATCCATAGTTTTTCCAAATTTATGGCCTGGACTTTAAATGCATATTCCACCACTGTTAGGTAGGTCTGTGGGTAGGAAGAAACTGTCAAGGCCTATGTCACAGAAGCAGGAATGTGTGGGTATGCTGTAAACATCGAAAATGTTTCTACTTATTGCTTGATAGATCTCTCTGAAATGGGTTCCCAGAAGCCACTTGTCTTTGTACACTCTGTGAACAGCAAAAACGAATCTGGCCATGGCCATTCACTGGATGCTATTTTTAACTAATCAGATTTCGAGGCGCTATCCAATAGGGTCTGGCTGCAGACATGCACTTGCATTTTCAGACTTGCACTCTCAGACACCTGCACTTCCGCAATTGACATCACTTGCAGTCCTTTTATTTTTTTTATTTTTTTATTTTTTTATTGAATCTCTCAACATTTTACACAAGTAGCCAGGTAGTGAAGACAAGAAAAAAGAAACTAAGTCACTTGCAATCGCCGCTTGCACTTTTAGCTACTTCCAATCCACACAAATCGTGCGTGGTTAAATGATTAAAACTAATTTAGTACTATAACATACAGGGTCCTGCAAGCCATCTGTAGGAGAAAAAGACAAGATCCACAAATCCGTGGCCACAAAACAGCAGAATATGAACGCAATGCGCAAAGTCTCTCATGAAGCGCTTTTAAACCTCCGTAGAAAACCATAAACACTTAATAGGCTATGACTTAATGTATTAAGATACTGCTATTAAAAGATCAAATTCAAGTTTATTAATATAATGTATGTATATAGTGTTTTCCTCCCGTACCGCAAAAGGTGGCATAATGTAGCATAACGGTCTAAGATTATAAAGACCTCATATGCTCCTCTTCATTATTAAAACATAATTAATATGTACATTTGAATTTGGTCTTGTGGCACAAGCGTTTTGCTTTTGCTGTAGGCGTATGGGAGGAAAAGTAAAAGTTTGCTCGTTGTGTTCATGGGCATATGCTTGCCTTGTAGTAGTACATTCAATTCATAAACTATATATCGAATTTGATCTTTTAATAGCACTATCTTAACACATTAAGCCATAAGTGTTTATGGTTTTCTACGGAGGTTTAAAAGCGCTTAACGAGAGACTTTGCGCATCATATTCTGCTATTCTGTGGCCACGGATCTGCGGGTCTTGTCTTTTTCTCCTACAGATGACTTGCAGGACCCTGTATGTTATAGTACTAAATCCGTTTACGGTAGCTGAGCGTGCAAGCGGCGATTGCAAGTGACTTCGTGATCCCAAAAGTGTCTGGCTGCAGACTTGCACTTGCACTCTCAGACTTGCACTCTCGGGCTTGCACTCTCAAACACTTGCGCTTCCGCTAGCGACGTCACTTGCAGTCTTTTTTATTAGAGTGAAAGTGCAAGTCTGCAGCCAGACCCTTCTCTCGTGATTTACTACTTATGTAAAATGTTAAGAGATTTCAATTTTAAAATAATAATTAATAAATTAAATCAAATAAAAAATAAAAAAAGACTGCAAGTGACGTCACTCACGGAAGTGCAGGTGTCTGAGAGTGCAAGTCTGAAAATGCAAGTGCATGTCTGCAGCCAGATATGACCCTTCTCGCGCTATCCCTCTGACGATTATTTTGATTTACTGTGACGTCTTTAGAGGGCAGGTTTTGCGAAACCACTAACAGCATATTACAATAGTAAGATAAAGCCATATGTTCACATTTTCCCGTTTATTATGGTTCCCAATAAGTTTAGTAATAAAGGTGATTATTTTAATTGCTTGTGTCCAAGTTCAGTTTTGCAGCAGCATGATTCAGAAAATAAAACGTAATTAGAACATAAATTGTATTTAAAATAATCATCGTATTGATAAAAGCGTCATAGGTTTTACATAGGCCAGGTTTAACATTTATTCTATTCACTGGTTCTATTACTTGAACCTTAGGCCGCATCGGTCAAATCTGGTTTTAGTGAAGCAGTTTGATTCGTGGTTTGGTTCAGACCAGCAAAAAGATCCGACTCTCAAACGATTCGTTCACTAAAGTATCGCTTACACACTACAGCTTCTTTAAATAAAACAGAGCCAACCTTAGATTCTGTCTCACGAAAGATAGCAAACGTTACTGCTCTGGGACAGGTTCTGTTGTTCAACACACCTCTATAGTTCATGATCCACGTCACGAGTACGTAACCAAATCCATTCTCATAGCATGCGTAGTATGGCAAGGATGTGTGTGTGGGATGGTATGGAAGAAAGTACAGTAGGTAGCGACCATTTCCCTATAAACTGTAAAATTGGAATAGAATTAGAACAAGTTGAAAGTGAAGAAAACCCTAGCTGGAAACTTAACACCAGAACCGCCAGAGGTCGCTGTATACCTAAAAGCGCCAGCGGGTAAATTTTACCCACGAACATGGCAACTGTATTTATATGGCTAAAGAACATGTTATTTCATTGTATTATGCTATTGTCTTCACAAAGAAGTGTCTAGAGTCATCAAATGATTATGTCTAGTCATCAACTATATTTTTATCTTGTTGTTTTATGTTCAATACTTTTTAATGCAGGCTACACTAATCCATAATGGTCAGTAGCCTAAGCTAAAAAAAAAAAAAGGTCTGCACTTACAACTGAAATTAGAAGGTAGTAGCCTAAATATTTGGGTGGGTTAATATTATAATACAATGTCATTAATCAATATATTAAGATAACCCATGCTATGAATGACTAAAACAGCCTATAGACAATAATGTTCAATAATGATTCACCACACTGCATAGGATGATGCGATGAAAAATCAAGCCCACAGCTTCACCTAAATATTTATTAATTTGTTTAGTTATATCATTTATAATTTGAATAAGAGAACAACACCATTAAACTTTGGGTAATCAAAAAAAATTGTTTTATTCATTACATCATATAGATCGGATTTTTTTTTCTTCAGGAAGCGGCTAGACTGAATAGCGACACAGTAGCGAACAATAAACGATAAAAAATTAATAATTAAACCAAAGTTTGACCAATTGGAGTAACGTTTGGCTAAAACATGTGGGACATTCTACCAGAAATGTACATTATCTGTCCTTGACTTGTTACAGTGAATAACAAGTATTACATCCAAAAAATGTCTAAAACTGACTGATGGTTGATTTCTGTGAGTTGTTCTGTAAAGGAATATGTCATTCATTAGGTTCTCAGATATTTTTTTATTTATTAAAAACACTTTTGAAAATTACAAATCCTGTCCTTGTCCTCAGCCAAATTGGACCTGCAGCTTTCATAGTTTTGTTATGCTAAAAACTGTTATTTAGAAAAAAAACTCGATCAATAACAAGTTTAAGTTGTTATCATTCACATCAACTGATTAAAAACATGAAATTATACATAAATTCTACAAATAAATACTATTTTACAACTGTCCCCATGTTTTCGGTCAGTCCTGTCACGTTTACATAAAACTCAACATAAAATGTGTGTAATGCGCCTTTAAAGGTATGACTCAAAGGAAGTGACATAATTTGACTGAGGTGAAGCGGACACTGATCAAGGGTGAGTTCTGTCATTGAATTGTATGATTTTAAGCTTGTTTTTGTATATTTTTTTGAGGAGGACGAGCTAAAGGGTCAGGCCCTGTCACGGTAAAACATCCCAGAAAATAATGAAAATCTTTTAAATCCAAAACATGTCTAAAAAAGTTACTGAAATTCCTTGATTGCATGTTAACAGTCTAATATTACATTAACATTAAAATTATAATAATCATTTAATATAGGAATGCTTATCAAAACTTAAAAAAAGAACACAAAACATAACTTTTTCTGCATCAACGAAATCCATAAAGTCAGTCCTGTCACAGCACCGTCAGTCCTGTCACGCCTCGGTCAGTCCTGTCACACAGGAAATTATGTTATAAAAATGTAATATTTGAGGAAATATTGATGAATTAATCTCTGTAACTGTGTAGATGAAGGTTGGAGTATCCACTACTGTTTTTGAAAAAATCTCCTATGTAAAGGCAGTTTTTTTACAACTATATGAGTGCCTGGCGGGGTATTCTGTGATTTTGTGTACTACAGTTGACCGAAAAGTTGCTTATATTCCTTATAATTAAATTACAAAACCATGTTAGATACAATCAGGGACATGTGACCAATAAGAAAATGCTATTTGTATCAAAGAAATTCATTAGGAAACCATTCTAGTAACATATACAAAGTTGTCTGTGACAGGGCCTGACATTTTAGGGGTGAAATGCGTATAAAAATTTATTTATTTAAATCATAAAAACATGCTTAGATGGCATGATATGTGTTTCATATAGATTTCTACCTTCCATAAATCGCCTTTTTTTGTTGTTGTCATTTTGACTTTATATATGAAACTCATAACCGCTAAATCAGTGAGTGAAAGGCGTTGCCTAGAAATGTACAATGTTAAAACGAGCGTTAAAACATAAGCGGCAAGAAAATGACAGCGCGAAAATACATGCATTATATAGCGGGTAACTTCTACCCGCTGGCGCTTAGGTATAAATGCCCCGTTTTCTGATCAGGTTTTATCTAAATAATTGTTAACAACATTGGATTGTAAATTACATCATTTTAGTAAAAGTCAATGACTGGGAGACTTGAATGTTTTATTTTAAATCTGTTATGTACATTTGAAAAACAGCCACGGGTAAAATTTACCCCGTGGCGGTTCTAGTGTTAAATCTGCTGACTGGGAAAAATCCCAAGAAATAAGTGAGACAAGAATGTTAGCAGTAGATATATCGGAAGAAGATGTTGATTAATTAAATAAATGTATAAGTGAAGTTATTTACAAAACAGCAACTGATGTAATTGGGAAAACCACAGGGAAAAGGAGAAAGAAGGTTGTACCATGGTGGACAGAAGAGTGCAGTGAAATTATATAACAAAAAGGAACAGCATATTTAAGAAAGTAAAAAAGTCATATTCATTTAATGATTTGATTGAATATAAGAGAACGCAAGCAATTGTCAGGGAAACAATTCGGATGGCAAAAAAATTATTATTGGAGGAAATTCTGTGATGAAATTGGAATAGAGACAGATGTTAGTGAAATGTGGGGAATGAAAAGAAAGATGGGAGGGATTCAACCTAATAGACAAATTCCAGTTTTAATTAATGAAGGAAAACAAGTCATATCTAACTCTGAAAAAGTAGAAGTATTGGCTGAAAATTTAGTTAAGGTTCATAGTAATAGAAATATATCAGAAGAAATTAGATTATATAGAGAAAACAACATGAAAGAAAATCCTAATATTTTAGATCAAAGAGATGTAAATGAAAGCTCAGTAGATGAAGTTCTTACCATGTATGAATTAAATCAGGCACTTGTGGGAGTGAGAAACACTTCTCCTGGTAAAGACGAAATATGTAATGAAATGATTTGATACCTATCAGATAAGTCAAATAACATTTTATTATATATTTTTAATGGAGTGTGGAAATTAGGAACGCTCCCTTCCTCTTGGAAACATGGCATAATTATTCCAATTGTAAAGCCAGGAAAAGACCATTCGCAAGTTACAAGTTACAGACCGATTGCATTAACTTCTAACCTCTGTAAACTAATGGAACGAATGGTAGTGGCGAGATTTAATTATGTTCTGGAATCAAAAAATCTTATATGTCCTCATCAGAGTGCTTTTAGAAAAGGCAGAAACACAACAGATGCAGTTTTAAGTCTAGAATCGGATATAAGAAAGGCTCAGGTTAATAAAGAAGTATTAGTTGGTGTGTTTTTGGACATTGAGAAAGCATACAATATGATGTGGAAGGAAGGACTTTTAATTAAATTGGATAAAATGAATATCAATGGTAGAATGTATAACTGGATTAAGGATATTTTAATTGATAGAACCATTCAAGTAAGGGTGGGTTCTTCATACTCAAAGATATATGCAATTGAAAATGGTGCCCCACAAGGTAGTGTTTGCAGCCCTATATTGTTCAACATAATGATAAACTATTTTTTTAATACAGTTGGACCGGGGATTGGAAAGTCCTTATATGCAGATGATGGTGCTTTATGGAAAAGAGGTAGAAATTTGTCGTATGTAGAAGAAAGCATGCAGAATGCTATTAAAGAAGTTGAAATGTGGGCAAGTAATTGGGGATTTCGAATATCAGTGGAAAAAACTAAAATAATATGTTTTTCAAAAAAGAAGACAACACCGGTTGGCATGAGCAAAAATTGTATGAGCAAAAACTGGAGCAAGTATCTGAATTTAGATTTTTAGGTATTTGGATGGCTTCGAAGATAACATTTGCAAAACACATTCAACAGATAGTAGATAAATGTAAAAGAGGAATAAATGTACTGAGGTGTTTGGCAGGAATAGATTGGGGAGCTGATAGACAGTCTCTAAAAATAACATACTGTGCACTTATAAGGTCTACATTAGATTACAGGAGTATGATTTATGGAACAGCTTCAGCATCTCTGTTAGATAAGGTGAATAAAATACAAAATCAGACATTGCGATTATGCTGTGGAGCATTTCAGACTTCTTCTGTATCAGCTTTACAGGTTGAAATGAATGAGATGCCACTGGAGCTTCGCAGGTTGAAGCTGAAACTGGTGTATTGGGCTACTATAAAAGGGCATTCAGAAATACACCCAGTAAAAAAAGTATTAGAAAACTGCTGGGAACATGAATATGTAAATCTAAATAGTTTTGGATGGAAAGCAAATAGTGAGGCTCATCAAATTGGAATAAGTAAATATGCTGTTTGCAATACTGTAGTGTTGCCTGTAACACCTCCATGGTTATTCCCAATGCCTGTAGTTGATCTTCAGGTTCTAGTACGTATAAATGATAAAAACAGACAAGAATCTAAAGATACAATAGTACATAAATATTTGGATCAGATGTATATATCAGTAACTCATATACAGGTGCATCTCAATAAATTAGAATGTCGTGGAAAAGTTCATTTATTTCTGTAATTCAACTCAAATTGTGAAACTCGTGTATTAAATAAATTCAATGCACACAGACTGAAGTAGTTTAAGTCTTTGGTTCTTTTAATTGTGATGATTTTGGCTCACATTTAACAAAAACCCACCAATTCACTATCTCAACAAATTAGAATACTTCATAAGACCAATAAAAAAAACATTTGTAGTGAATTGTTGGCCTTCTGGAAAGTATGTTCATTTACTGTACATGTACTCAATACTTGGTAGGGGCTCCTTTTGCTTTAATTACTGCCTCAATTCGGCGTGGCATGGAGGTGATCAGTTTGTGGCACTGCTGAGGTGGTATGGAAGCCCAGGTTTCTTTGACAGTGGCCTTCAGCTCATCTGTAAAAGAGGAATAAATGTACTGAGGTGTTTGGCGGGAATAGATTGGGGAGCTGATAGACAGTCTCTAAAAAGAATATACTGTGCACTTATAAGGTCTACATTAGACTATGGGAGTATGATTTATGGAACAGCTTCAGCATCTCTGTTAGATAAGGTGAATAAAATACAAAATCAGACATTGAGATTATGCTGTGGAGCATTTAAAACTTCTCCTGTATCAGCTTTACAGGTTGAAATGAATGAGATGCCACTGGAGCTTCGCAGGTTGAAGCTGAAACTGGTATATTGGGCTACTGTAAAAGGGCATTCAGAAATACATCCCGTTAAAAAAGTATTAGAAAACTGTTGGGAACATGAATACATAAATATAAATAGTTTTGGATGGAAAGCAAATAATGAGGCACATCAAATTGGAATAAGTAATTGGGATGTTTGCAATACTGTTGTGTTGCCAGTAACACCTCCATGGTTATTTCCAATGCCTGCAGTTGACTTTCAGTGACTTTGAGGTTTTAGTGAGTATAAATGATAAAAACAGACAAGAATCTAAAGATTCAATAGTACAGAAATATTTAGATCAGAAATATATATCAGTAACTCATATATATACAGATGGATCTAAAGATCCTGAAACAGGACGCACAGCAGCAGCAATATATGTTCCAAGGTTCAGGTATAAAATAGCAAAAAGAACATCTAATCATCTATCAGTTTATACAACAGAAATGATTGCAATATTATTGGCTCTTCAGTGGGTTGAAGAGATCAATATAGGCCTACCTGAAGTGGTCATATGTTCAGACTCTTTTTCAGCATTATCAAGTTTAATGAGTAAATCTTCAACTAGACAAGACATTTTATCAGACATTTTACAAAGTTTTTTCAGAATGCAAACAGTTATCTCTTTTGTATGGATACCTGCACATAGGAATAGAAGGGGAAAAAAAAACTAAAAAACATTAAAACATCCAGACATAGAATTTAATGTTCCGATGAGTAAATTAGAAATAAAAGGGCTAATTAAAAAAACATTAAAAGATATGTGGCAAAGTAAATGGGATGGTGATAATAAAGGACGACAATTATATAATATTCAAAAAATAGTTGGAATAAGTATCTACAGAATTAATGAACAGGATTTAAATAATTATACATTTTTTTGTTTGTTTGTTTGTTTTTTGTTTTTTCTTTAGCTTTTTAGTTTTTCCTTTAACATCAATGCTCCACACATTAATGATGGAAGAGCAACAAGAATTGATTTAGCAAAAGGAAAGTCATCTGCATTAGACTTAACCATTGTTTCGGGAAATTTGGCAAGGAGATGTATGTGGAATGTATTGAACCAAAATTTAATAGGTATTGATCATTATCCGATTACTTGTAAAATAGGAATAGATATGGAAGTGAATGTAGTGGAAAGATTGCCTAGATGGAAATTTAAGTCAGCTGACTAAATTTAAGGAGGTAAGTGAGACATTGATGATGGAACTAGAAGAATCAGTAAAGGAGGTTGAAGAATTAAACAATAGAATAAGTGAGAGTCTATGTAAGGCAGCAGAAGAAGTAATTGGTAAAAGCAAAACAAGTAGAAGGAAGAAGCCAGGTCCGTGGTGGAATGATGAGTGTAGTGAAGCAATAAAGCATCGGAATAAAGCTCTGAAAAAGGTTAGGAAAAACTATGTTTTTAACTTAACTTATAAGAAATTATTGGAGACAATATTGTGAAAGTATAGGGGAAGAAACTGAAATAAGTTCTGTGTGGGGAATGAGCAAGAAGATGAATGGAATACAAAGAAATAACAGTATTCCGGTTATAATAAATGGAAATAAACCAGCTGTTTTGGATATCGAAAAAGCTGAAGTTTTAGCCAAAGCCTTTGTAAAAGTACATAGTAATGATAATATCCCAGACAGTATGAGAAGGCATAGAGATAATTGTTTAAGAGATAATCCAGAATTATTAGTTCATAGAGGATTATCAGGAAGTACGTTAGATAATGATTTTTCCTTATATGAACTAAAAAGGGCCATTTTAGGGGCTAAGCAAACCTCCCCAGGGAAGGATGATGTGTGCTATGAAATGGTTAAGCATCTATCAGATACATCATTGTATATTTTGTTAAGGCTTTTTAATAGAATCTGGGATAAAGGGATCTTACAGACAATTTGTAAACATGGGATTATTATTCCAATAATGTGGGAAATCAAAGGTTGCGGGTTCGAGTCTCGTACCGGCAGGGATTGTGGGTGGGGGGAGTGAATGTACAGCGCTCTCTCCCACCTTCAATACCACAACTGAGGTGCCCTTGAGCAAGGCACTGAACCCCCAACTGCTCCCCGGGCGCCGCAGCAAAAAAATAAATAAAAAAATGGCTGCCCACTGCTCCGGGTGTGTGTTCACGGTGTGTGTGTGTTCACTGCTGTGTGTGTGCGCACTTTGGATGAGTTAAATGGGTGAAATGGCCACATGTCACGTCACACGTCACAATTGCAAAACCAGGAAAGGACCCTTCATTAGTTTCTAGTTACAGGCCTATAGCCCTAACGTCTAATCTGTGTAAAATTATGGAGAGAATGATTATATTTAGATTGAATCATGTTCTGGAAAATAAAGGATATTTTTATAGACATGTTTCACATACTATTTAAGTATCTATCAAAGACAGAATTAATGAACAGGATTTAAATAATTATACATTTTTTTGTTTGTTTGTTTGTTTTTTCTTCTTTCTTTAGCTTTTTAGTTTTTCCTTTAACATCAATGCTCCACACATTAATGATGGAAGAGCAACAAGAATTGATTTAGCAAAAGGAAAGTCATCTGCATTAGACTTAACCATTGTTTCGGGAAATTTGGCAAGGAGATGTATGTGGAATGTATTGAACCAAAATTTAATAGGTATTGATCATTATCCGATTACTTGTAAAATAGGAATAGATATGGAAGTGAATGTAGTGGAAAGATTGCCTAGATGGAAATTTAAGTCAGCTGACTAAATTTAAGGAGGTAAGTGAGACATTGATGATGGAACTAGAAGAATCAGTAAAGGAGGTTGAAGAATTAAACAATAGAATAAGTGAGAGTCTATGTAAGGCAGCAGAAGAAGTAATTGGTAAAAGCAAAACAAGTAGAAGGAAGAAGCCAGGTCCGTGGTGGAATGATGAGTGTAGTGAAGCAATAAAGCATCGGAATAAAGCTCTGAAAAAGGTTAGGAAAAACTATGTTTTTAACTTAACTTATAAGAAATTATTGGAGACAATATTGTGAAAGTATAGGGGAAGAAACTGAAATAAGTTCTGTGTGGGGAATGAGCAAGAAGATGAATGGAATACAAAGAAATAACAGTATTCCGGTTATAATAAATGGAAATAAACCAGCTGTTTTGGATATCGAAAAAGCTGAAGTTTTAGCCAAAGCCTTTGTAAAAGTACATAGTAATGATAATATCCCAGACAGTATGAGAAGGCATAGAGATAATTGTTTAAGAGATAATCCAGAATTATTAGTTCATAGAGGATTATCAGGAAGTACGTTAGATAATGATTTTTCCTTATATGAACTAAAAAGGGCCATTTTAGGGGCTAAGCAAACCTCCCCAGGGAAGGATGATGTGTGCTATGAAATGGTTAAGCATCTATCAGATACATCATTGTATATTTTGTTAAGGCTTTTTAATAGAATCTGGGATAAAGGGATCTTACAGACAATTTGTAAACATGGGATTATTATTCCAATAATGTGGGAAATCAAAGGTTGCGGGTTCGAGTCTCGTACCGGCAGGGATTGTGGGTGGAGTTAAATGGGTGAAATGGCCACATGTCACGTCACACGTCACAATTGCAAAACCAGGAAAGGACCCTTCATTAGTTTCTAGTTACAGGCCTATAGCCCTAACGTCTAATCTGTGTAAAATTATGGAGAGAATGATTATATTTAGATTGAATCATGTTCTGGAAAATAAAGGATATTTTTCTCCTTTCCAGAGTGGTTTTCGGAAAGGTCGGAAGTTCGGAACACTATGGATGCGGTTCTATGTCTAGAGTCTGATATAAGGAAGGCGCAGGTCAATAAGGAAGTTTTAGTAGGAGTATTTTTCGACGTGGAGAGAGCCTACGACATGATTTGGAAAGAGGGACTTCTAATTAAATTGGATAAGATGGGTATTGGTGGAAGAATGTTTAACTGGATTCATAGTTTCCTTTTTGATAGATCTATTCAAGTCAGGGTGGGTTCATCATTCTCCAAAACATATTATCCTGAAAACGGTACTCCTCTGGGAAGTGTGTGTAGCCCCATCTTATTTAATGTAATGATTAATGACATTTTTAGGACAGTGCAGGAGTCGAAAAGTCTCTCTTTGCAGATGATGGGGCATTGTGGAAGAGAGGCAGAAATGTTTTGTATGTGGTTAAAAGTATGCAGAGTGCAATTAATGAAGTGGAGAAATGGACAGATAAGTGGGGATTCCGATTATCAGTGTCAAAAACACAGGTTATCTGTTTCTCAAAAAAGAGAGAATGTAACAGTATAAAATGACAGCTATATGGCAAACCTTTAGAACAGGTGAATGTGTTAAGGTATCTGGGAGTTTGGCTGGATACTAAAGTGACATTTGGAATTCATATACAAACAATTGTTGATAAATGCAAAAAAGTTTTTAATATTTTAAGATGTCTAGCATGGGGTGGATTGGGGGGCCAGACGTCATTCACTGAAGAGAATTTATTGTGCACTAATTAGGTCAACCATAGATTATGGATGTATAGTACATGGGTCTGCGTCCAAAACATTGCTGCATAAAGTAGAAATGATTCAGTCACAGGCATTATTAATATGTTGTGGTGCTATCAGGTCTTCTCCTATTCCTGCCTTACAGGTAGAAATGAATGAAATGCCTCTTGATATCAGAAGAATAAAGCTAATGTTGAATTACTGGATATCAGTAAAGGGACATAATGATACTCATCCAATTAAAAAAGTGTTGTTAAAATGTTGGGAACATGAATCTGCCAGGCTTAATAGTTTTGGATGGATTGCAGAAGAGGAAGCTCTATCGAGAGGGATCCTAAATGTAGAGTTGAGCCAGACAGTAGTAGTGTCACCCATGTCACCGTGGCTCTTCTCTTTACCATTAGTAGATCTTAATTATTCCCTGTATAGAATGAACAAACATGAGTCTGGGAATTGCAGTCTATGTGGATTAGCAGAAACTGAAGAACATGTATTAATATACTGCACTGCTTATTAAAATGAAAGGATAATTCTGGTGGAAGAGTTAAAAGAAAAGGGTATAGGAAATATTACACTTAAAAAACTGCTGAATAATGGATTGGAAAGTTATAGAGTATATAAAGCATTAATGAAATATTTAAGAAAGGTGCATCTGTTTAAGAGGATTTAGAAGCCAATTTATTATTCGTTTGTTTTTTTTCTTTTTCTCTCAGCTTAGTCTTTCTTCTTGTTCCAACAATGAATCACACTCCAGCTCAGTAGGTGGCGGGAACGCACCTTTTTGTTTGCTTACCAACCGCCATAAAAAGACAGAAGAATGCTCCACACTCCATCCTAGTAGGTGGCGGCATAGACATAATAAATATGGGTGGCGGTATATGCACCTAAAGCTGGTTTGCCAACCGCCATATAAACGTCAAAGAAGAAGAAGAAGCCGTATGAGTCCCAATAGTATGTTCCTGCACAACCGGAGGCTGCAGTTTCAGGACCGCAGTTCTAGGACCCTATTCTTTTGTAACAGCGCCACCTACCGAATTGGATCACTAAAGATGGACGACATGGACAGCAATCAGAGTGAGTAACTTTACCGATTTTCAATTAAGTTTTATTTTATAACCTTAAAACGATGCAAAGTTTACGTAGCCAACGTGAGAACTGCTAAGAATTAATAATGAATTCCCGATTGCTAATTTTATTGATTATTACTATGTTCTTAATTCGTGACCATGATTTAATTAAGCTAAACCTTGTTGACATAATGACTACAATAAGTAAATCTAGCCAGCACATTAATTCAACTTAAAAAGATGATAAAAGCATGTTGATGTGAGATGTGTCAGATTTACCTGTAGCTTACTGTATTAGTGTGAAAACAATTTAAAATTGTTAACTCAAAGCAGGTATTACACACTTTGTGATTAACATCTGATGCATTTATAAATCAAAAATCACAATTTAAATTAAAAAAAAAATGTTCCTGAGATTTAATATCTTTAACAACATGTACAAACATTACTACAAACTAAACCACCAGGGTCCTAGAACTGCGGTCCTGAAACTGCAGCCTCCGGTTGTGCAGGAACACCCTTCTCGTATGAGTTGCTTATTAGTGCTCCACACTAGTAGCGGAACACACTTTTCTAATTAGTCAACTGGCGGATGACATCTGTCTGTTTTTAAAAGATGAGAAGCAGGTTCCTGTTATTGTGGATGCTTTGAATTCATTTTCTAATGCTTCTGGTCTCAGTCAATCGAAATAAAAGTGAAATTATGCCCGTACACAGTCTGGGCAAAGATCAAATAGAAGGTATTGAGGTCAAAAACTCTGTAAGATATTTAGGTATTTTAATTAGTAAATCTCCGACTGATAGAATTGTAGATAGCTTTTTGCAACGGATACAAAAATCAAAGAATATTTTCAATTGTTAGTTACAAAGAAACATAACCATTTATGGTCATGTTTTGATATCTAAAGCAGAAGGTATTTCTAGGATTTTTTACCCAGCTTTGTCTTTATATGTTGACCGAAAAACATGCTCATCTATCGACTCCATGTTATTTAAATTTTTGTGGAAAAATAAAACTGAATATGTTAAAAGGAAGACGCTGATTAGAAATACTTTGGAGGGAGGTGTGAATGCTTTGGACTTTAGTACTCTCAATCAAGTTTTTAAAATTGGTTGGATTAAACGTTGCCTGAATGCTGACCCTAATTTGTTATGGTTTTATAT
>NW_015554154.1:1454344-1477046 GCF_001515605.1 Sinocyclocheilus anshuiensis
CTTATTTGAACAATGTCTAGAAACTTGGTATTACAAGCACTTCCTGTATCTGTTTGCCTCTTTAAGAAGAATCGCTAAATGTATCCCCCAATTGTAAGTCGCTTTGGATAAAAGCGTCTGCAAAATGACTAAATGTAAATGCAAAGGATTTTTGGAAAGAAATGCCTTGGCTTGTTTTCTCAGCTTACAACAAACTTTTTAGTTTTGAGGTAATTAATGCACTATTTTTAATTTGGGAATCAGGATCAAAGGAGCTGGATGATATCTTAAAACTGTTAACTCTTTGTGGCCTATTTCATCTTCACAAATGTAAAGTTACTGAGTGTATGCCCAATTTTAGGATTTTTTGTATTGATTTGAAATTTTTATGAATCTCTCTGCTCTTCACTTAACAAGAAAGCTGTTAAAACTACTGTATTGATGGAAAAAATATTGACTTTAATGTAAACCTCCTGTGTATTCTTTGAAGTTGACATTTTATATGTAATTTTCCATTTACGTTATTTTTTATTTTAATTTATTTATGGTTTATTTATAAAAAGGAAAGAAAATATGTTTAATTTTTAATTTGTTTTTGTTCTTTATATTTCATTTTTATTATTCTTTATATATTTGTTTTGTATTCTGGTTGTGTATGTAATTTATTGCTATGACTGTATCCCCTAAGAGTTATAAGAGAAAAACAAAACCCACTGGCATTCTCTGATGAGCACTTATACGAGAGATACAGGTTTTCGTCGGAGGGAATGTTATATCTTTGTCGGCTTCTTGAGCCCCATATTAAAAACCCGACGCGGCGAAGCCACGCGACCACTGTCCCGCAAATGATTTGTATTGCTTTGCGTTTCTTTGCAAGTGGCACATACCTGTATGAGGTGGGCGATGCCGAGAAGCTCAGCAAAAACACAGTTTGCCGAACTATTCGTAGGGTGGTTATCGCACTCCAGAGATACATAAACACTTTCATTGTGTTCCCTGGACATTTACCCACCGTAGCCATAAAAGAGGGCTTCTCTAAAATAGCTGGTAAGATGGATTTATACACGAATACACCATCTATAAAAGTTGCCAAACAGATTTTTTTTAATCTTTTAAAGGATTTCCTAGAGTTATTGGAGCAATAGATTGCACGCACATTCCAATCTCTACACCAACAAAACAAATTGAGGCTGATTATCTTAATAGAAACGCTACTCATAGCCTCAACGTTCAGGTAGGTATATTCCTTTTGACTAATATGCATATATTTTCGTGATAATGTATCACTAACCCATGGGACTCACCTACTGTGTGTTAATTACAGATTACTTGTGACCATCAGTGTATGATCACAAGTCTGGATGCCAGATGGCCTGGCTCTATTCTGGACACCCACATTTTCGAGAAGTCGTTGTTATGTCAGCGCTTTCAAGAAGGTATGATAAAATGGGAACTGTAGACAACGCTTGAATTAACTGTGACATTGTGACACTTTTCTCTTTTCTGTTCATTGACAGGGCTGTTTGATGGCCTGCTGGTGGGAGACAGAACTTACGCATGTCAGAGCTTTTTGATGACTCCCTACCCTGACCCCGAGACAAAACCACAAAATGACTTTAACATAGCCCTCAGTCAAACCAGGCTCAAGATAGACACGACTTTTGCCATTTTAAAGGCACGGTTCAACTGTCTTCGTGACCTAAGAGTATCACCAGAGCGGGCATCTCAGATCGTAGGTGCCTGTGTTATTCTCCACAACATAGCCACTATAAGGAAGGAGCGGGTGCCAAATGAATATCAACTCCCACCTGATGATATTGACCCCTTCACGCAGGACCATCCAACTGGCAGAGGTGTCAGAGATGCAATCACAGCAGAATATTTCTCTTAGCATTCAGTAAAAGCAAAATGACCAACATGTTTACATGTTCCTTAACTGCCTTTCAAATGTTTCATATTCTAAACCTCTGTAAAAACCACTCCACAGGTTGTGAATTCATATGAATTCATGTCAAATGTAAAAAATAAAAACTGCAGTTAGAATTATGCTTCATTTTTTTTTTCTTACATTTTTATAAAAAATAAAAAAAGAATGACAAATTATACTATTCACAACCATTTTGACTGTTTGAATGGAAAAAAGTTTATTTCCAGGTTTAAATACTTTTTTTAATGTCAGATTTTTTTTAGTCTGGACCTCTACGTATAATAATTATGTATCATGAATGTATTCATCTTATTTCAAGAAGAGAAATCGTTCATCACAAACATTTTTGACACTTCTCAACTGTGCTTGTGAAATTAGTCGGACTGTGACAGTCTGAGTTTATGCAAAATTTTATTTTGCATGTCAGACAGTGGAGACACTCTTTCAGACCTATTTTCATCTATTCATTAATGTACAAACCTTGGCTACAATATTAAACCGGGATGTTGACAGTGGCCTACCTCATTTACAGCTTACAAATACTGGTAGAAAAAATAAAGTGCGTGAATGTACAATGTAAAACAACAGTAAAACAGTGTCAAAGTATGAAAGACCGCAATCTACTTTACATTTTCCATTCAAAACACACAAGCTGAAAACACAGTGGAATGTAACACGATTAAACAACATCAAACATGTCATGGTTAATGTGGATTAAAAAGACTTTTCCAAGTGGAACGGATGTCTATAATAGCAACGTTAGTGCATGGGTGTGTTTGAAGTCTGGATAACCCATAAATGAACATAGCCTGCAATGTTCTACATTTTTTTCCTTTTTACCCTTAAACAGATTGCAAGTTTACAGACATTTTCAGCCTTTTCTCACTGTATTAACCACTCCTCCATTATCTCACTCTTTACCAAAATGCCAAGCATACCGTTTATACTGTAATATTATAATATTTTATTATTGTACAGTATCATTACCTCGTTTCTGCCTGTTTAGATTCCATCTATATTCTGTACCAAACACAATAACCACCAAAACTATGAGGCAAAACAGAATCTCAAGTTTTTGTGCATTACATTCCCATATAACTCTTCAGATGTACATTCAAGGGTATTAAGAAAAAGTTTCTTAATGCTCATACACGCTTGCAACATTTTATCTAAAAGCAAATATAATTTTTTTTCCATAATTACTCCACATTTCATAGTTCCATACACATCATACCATTATTTAACACCAGGCACTTTACTAACATGAACACATTTGAATAACAATAAACACCAAGAGACTCCTTCCCAAAAAGGACTAAGAAATTAAACAATAAAATGGAAATTAAAAAAGGGTAACCCATAAATGAACATAGCCTGCAATGTTCTTCTACATTTTTTTCCTTTTTACCCTTAAACAGACATTTTCAGCCTTTTCTCACTGTATTAACCACTCCTCCATTATCTCACTCTTTACCAAAATGCCAAGCATACCGTTTATACTGTAATATTATAATATTTTATTATTGTACAGTATCATTACCTCGTTTCTGCCTGTTTAGATTCCATCTATATTCTGTACCAAACACAATAACCACCAAAACTATGAGGCAAAACAGAATCTCAAGTTTTTGTGCATTACATTCCCATATAACTCTTCAGATGTACATTCAAGGGTATTAAGAAAAAGTTTCTTAATGCTCATACACGCTTGCAACATTTTATCTAAAAGCAAATATAATTTTTTTTCCATAATTACTCCACATTTCATAGTTCCATACACATCATACCATTATTTAACACCAGGCACTTTACTAACATGAACACATTTGAATAACAATAAACACCAAGAGACTCCTTCCCAAAAAGGACTAAGAAATTAAACAATAAAATGGAAATTAAAAAAGGGAATAAATAAAAATAACAGCAGATTTCTAAAATGTTAAGAAAGTAACCAAGTTCTATAACACTAACAAGCAACCTGGTCTGAACTGCCTGGTGTTCAATGCTGGTATAATGAGAATCTGCAGAGTATGGGCTATGGGTTTCATAGTCAAATCTTACATTTAAAGTACCCCATTAAACACTTATGCATTGAAACTTTGCACAAAGAATAGCAAAGGAATACAAACAGACATAGAACAGTCTTCTCACCTTGAGTTAGGCATCATTACTCTGTCTTGGCAGTGATAATAGCACCAGTACCAGTCCTACAACACAAGGCTCATTGCCCATCTCTCTCCTGTTCATCCATCTGGTCCACCCTTCCTTGGATTGTTGTTTCTGATCTCTAATGTATCAGCACACTCTCATATTAACACAATAAACTGTGTCATATTTTACCGTTTAACATGAAAGAGTGAAGGAGATGTGGGAGTAGATTTGAGGGTATTGTCTTAAACAACTACAATTTGGCAATACACACACTGAGCATGTCCCATCTATTCTCTTGTGCTCAGGGCTCAGTACGCTTAGTCTTCAAGAAAGCTGCCCATTGAATGTACCAAGTGAACATTAAGAGTGTTAGACTGTTTCTGCGTAAATTATGGAAATTAATCGGAAACGTCAGTATTTTACACGACAGAGTCTCTGATCTCAGAGCCCAGTCGTACTCGTGGCCGAGGGCTAATGTCACTGACTTCCACATGAGTCTCTTTAAATCCATTCTGTGGCGTTTGGGCAAGTGTCTGTGCTTCTTTGGAGTTGTTCTGCGTGCTTGTCTCCGATTGAGCGATTGTGTAACCACAGTTATCCTCCAATGTCTGGTAGCTTTTGTGGTCGGATGGGGAGGTTGGAAGCTCACCAGCATTGAGGGGTAAACTCTCCCCAGGCCTGACTGTTCTCTTTTGGGCTCCTCCAGTTTGCTCTCCTCCTCTCAGTACCTCCTTCATCCAGCCCCTGTGTCGATATGCTACCGACAGCCCAAACGAAAGCACACAAACAGCTAACAGCACACACACTACGGCCAGCTCTGTGCCATACGTCTTTATGCGCAGTTGAGCGGCGCGCGCTGATTCACTGGACAAGACATTCGACGATATGCTTTGGATTATAAGATGTTCATCCATCCGCCCCGTATTGGTTGAAGTCTCGGATAAAGGCTCTGCCTTCACACAGTAATTGGCCAAGAGCTGCCTGAAGCCATGTTCTTCTGACCAACACGAGAAGACCTCATCGCTGCCTGCACGGCCGCTGACTACTAACCCACCCTCCAGGCTTGGGAACAGGAAGTGTCCTACATCTGGCTTGTATGACCATTTCCTTTGTGCATGGTTGGAGCGAAGATTGCAGGGCAGCAGGCGAAGAGTATTAGCTGGGACGATGATGAGCACGCAATCAGATTCTTGGGAACTTGGGAAAGAACGTGGTGACACTAGAAAGAGAGGAAGAGAGATGGGTGTTATGAGATATTCAGATGGATGATAGATGCTTGAATATGTCGGGATTTGTAGATTTACCTGAGCTCTCAGAGTACACACTCAGCATTTTGCTGTTACATTTTAAAGTGTCTGCCTTCTCGATATCCTGCTGCCATTGGCTGAAATATGCAAAAGAAGGTAGAAATTGGTAGTGGTACAGAAAATGATTACTTCAACAGATGATCTGGAAAAGGGAAGGAAAGAAGACTTACTTTTGTGGTGGGATACGTGTGACGTCAGTACAGTGTGTGCCTGTCCAGGCACAGTATGGGTCTCTGGCCAAAACACACTCGCCACAGTTGTTATGGAAACTGCAGTTTGCTACTGGCAGCTGCACAATACCAGAGTGTGACGACACAAATAACAAACCCTGTTTGTTGAGAGAGAGGGTTCAAAGTAAGAGAGTGAAATGAATGCTTTGTGGAGCACAAAGGCAAGTAAAATGTGTAAATGTTTGTTCAAATACACTACCATTCAAAAGTTTGGGGTCAATACAATATTTTTCAAAAAAGAAATTCATAATTTTATTCAGCAAGGAAGCATTAAAATGATTAAAACTGAGATTTTACAATGTCACAAAAAAAATTATATTTCAAATGAATGCTGTTATTTTCAACTTTCTATTCATGGAAACACTCTGAAACAAGATTCTACAAAAAACGAAGCAGCATAACTGTGTTCAACAGTTACTTTTTATGCACCCTTTCATAAATATAAACAGTAACACTTTCTGTTAATTTGTGTTATTGAAATTGAAAGGTTAAAAATGTATCAGTATATGTAGATATTAAAATTAACCAAATTTAATAAATGCTGTAAAAGTATCATTCATTGTTAGTTCATGATATTTAATGCATTAGCTAATTATAACAAATTGAAAAGTGTTAGCACATAAACACACACACCTTAGTTGAATCCAGCTCTATGTTTTGTACAGGTTGTTGCTCTGGGAACAGTTGGATCTCTTCAATGATGTGCATCATACCGACTACATTCACAGCCTTTTGCAAACGTCCATCATCTGACAAATCACAGAGCATAACATTAACAGCTATTTAGAAAAGAAATGAAATCACAGAAACTCAGACACTCAAACAAAAAAAAAAAACACATACCTGTGCCAATGAACATCACATCGTAAGCTTCATGGAGGCCTTGCACATGGTGCACAGCAATTTGTGTGTAGTGCACAGAGTGTGTGAAGAGCACAGGCCGACTTTTGACAGGACTGTCCATCAGGAAGTGGTCTTTCACAAAGTTTAGTACCTTATCTGGCATATCAAGGGATGAGTCTATTCCCAGCTGCCTTGAAGCATTAGTAATACACTGCAGAAAGGACAAAAAAAATCTTCATAAAAAGCTTCACGGAAACTCAAGATCAAGATCCTCCACTTATATAGAACTGGTAAAGTGTATATGTAGGAGTGTGTGCCATCTTACCATTCCAGGTCGTGGTTCAGGTACAGAGTGAGTGTGTGTGTACCATTGCTGTGTCTCTCGGTTCACTTCTTTGTAACGGCCATTAAACGCTTTTTCTACCTGATCCATGCTGAACACACACACTGCTGAACTGCCTGCCAGACCTTTACTCCTACAAAACATACAGCAACAAATTAGCAATGTTACATTCAGTTTCTAGTATGATTAACGAAAAACATCCTCTCCCTTCAAGCTTATCTTCCTTCGCCACTCTACATTTTTTGCTCACCACTGAGAAGTGAAGACTGCATAGAGGAGTGTGTTTTTCTTGCGTTGGGCTGGGAGCACATACACATCCTGTATGATGTTGAAAGGAAAGCCATCGTCCGGTAGCGAACACAAGAGTTGAGCTTTCAGAAATGTGGTCCATTTCTTTTGCAGGACTCTCTCCCCACCTTGATCCTCCTGAGGTCATACACACACACAAACAAATGATTAACACTTTCAAACCAACATATATTCTCAATAATTCACAATACTCAGAAAGACCGCTAGGGGGCATCATAACTCCAGCCCTGGTTTCAGAGCATCTGCAGTACCATAGTACAGTATTAGATAGTCATAACATGGTACTAAACTATTATTATATGCATATACCATAGTATTTATATAATTCTCCAGGGCATCTCAATGAATAATATTGTAATACCATAGTACATGTCTAAAACAAAACATGGTATTATCATGGTACTCCCATGGGTTTTAGGGAGCATCAGTGGGAGGGAAAGTAACACACATATGAGCATTATTAGGGAAGAGTTCACAGTCTCCTGTGATTCACCTTGTTCATCAGCTTTTTAAGTTAACATGAAACTAGGGTGACCAGATGCCCCGGTTTTACAAGTGTCCAGAGTTATGACAATTAACTAAAAAAAAAAAAACTTTTACATTTATCCTGCTTCATCTGTTACACTCAATGACTTGAAATTAAAGGACAAGTTAGAAGATTTTCAACCAGCTTTGAATTGTTACAATGTCTGTATTATATGTAAATGAACCATGTGTACTGTTTCTCCATTCTACCTGCAAAAAGATCTCCATGTTTATTTGTCACCTAAAGTCTGTCCTAAAGTAAATTAAGCTAGTTTAATTATGAGTTTTCTAAAACAGAGCTTTTTAATTATTGGTTAACATTGTCCAATAGTCGACAGAAAAAGTTATTTCAGAGCCAGAGCAAGTCTTTACATTTTAATAAAAGACTATTAAGACTTTATAATGTAATGTGCACTAATGGATTTTGCATAATAACACCAGGAAACATTTAGATTTTTATGTTGACCTTTAGAGCTAAAGCAGAATGAGTTGAGGAATCTTTAGAAGATAAGAATATGCTAAGTGCAAAGTGATATTGGAAATATTGGCATTTGTGTATGTGTGTGTGTGTCAGAACGTGTTCTTTCTCAGGTTTATGCTGACTTTATCAACAGTGTGTGAACTGCTTAAACAATCCATCTTACCTTACACACACGTGCGATCCTGGACACTATGGTGTTATCAAAGAAGTCGAACTCTTTCCCCATTTCGCTGAAGAAAAAGTAGATCTGATCATCACTTCTCTCGCTGTCTAAACCTGTAATATGAGCAGAACCTACAAACGCTGGGTCTACCGGACCGCAGCAAACACACACACATACAGAAATAAATACACTTTCAAAAAACATATTCCAGAAAATAAAATTGTATAACTGTTTATTTAACCTCAGTATCAGTCAGCAATAATTTGTTTTCAACATGCGTGAGAAAGCAGGGTTCTGTAATCACCTATGTTGGCATTTATTTTTGGATATTTATCTCCTAAGAAGTCCCTTGTGAGGAAGTGTGTGTGTGTGTTGGTATATATTTACCCTGGAGCCAGTTGAGAGAGTTCTCCGTTTTGAGAGGGGTGCCAGACCCTAGACTCCTATATATGGTGGGTTCATTTCCCTGGAAGTTACTGACAGTAGCAGTGTACAGTTCCCCATCTGTAACACAACAAAACATACAAGTGCTTATTAACACTAAATCACCATTTTCATCAAACTTAATGATGTTTATATATGAAGTTCAAACAAAATTATTGCATTGTTTTTTCATGAGTATACTCACCCACTGTAATAGCTGTAGATCTGTATTCTGGATTAAATGGACAGCGTCCACGTCCGTCCTCCATAACATGTTCCCCCTTTTCATCTCTTTCCAGAGAGAAACTTGAAATGTTCTACAGAATTTCCAGAAAAACACGGAGCAACAGTTAGAACAAATGACACCAGATGCATTTACACAAATGGGTCAATGATATAATAGTATTTTGATCAAAAATACATAATTTTTTAAAATTTAAATATACAATGACTTGAATACATCTAATTAATTTATTATTAAGTAGATAAAGGTCAAAACTGTGTGTAAAGGTCAAAAAGTCTTATACAATATTGGATCGTTTGTTTTGATTTTACCTTTATATTATTATTTTTACTTGATAGTAACATGACAAAATGACAAAAGTTTCTTAAAACCATATGAAGCCAACATGAATACAAAGACTAACCTTCTAAGAACTTAATTTTTACACTAGATTTTTTTTAAAAAGCATCATAACATCATAAAGAGAAAAAAAAAAGTCTCACAATGTAAGCACAGATGGGACTGAAGGCATACGTTCCACACACATACAGGTGTGTGCTGTTCAGACGCAGTGAAATCTTGATGTAGTTGAAACAATCAGTCTGAAACACATAAGAGACAGATTATTTTTTAGTTTGTTGTTAATATATTGCTTCACATTTATATTAACAATCCCCACATACCTGGGGGTCCTTTCCCTTGAAAATACACTCTTTCCTCTTGCTTTCAGGAGTGCTCCATGTGAGCTGCAAAAGATACAAAACAATGCTGAGTAACATCAAAATGCACTCCTACACACTACTACAAACATTCTCGCATGCACTTACAGTTTTCTGCAGATACGTCACGCTGATGTTATCCAGGCTGAGAGAGAATATGTTCTCCCTGGCTCCCACGTAGATCTTGTTTTCATCCGGGCTCAGCAGAAGTGTTGAATAGTTATACACACCATCCACAGAGAACTCTCTCACTGATCGTCCTTCTGCATCTGAACACACACACAGGCAAAAATATTACTTTAAATACGCAGCTTAAATTCACTTCATAAAAAGAACAAAAAAGCTTGTTATTTAACAAAGCTTTAGATTTCACCCATATATACTCAACTTACAGGCCAAATTCTTACAGTGCATTCAAAATTCATCCTGCATTCCTCACGTGGAATGCACCTTCAAAACTACAAAAACCTGGCACACAAACCAACCCTTTAAAATTACGTCGGTTTGCATGTCCAGAAGGTTTTCCTAGCAGGGCACAGAGGTCACTAACATCAGTGTTTACTCATATAAAACCCTTTACAAGCCGTTTTGTTCTAAGTACAACCATTACATTTGCATTTTCAACCTCAAATGATTAATGAGTATGGCTGTTACTCTGATACAGTACACCAGCCAGAGTTTGCAAATGGTTCTAATAGCTCTTGTAAATGTTTACAATCAAGGATTAAACTCTCCTGTGTGTTTGGCTAAGATGAGTGAACGCAACATTTGGAACAGTCTCGTAATGGGTCTTTCGGGAATAAGAAACATCATGGCAGTTCAAGTAGCCCTAAAATTGAGCTAAATTATTTCAGATGTACAGAATACAGTGCTCATTACTGCTTTAGTGATCATAATGGCACATAATGTGTTTTTATATTTATTTATTTTAAACATTTCTGGCTCTACCATGATAATATATTCCAACAAAACCGTTTTCAACACTGGTAATAAAAGAAACATTTCCAACCAAATCAGCATATTCGAATGATTTCGGAAGGATCATGTGACACTGAGGACTGAAGAAAATTCAGCTTTACCATCACAGGAATAAATTACATTTTAAATATATAACAAAATGAATTGAATTGTAATATTGAACAATATTATTATTATTATTTTTTACTGTATTTTTGAGCAAATAAATGCATGGTGGAATAACCACCTGATACCATCACTGTATCATGCTACCATAGCACCAGTGTGAATGAACTTAACCCCCACTAGCTCTAGGTGGGACTATTATATTAGTAAGTAAATTGTGAATAGCTTTAAATAAGAAAGCATCTGTCAAATAATGAATAATTGATTCTTGCACTCACTGTATGTGAAACTGATGCGTGCTGTGACCTCATCTTCACTCGCCACAGTTGCTTGTAAGACTCCAGCCAAAAAAATCCATATGGTCCAAAACAAGAGCCAGGCAGAGTTTGTGGTTTCCATGGATACTTTCCATTGGTCTTTACATTTGGTTGCCATGGTTTCTGCTTTGCAGTTGAAGATGGATATATTCCAGGTATCTTTGGTATTCAAATGTTATGTTTACACCCCGTCGTTGATTCTTACTGGGATTCTTAAGGTCACTGAGACCTTGCCATTTTTTAATTATGTCCTCAAAGAAGTCAAAGTTGAAGAGATATCAGATCCTTGTGGGCAAACACACACACATTCCTCCTTTTAGGGACTATCTGCGTAGCAAACTCCAATTAGACAGCCTGGAATCTGCAGAGGGAGAAACATATTAGTCACATGATCAGACAGAAACGAACACACTGAATGATAGGAAGGAATAATAAGATTATAATTTAATGTCACAAAAACCTTGAGTTACAGACACTCACAGCTGATACAAAAGACATCTGAAGTCTGAATTAAAGAAAATAAATGGGTGTTTCTCAGTTCAAAAGAGACTGATCTCTACATCCACAACACATGCTTCAGTGTGTTTCTGGGAAAGAGGCTGAATCTCATGTCCTCCTCTGCATGACATTATCCAAACATAATTTGGAAATGCAACAACTCCTCCCTTTTGGCCTGATCAGCTTTTAAGGGTGGTATGTCCTGAAAACAGGAAGGCTGTGTAGTCTCTGTAGCCTCAAACACAACACACAAATAAAATTACAAAATGCCATACTGATTACGCTCATGTTCTCAATTTCTATTTATTTGTAATATTTGTATTATTTATTTATTTTGCTTTCCTTTTTGGAGAAAATTAGATCAGCATTCAAATCCAATTCCAAATAGACTGACATAAAATAAACTGTTAGATAGATCAGGTGACTATTTTGTCTTAAGCAAACCATAAAATAACAATTTAGATAATTAAAGTCAAAGTTAAGCCATGAAAAAAATATACAAATATAGATGTATTCATCTACAATATAGACAAAATGACGGATAGATGTTTCAACTACAAGTACAAGTTGTACACAAACACACATGCAGCCTGCAGACAGAACTGTCCTGTGCTCCTGTCAAGACTCAAGAGTTAGAACTGGAAGTCAGGCACTTCTAAATGATTAAAGACTGAGGTAAAAATAAAACATGTTGCTCACACTTACATGAAATACAGCTACAGCCGCCCAATCACATGCACCATTACGTACACATAAACAAAAATATGGCTCAATTAAAACTTCCCCTACATAATATATCATTTTTGCCAATTACTAATGTTATTAATATGCCAATTAATTCTCCATTTATGTTGAAATCACCTGATTTAATGCATAATATCAAAAGATGATGACATGAAAGGGTGATTAATAATATGACCTCTCAACCTGAGGATTTTGTAGGCCTACACAAGATTACAATTAATTCAAATTGTGATGTAACTCTTTTTAACAGAATTAAACATTATGCAGTGAACAAATCTAAACTAAGTCTTTCTCAGCAGACCCTTAATCAAGCACCATAAGTGAATGTCTTCTCATTGTCACCACAAATGTGATGCATTACATCGTAAACTACTAGGCCATCTAGACTAGAGAAGCAATAGATACAGAGGTCAAACTGGTTATCTTTCACTTCAAAAAGATCTCTGATATATGCAATAAAATTTACAAGCTGTCTAGCATCCCCTAAAACACTTTTATTATACTAACTGGAAAAGGGCAGTACAACATTGGTCTGGTTTCTTTTACTACTTCCATTTGCATGGTAAGTCCCTAGGGCAAAAAGTTCAATAAAGGCATCTATATCAATAATTTCTACTGAAACTCCTGAAGGTCATCTACAAGTACAAACAACATAAATTGCACAGTGGCACAAGCAGCAACAGCCTGGTGCTTATGTTCTCAGGCTGTTAAAAGCAAAGGATCTTTTCCTGTCCTGAGGTGTGACATGGTGAGAACAGTCTTCCTCTGACAAAGTAATAAGCCAAATGGAGAGAGGTTATCATTTGTTGACTCCCAACTGACTCAAAACAGAAGAACTCGAACTCACACTATCTTTACTAAATAATATAAACATCACACGGTTCTGTGATAGGACATACAAGGTATTCATTGTCTTTGATCCAAAAGGCTGATGCGGTTCTAAACAGAGCAGAGTTTAAGTAAACAATAAAGGACTGCTTTCATGTGTTCTCTTCATTCACCCAACCAGAGACTAACTACAGTTGTTACCTTTTTTTTAGAAACATTAAGTCTTCAGTCTTTGATTGGAAATATTAGAAAGCTTTCCTCAGTTTTGATTACTTTGTTATAAATCAGTAACTAAAATCATATTTTGTATAAAAAACTTTTTTGATCACTATTTTCAATAAAATTGTTATCTCAAGTGTTAATCATTATCAAGCCTCCCTTATACTACACTCTAAAGTCACATGGTCTGAAGCAAAAACAAAAAAAGTCCAGCCGACACAATTAAGGAGGATATTATCGGGTTTTCAGATTCCACTAATAATGAAAATGATTAATATCAATCAGTAATGTTAATGAATGCACGACTCCTGATTAAAGTATCTTTGAGTCTGACAAAAAGGAAACATTTTACAGAACGAGTTCTGCAAAAACTCATGCATTTGTGTTCATTTTCACAAAAAAAAAAAAAAAAAGACACAAAAGGGGGATAAAAACATTTCATGATAACTCACTGTCCACATCCTCAGGAATTATACTTTTTGTTTTGTTTTGTCCAAATGTATTTATTTTCCATTTTCAAAATGTACTTAATTTTCAATACATTTTAATTTTATATTTTTTATTTATTTTAATCAACATTTTAATAAAATTTTTATATAGGCCTACCTCTTTTTAAAACACTGACTAGATCAGGTGGTAAGTTTTTTTTTTTTTTTTTTTTTTATTTTTCAAAAAAAAAAAAAAAAAAAGTCACAAAAGTGGGATAAATACATTTCATGATCAAATGCTCTTCAAATACCAGTAGCCAATCAAATATAATATTTTTTTTTTCATTCTGCAGATGCTTTTATTTGCCTGACATCATCATAGTGGATGTGATCAAGCTTCAGTATCAAAAATGATAACTACATTTCATTATTCATGAGGGTCTGTTTTAAGCACTATTCCACTTTAACTAAATATGTTAGATAAAGTGACACAGACCTAATTTGACAAAACATTATGTGTTATCCAGAGAATTGCTTTACTTTACATATAGCGGTCACTTTTGATGTGAACTGCCACTGTCCTCGTTTTACTGATGATCTACCTCACTTGATTTAAATCTGCAGTTCAAATTGAAAGCAACGCCTATGCGAAAAATCTAAAATGAACGCAATAAAATTATGATACGTTTCATTTACAGTTAAGAGGGTGGTAGCGCCACACAAAAAATAAAAGTCTTAAGAGTTCACAGCTTTTATCTGTGCTCTATTTTGTACAGTTCGCCCTACTTCCAACGTTTATTCTTCCCTCACACATACTTGTAGATGTCGAGTTTTACTTTGCGGTGAATGTGTGAGAGCCTGTTTTTTACAGTCTATGGTGAGAGCACATACGCACAATTCAGCACCACCTTGTTTATTTGAGCCCATACATTTCCACCCACCTACCCACCCCCAACTCACTCACCCACCCTCTACTACCACTACAAACACAATATATACAGTCTGGATCCTAGTACACTTTTAGTACCAAAGCACGTATGTTAAATGAAAATGAATAATTTACTTACATTAAAAAGTGATGTTTTTGCAACAGGTGACTTTACGCACACAGCATTCAACAGATAAACGTGGTCAGTCCTACATCTGCTACGAACAATACTGAATCCTCGATCGCACCTCTTGGTCAACCCACTGCCCCTTTAAATAATGGTTTATATACGCAACTTACCACAAAAGCGCTTAAAGCCATTAATTACACCGCTCTCCGAAGAGACTGCCAGCTAATGCGAGTCGTAAATGAGCGTTTAGATTTGTATTCCAGCATGGTTCCTCTCAGTCCCGTTTAACTGTATAAAATTCAGCCGCTGATTTCTTCGCTCACGGATCTACCGCTGAGACTGATACTCGACCCTCCTCCAACCATTCACTGGAGCCACACCTCTAACACACTCACACATCAAACGAGAGGTACTCTTTTTTATCCTGAGGTCTGTCAGAGAAACTATGTTTTATTCAGTCACATATTTCCTTTTACTGTAATTTACTGTAACATACTGTAATTAATCAGTTTTTTGGTTAATCATGTTTTTTGGTTCGCAGTTAATTAAATGTAGGCTAGATGACATGAAATGTTTACATTTACAGTTTAAATGAGACAGAACAATCTTTACATATACATATATATATATAGAGAGAGATATGTATATATATACAGTATATATATATATATATACATACATATCTATCTATCTATATACTGTATATAGAGAGAGAGAGAGAGAGAGAGAGAGAGATACCCTTTAACTCAAAAATTGGTCACCATTGTTATCTTGAAAACAAGTGTTTTTTTAAGTAGCCTACCTTAAATGTAATTATACCAACATATGTAAATCCTTGTTTGTTTGCTGTTGTTGCTTTTATCTAAAAAGGGTTTAATAGTTTAAAAATAGTGCAGCCAACCAGACGATATTTGAGGTTTCTGGTTTTCTGGGACTCCCAAAGTTAGATAGTCATTCAAATTCAGGAGAATAATTCACAGTGTAGCACTCAAAGGAAATTACAGGGGATTAGAGGTAGATCAGCAGCAAGGGCCAGAGCTAAGCGCAGGCATCCATGAAATCTCTAGTAATGTTACAGCAGACTGGCATCAAATGCAGTTTAATACTTCTAATGAGCAGTTGTGCTCTTAGTCAGGAGTTGGTTATCAAAAGGATTTTTTCCAACTTCGGGTGGTACAGTCTTTTCTATCGTCTTTTGACTGGTAATGACATTCTTTTGATTCATTCACTCTGTTATTGTGTCCTGATTGAGATTCAAAGATAGAATGTTGCTTTGTTCACCTGGTATTCATTCACCAACTGCACCCTGTTTGTGCAGAAATAACAGAATCCATGCCATGAAGAACTTATGTAAATACAAAAAGTGTTTCATCTATAATGAGGAAGAACCTGAGAGAAAGGTTCTTATGCTTCTGTGTCATGCTGTACTATCTTCTTATTTGTACAGGCGTAAGCTCAGCGTCTGCTCTCGTCTCCTAGGAAACAGTAACTGTTCGGTCTACTCCACAACTGAACAAATGAGAAATGAGAGCCCCGAGTCATGTGCACAATGCGCTTTCACTCAGTGGACCATACCAACTTCATCTACCGTTTTAGGTTTTCTACCTAAAGATAAACCGCTGGTCTTACTCAACATTTTTCTTATGCTTTTATTACTTGAATATTATATTTTATCATGGTGAGTCGTCTGTCACAGCTGTGTGCACCTAAATTCATAAATATAATGCGGTTTCGAAATGACTCTACTGCAGTAGGGAGTACTGTGTAATTTCACATAAATCTCTGAAACATTTTGTTTCTTTGGAAGACATACAAATGCACAGCTAGATAGATGACTTATGATGGTCCATCAAATGTGGTTTGGTGTATGAAACATTGCTAGACTGAGAGACCAAATGCATTCAGCAGAAAGAGCAGATAACCAAAATAGTCTAGACATGCAACTTAAGCACTCTTCTGGGGTACCGGAGATACTTAAGAGAAAGACAGTGTCTCTCTCGAGATATTTCTGGTAGCCTACCCCTAATGGACTGGCTAACAATGCTGAACCCAAATCCTCCTTTTCTTATTCTTTTATTCTTCTCTCTCTCTTGCATATACACACCGAGGCACATGTGTTTGACTCAGCAAGCCGTCATATCCTCCTCTTCAAATTCAAATTAAATCCAAACATCCAAGAGTCACCAAACTGTTAATGCTTCTAGGAATCAAGCCAGTTCAGAGTGTTGCTGCTGGGCAGTTCTGCCCTTCAGTGCATGGCGTGAACAGTCTGAAGAGTTGTGGCAAGGGAGAGGGATATCTTGTGTAAACACAGGGGTTGCATTCCCAGGCTCGGAGACTTGACTGGTGATTAAGAACTGACATTAGTCAGAGTGACCAGCAGTCCATATAAATAAATAAACGGTGCCTCCAACCAGCTTACAGGACCAGCCACAATCT
Source organism: Sinocyclocheilus anshuiensis (assembly GCF_001515605.1). Classification (NCBI taxonomy): domain Eukaryota; kingdom Metazoa; phylum Chordata; class Actinopteri; order Cypriniformes; family Cyprinidae; genus Sinocyclocheilus; species Sinocyclocheilus anshuiensis. Next base: position 1,471,582 of record NW_015554154.1, read on the forward strand.
GGCTTACCACAAGTCTTACAGCAATCATTCAGAAAAGTACTATTTGCATTATTTCTGTGAAGAAAAAAAAAGTTTGGACAAATATAGTTGAAATAGTTTATATTTTTAGTCAATATCTTTTTCTGTATTTCACTCAAAAAAAGAAAATCTTACAGAAGCCTGTTTCTGGCAATAAAAAATATAATTGTAATCTTTATATCTCAGAAAAAAAGTCAGAAATGCAAATCTTTGACTTTTTATATCAGAATTCTGACTTTGTGTTTGCAATTGCAAGTTCATATCTTACAATTCTGAGTATTTAACTTAGAATTGCGGGTTGTGAGAAAAGTTGCAACTAACTTTTTTTTTGTTTTTATCCTATCGCAGAAACAAGCTCCAATAGGTTTGGAACAATATTAGGGTGACATTAGGGTCAGTAAATAATGACAGAATTTTCATTTTTGGATGAACTGTCCCTTTAAATGTTTACATTAGAATGTAATGGATATATCAGGAATGGGCATGTGACTTGTATGCAATGAGTAGTAAATATTTTTATACTTATGTCAATAAATTGAGAAAGGAAGTAGAATATACTAACAGTTTTCATAGCAGTTTGGTCTTAAGCAAAGTTTTTATCAAAATGAAACTTGACAGTAATGTCCTTAATTGAGTCTGTGTGGGTCAGTTGCATTCTTGAAACAATAAAACAAGGAAAACAGACTAACAGATGATGAACTGACCATTCTTAGGCAGCCAACTCTCAGAAATAATGAGCTGTCATAACACAGTTGTGTTAGTTTGTGACCTGTACACAACAAATAAATTGGTATCAGAGTAACAACAATGCTGTAATGTCATCATTACTAGGAATACAACTCTAAATCCAAGTATCTGCTTATTTTCTGTTAAGAGGATACTTTTTGGGTCGTTCAGGCTTATTTGCAAGACATATTTGAATGAGAATTGAATGAGAATGGACAGTGCTCTAGGGACTGTTACCTCATCTCTCAGAGCAACAAAACAGGAATCAAGTGAGTGAAACCGTGAAAGAAAAAGGGAAAGGGGGTGGGAGACTGTGAGGAGAAGAGAAAGACAAAAACTAAGAGCAGGATGTTTAAAGTCAATGCCCTGACCTTTCTTTAGCGGCTCAACAAACTTGATTCCAATTTCTCTGTCAGTAACAGGTTAGTTTTAAACAAGTCTAAACTGTATAACTGCACATCTTGACAGAATAAAAAAAATCTCTCCGGATCTCCGAAATGAAAGTAGCACTGACCCTAATAAAAGACCAGTCAGGACATGAAGTGCCGTTTTAGACCTCACTTCTCATCATTAGTTCCACTCAGTATGCCCAGGCCTGATACTAATGATGGTCTTGTCCTAAAACACTAGGCCAACTCTGCATGATGGGAACTGGGCTAATACAGACCTGTCAACCTAGCACTGAATGCCACTCCATTCACTTTGTCCGCAGGGGGTGGAGTGTCGCCGAATGTGGGAGAGTACATGTACTCCGTGTGTTGTGTGTGTGTGCATGTTCTTTTTATGATTCACTCAGCACTGAATTGCAGCCAGAATCTCTCAAGCTAATCTCTCCCACTGGATCTATACACACCCCGCTGTGGGTGTGGATACACACCCATAGAAGGAGAAAGGCTTCTTTCACACATTCAGATGTCAAGAGCTGAAATAATGTTCTGGCTTATTGCACAGTAACCACTTGTTGATGTATGTATGTGTTTGTGCATTCCTGCATTCAAGAGACATTTTGAATCATGACGATTACTCCTTCCAGGTGCATCCCGATGGGATGGGAACACTTCAAGCCTAATAAAATGTACACAGGGTCAAGCACACACACAAACACTCAGTCTTCCAGCTTGGAGATCCTACTGGTCACAGATGTTGAGGGGACATGATGCAATGCAAAGAAACAGATCTCCATCTCAGTTCAGATCAGCACTAACCCTGAGCAATAGCATAATGGGAAACCAGCAGGCAGAAAAAAACCCCATGTCAATTAAACACATTATATCCTATTAATTTTTGAACAAATTATAATATGAAATGTTACAAAACACTATACAAATAATCTTGTATTGAATATAAACATTTGATATAAAAATGCATGCTTGATTGTTTGACACTATACAAAACGTTTACAGAAAAAAATCTTGTAGATAAGCTAAATGTTTGATATACAGATGAGAAACCTTTAACTCAGCTACTTATGACCTTTTCCACAAGCACATGATCCACAATCATTAATGCACTTTTTATTCTTCCACTAAACCCATACTTTGTACTGTTTTACTGTCACACCTAAATCCCTGTCGAAGCATGTAATTTGGCCAATAATGGCCAACTTTGGAACCCTGTTTTACAGCACTTTACACTTGCTACAATGATACAGCATTTTTCACATGGGGCCTTACCACCACTGGTGAATATGGGAAAAAATTAGGAGGTCATGACTGATAAAGGACAATATGCAAATTGACCAGGATGCCATGTCAGGGTTACACAATAGGCCCCCCACATGCCAATCACCCTTCTATTTGCAACACTAACTGTATTCTCCAGGAGGTCACCCATCCAGATAATGATCATCAGGCTCAACCCTGCTTAGCTTCAGTGGAAAAACATGGGAGAGCTGCAGAGTGATAGCTTTTTAAATTTACATTTAATAAACCATAGTAATTTAGCCTAAACCACTCAGATTTTGTCATTGACTGACCTCAAGAAGTGATTCACTATACAGTAGATAATGACAGAGCGACCTCTTCTGTTAGTGCAAGAAACTACCTAGCTTACGCTAGAGATGCGTAAATAAGGCTAGTGAAACAATAGCGTCCTCTAACGTCCGTTATTTGAACAAGTCCTCTAATTTTTATAAATTACCCAAAACAAAAGTGCACGTTGAACACAGGCACAGAATAAACATACCGCTTTAACTTTAATGTTTATACATTTTGTGCTTTGAAAGGCATATCACTTCATTAGATCATATTCCTCACATTCTGTCGATTTTCTTCAATAAATATAATTGTCCGCGTTGCCAATATTTGCAATCAAATGAGGGTACAGGCAGATATTTTGTGGCCAGGAGATCCATCATTTACTTGTGACAGCGAGGAGGAGCCCAGGCTGTTTATTCGTTCACGTCACTCTTTCTCTCATTCCCTTCTTCCTTCCTTCCTTCCTGCCGAACACAGAGAACCAGACCAGCAACAATTCAAACTAGAAAGCGACATTCAAATCTTCCAAAGTGTTTTCTACGTATACATCCGATTTTTGGAGCGTGGTAAGTTAGACAACGGTCCGTTCATTATTGCCATAGAAACAGAAAACGAAACTGATCGTATAGCCCCCGAAAAAACCCCGGCTGTCCCACTGTCTATCCCAGCGAAACTCACCGATTTCTGTCTAACTGGCCTCAAAAATAATGTGCACTCTGAACTGGATGCTGATATTTACATTTCCGCTTTTCATCTGACATCTACATTACGATTTGCGCTCGTATTTCCGAGAGAGCGATTCAGTATGTGGGTCATTTTACAGAGCCAAAATGTCGCCTTTTCTTTTTACTTCCACATTCTCTCATGGCACAAACAGATGGCGTCGGGAGGGGAATGGAGGGAGTGAAAAAGAGCCGCATAAACGAATAGAGCAGGCCACACTCGCCGTCAGTTAGCCTAGCTCACTGTATGACCGGAGCGAAACTTAAGACAGGCCCATCCTCATGCGGTCTGGATTCAAGTTTCCCTCTCTCAAGTTTCTTTTTTCAACTCTTTACATTTCGATGGAATGTAGCTGTTGATGCTGAAGAATGTTGGCTAAGTTTTAAATTGTAGCTAGCTGGCTAGTGAATTGGGATTTGTTTTAGTGTAGGGTACTCGTTGCCATATTTAAGATGAAAGATTGAGAGTGAGAGGTTATGGTTTTCTTTATGATCACTGTGAATGTCGGTCGACATCTCGGACCGCAGGTCAGGTGCATCATTGTCACACATTATCTTCAGACCCGCTGATACGCGCTGAAAGAGTATCGGCATCACAGTGTGAACTTTTACCATCTGGGTGACAGTTTAGGCATCAAGTGTTCACACTCACCTTGCATGAAGCATGATGGTTAAACCTGACTTTTGAAGACGACGCTGTCCAAACATTTGTTGGTTTATTATATGAATACGAAGTGAATAGTTTTGTTTAGTGATGGACCGATATGGTGGTTTTAAAATGATCGGCAAAGGCCAATAACTACACCTAGGCTCACTAATACAAAGAATGGTAACTATAAAGAGATAACAATATATTACCGCAGGCAGCATAACGTTGTAATTTAAAAGATAACTATATTAATGTCCACACCAGCGCCGATAACGTTCTGTTCAGTTACATCACCTGCCGCTTTAAACTGTCAAGAGAATTCTGATTGGCTGTCAATGTTTTTTTTTTTTCATCAAATGGAAAAATCGTTCTGAACGTGATTCCAACTTAGGGTTAGGGTTAGCCGTTTGTCCGTGACCTTAATGGGCTGTTGTTTGCAGTGTACGATAATTGTATCTATAACAGTTAAGATGATAACGCAGGAATTATATTTTTGGGATCACTTTAGAACGATGTTTACACGATAAAAAACATTGACAGCCAGTCTGAATCCATAGACCAGAGCATTAAGCATGCATGCTTAGCAGAATGTTATTGTCCATTGGATAATTAAGTTACCTTTTGTCATTATAGTTAGTACGGTTTCAAAGTCTGTCAAACAGCTTTGTATATTGATGGTAATACACATTTGTATGTTTTAATGAAATTTGAGTAAATATTGTGAATATATGTTGATGTTATTTATGCTATTTGGTGTACTCTCTTTTGTCACAATTTAAATGTTTAATGACAATAGTAATAATTATGTATCGGCCACTGGCTGCTCTGCTATCTAGTCATTGAAAAACCCACCACTAGTTGTGCTTTTCTCATGTATGTAGTAATGAACAAGGCTGCGTTTCCCAAAAGCATTGTAAGCCTATCTCCATTGGTTTCAATGGGCCTACGATGTACTTAAGCTTACGATGCTTTTGGGAAGAGCAGCCCAGGGGCCTGTACCATGATGGTTGCTGAACAAACTCGGGGTTACAGGATCAGTTTTGAGTTGACAAAACCAAACCAGTTCAATCCGGCTTTGTTGGTACCATGAAGCTGATCATCAACTTTCTCTGTCAATTCAGGCTTGATCATGAGTTAATGGAGCACGTGCACATGAAAGAGTGACATCAGTAATGAACAGCCAATCACATGCCTTGAAGCTAGGGCTGCACGATAAATCGCATGCGATAGTTAACGCGCATCTTATCAGTAAAGCCGGTTCTGTAAACAGCGGTAAATCTCCATCACCTGCGTGCTTTCACGTTGAGCAGCATTAACTACACAGAGCCGTTGTTCACTGATGAGCTGCGCAAAACCACGTTCATATTCGCGCGA
>NW_015554154.1:1477762-1512394 GCF_001515605.1 Sinocyclocheilus anshuiensis
TCCTGAGTTAATGGAGCACGTGCACATGAAAGAGTGACATCAGTAATGAACAGCCAATCACATGCCTTGAAGCTAGGGCTGCACGATAAATCGCATGCGATAGTTAACGCGCATCTTATCAGTAAAGCCGGTTCTGTAAACAGCGGTAAATCTGATTCACTTCTCCTGAGAGAGTCAGTGCGATTCAGTACCAAAGATTAAAACTATATGAATAATTTAAACACATTTACAAGATGAAACGATCTATCCATGAAAGAGGAAAACGTATCTTGCTATATAAGTGCAAGTAAAAGTTGTAAAGTTAGTTTATAGAGTTGATAAAATTTATAGGTATAAAAACACTTTAAAATCTAAGCTCATATGTGGTCATGTTTAAAGCTATTGATTGTAAGACTTATTTATATTGCATATTATCTATATGTTTATATTAATTTAAAATAAAAGCTTGATAATTACTATAAAACTAAGCTAGCTTGTGTAACGGATTAAGGGTATAATAATTAAATCATATAAAATAATTATAAAAAATAATCATCTCTAAAAATCAGACAATTTTTCTTTAAAAGGGTTTTACTATGTAGCGTCCTTTAATTTGTAGGAAGAGAAACTGGGGGAGTGGCTTTATTGCGTCAGACATGTGTCACTTTGCTTGAAGCTGATTGGTCAAATTTCGGTTTGAGATCTCTAAACCAGAACATAACCTGCCCCAGAGCAGGTTAGCTGTGGAGTGTAAGTTACTAAGGCAATGAATGCCGCTAAAAGCCAAGCCACTTTCATGGTACCTAAAACCCAGGATTGGTGCAAACTAAACTGAAACTTACCTGGCTAGCCAGCTAAACCGGCTTCATGGTATAGGCCCCAGGTTTGTCACATGGCATAACAGCTTGTATTACACAAGGTTTTTAAATCTTAGTTCTTATAAAGACAAAGTTGACGAGAGATGTGGGTTATCAATTATATTTTATAAAGCATTTAGCCACTACTTTAGCTTTTTTAATGCTGTAAAAGCAAACAACACCTATCATAATCATAATCAATAAACTGACATAATTTATTTTTACTCAGGTATCTGTAGATATGAATGATATTGGCGGTCCTTATTACCATTATAACCTTCACAAATCTAACAGTCATTCTTTATAAAAGTAGCTCTACTTGAGATGCATGGGACAGAGGGTAGTTAAATATCGCGCAGTGTTGAGGCTTAAAAGATGTCTGTGCTATATCTGTGAAAAGTATAGATGCAGTTTAGACTGTGCTGTAATCACTGTGACTATAAACACTGTGACCTTGCCACATGCAATAACTTCTGTGATATGACTTTCTTGCTTTGTTGTAATGTAAACCTTATCATGTGATGTGTCTATAGCGCGGCATTAGGCTTGACTGACCTAGATGGTATTGCTACAATGGTATTGCTACAACGTTCTTTATCTGGGTATTACTCCAGCTACCTGCTGTACCTTTGCTGCTGTACTCTGAAAACTATAAATGCAGTAAGCATCTCTCTCTGTGGCATATCAAAAATAGCTTCTGTTTGTATGTGGCCAGCATATTAGTTGTAAGTTTGAGACAACAAAGACAATTGCAGAGTAAAAATAGCACATGAATGATTTTTAAAACTTGAACTTAGTGATACTGAAGTGTTGATACAAGGTTTTAGTGCATGTTATGTAAAAGTAAAGAAGAGTTTAGTAGATAGATGAGAAGTTAAACTGTATGGTTGTTTGGCTTCAAAACGGTAAAGATTCTAAATTGTAACTTATTTCCGTCTCAGGCAACTAAGTTTCCATTTAAAATAGAAACATTTAGTTTGTTCTTAGTGTATCAGCCTGTACCTCTTTGTTGTTTAAAAGTGTCATGTGATAAATGTCATGCAAGTAATGGAAATTCTTTTGAAGTCGTAATGAAGTGCTACTGTATGTTGCCAGAAAGTCCTGTATTAAATATCACAGACTAATACTTGAAATATTATGGTGTGTGAGGATATACAAGTTCAGAAAACTGTTTGGCACAACTATAATCAGATTCAGAGAAGTCTGAATGGAGTTAGAAAATGTATATACAGTTTTGTCAATGTTGCCATAGATGCTGTTTTGACATTGTAGGGCAGATATGCGGCATTATGGGTTAGGCTGCCTTATTCATCAACACATTCAGGGGTGCTGCATACCAGTTCAATAATCAAAGCATTGCATCTTGTGATTGTCTTTGCTGAATATTATTAAACTTCTTTGCATATTTCATAATATTATTATTAGTTTTTATTCATAACTTTGCATCAGATTCTTTTATTTCCTTTATTTTTGTATTACCACCAGAACATCTTACTGAGATGTGCAGATCTTTCTCAGGGGAGACCCTTTCAGTCTTTCTCTTTCTCCCCTTCCCCCAATGGGTTGAATTCTCTTTTTTTCTTTCTTTTTCACTTGTTCCCTTTAATATCCCCACAACACACATTCAAACTGACTTAACTTTTCATATTGTTTTCTGAGTTTTTTCCTCCATCCTTCCCTACTGCCATAATTCTCTCTTTTTCTGTCTTTTCCCATTTCTCTATTTCTGTATCTTTCTCTCTCTCTCTCCCCTCCCTCTCCTGTTCTCTTTATCTCCTCCCCTCTCCCTCTATTGCTCTCTCACCATTTGCTCTCTCACAATACATCCCTCCCTCCCTCTCTCTCCTCTCTGGTAAATGCTTCTCTTCTCCTCCCTTATCCCTCCATTTTCTCTTCTTTCAGAATCCTTCTCTTTCTCAGCCATTTTATGTGAAAGAATATCTACTAATCTTAAATCCATTAAAAATCAGTACTCACTCAATAATTGCAAATGAATGTAGCAGTAAGGTGTAATTATATCCCACAGTTAAAAATGAACTTTAATCACTTATCAACAATGGGACCCATTCATGAAATACAAGCAGAATGAATTTGTGTGTGGATGAGTGGTTCATAAAACCATTCTTAATATAAATGGTGACTTTGTAAGTATAGCTTTACAAACAACTCACACTGAATTGTTCTGCTTGTTTCCACGAATGTGGGTGCATTATCCATATTCATAATTATGTATATACAGCTATTTACAATTATTCAAATGAATTAATGCAAACTGATTGGCTGTGACTATATAGCATAGCCTCTTATACCTTTTTGCTTATTTGTTTAAATATACATCTTGTAATTAGTGCTTTTTGCCAAGTTTGTTTGTTAAAGTTGCGATAATGCAATGTAACGAAAGTAGCCACAGATCTTCCTTCTTCTGTACTGTGATGTACATCCAATTTCATGACTTTATTACATTGCATGCTTTATATATTTCACTGTTTTGTTTTGTTTGTGTGAGAATCATTTAGATTGAATTTGTGCACACTCACATGGAAAGTAAAGCATATGAATGTGAAGGCTTAATGAAGAACAGTAAAGCTTAGATGTATTATACCAGCTTGACACAGTTTGAATGGATACTCATATGTAAGACCATAAATGCACATCACATAGAGTCTGCTGAGCATTAAAACAGAGAGACATGCTGAACGCCCGTTTCTCAGCGCGCAGGCCAAAAGGTCCTCGTCTGGCACAGGCTCTCTCAGATGCATGTATACTCGCTCATCCTCTGTTCTGTCAACCTGCCTAGACTCTGGTGGTGAAGCATTGATTTTAAGCTTTAGGCTACATATTGAACCTGTCACTTCCTTTTTTCATCTGCTTATGCATTTCCATTATGTACTCCTTTTAATCAGGACTGTTTTATAGAATACGTCTTGTGTATTCCTCTTTTATATAGCCTACTTTGTTGCAGCTTCCTTCTGTTTTTACACTCTGTCAAGTATGTCTTTTCTTTGTGTGCTTGCTGTGATGTATATGTATCCGTATATGTTTATGGTTGAGCACATAATCTTTTCACAGCATCAATGTTTGTGTTTTCAGACATGTTTCACAAGTGTATGCAAGAGAGAATGTCTGAGTGAGACAGTTGGAGAGAGTATCAGGAAGGGACAGAGAGAGAGAAAGAACGAAAGAAAGAAAAAAAGAATGAAGAGGGGGAGGGAGCGAGGGATAAGAGCACTGTGAATGTGTGTATGCTTGCTTGCGCCAGAGAGAGAGAGAAAGACAGAAAAAGAGAGAGAGGGGAGTGGGGGAGGGGAAAGCAGAGAGAGAAATAGAGTGAGAGAGGAAAAGAGAGCACACACACACACAGAGAACAGAGAGAGAGTGCAAGAAACACAGAGGAGAGAGTGTCTGTTCTGGTACAGACAACATATAATGTATGAAGGGGAGGGCAGTGGGTGAATTCGAACCTGTTACTCTGCCTCAGGATGAGATCTCTCAAACACCTGAAGCCACAGACCAAGAAAAATGTGGTGAGTTCCCGTTACAACTGCTCTAATGCCCTCTGAGAGCTCAGTTTGTTTATGTGTGTGTGTGTTAAACTGGATAGCCCGATTGAGTAGCCGGATTAAATGGTTTGGAATATTTTTTATATTTGATTGCTTCTTGTTTATATGTGCCGTGATTATTTTATTATTTTTTGCTCCGTTTTAAAATTCATCAGCTGCTTTCTGTCTTCTTTGTCTCTCTTACACTCTAATCCTTCATATTCCCTTTCATTTTTTCATTTATCTCCATTTCTTTCTCATTCTCTTTTTTGCTTTCACTCAACTCATCCAGCCACTCTCTGCCACTCCCTCTCTCTTTCTTCTTCTCTTTCTGTTAACTCATTCATTCTCCCTGTCTGTCTCTCTTCCTTCTCTTTTCCTCCGTCTGTACCTTCCTGTATTTTTGAAGATCTTAGAAATACAGTTGTTCTTGAAAACGCCTACTAGTACAATTATCATTACATAATTACTTTTGTTACATTATTTGCATGAGGCTCAAGCAGAGTTAGAATTTTCTTAAGGAATCCTCTTTAAAAAGAGTCACCTGCCTGAGGGAATGTGGTTTTGTGTTGAATGAGTGAGATGGAGAGGTAGCAAGTATAAAAACTGAATAGCGCTGACTCTGTTACCTTGTTTTAAACTGATAGTTCACCCAAAAACTAGGATGGGGCTACCTTTATAAACTATGCCAGATGAGGGGAGTGGTTGAAACTTGTTTGAAAACAGTCAGTTCAGTTTGGTGCCACTAATGCGGTTTGGTTCAATGTAGCTCAAATAGTCACAATATCTTTACTTTTTACTAACTTTCAGATAATCACACAAGTAAGATTGAAGTTTACAGTTTTTATGTACATGCTGATGTTTATGGTAGCATCCGAAGATAAGTAAATCACCTATTGAAAACATTTTTTTTTAGGCTGGTTGATTTTGATTTCACTGTGTTGTATTTACATTAGACAAAGATTATATTAGGTAATGAGTTAGGCCACTCAAGACTTTTCCAAGTTTGCAAAATGCTCATTTTCAGATGTTGGTCTGACAGGCTCACGCTTTTAAACAAATAGAATGGCTGTGCATCTAGCTGTAGTCGTTAACCATTATATAGGTGCCAATATGAACAAAATAAATTGTTTATTAAAACGTGTTTAACAATCATAACATCAAATTCAATAAAAAATGTACCACATCATATCATCACATCAATGTTTCAATACTGTTTTTCCCCAGTGACGTCTAGTCCATGCTATACATGTTTGTAAATTATCTTGGGTAGTTTCGAACAAATAGACAAACTGAACTTGTAGGCCTACTAAACTAATCCTCATGTGTTTGTGCTTTACAGGAGGAGAAGACACAGCGGCTGGTCAGATGCTACTCTGAGGCCATGCACCAGCAGATGGACGCAGGGACACAGACAGACCCTGTGGTGGTCCTGTCACTGGCCCAAGCTGCTGTGTTGGGACTCATCTCCCAGAATGAGGTCTTTGGCGCCACCATCGCCCCCAACGGCTTTTACACCGGAGACCCCAAAGAATCCCCCGCTCCGCCAGGTGAGAGAATGGACTACGAGTATGCCGACCAGCTTATAGGCGCCAACGGTGACTATCTTGGGGAGAATTTGGGCGAGGATGGGCACATGCATTCCAGCTGTGCTGAGAGAAGGTGGCAGGGTCAACCCGAGAACAGCAAACCCCCTATAGGGCACCAAGACATGGCATCGCACGTTAAAGGAGAGGCCGTGACTCCAGGTTTGCCCTCCTGCACTCACATGATGAATGACATGGTGCCCAGAGAAGGCATGCAAATGGTCGACCCCTCCAGTTACAGGGTCCTGCCCAAAGCCCAACCCAACAACTGCAGCTCCACCTGTTTCCGAGACCCCAAGACTACGCATCCCACACCCGATCCACATTTACACCCTCATTCCCATGGCCACAGCCACGCACCTCATGAGGTACCTTCACGCAACAGGGGCCACACACATGAAAAAGGAGTAGATGAGGTAACCGAGGACAGGGTCAATGGGAGAAACGGCATGGTGAAAGCAGGAACCGGCGGCGAGGAAATTAGCAGCTACTTTCAGCCGAGCGAGGTCGCCTATGAAGGTGGCGAGATGGAAGGGGTTGGAGACTTCGATGAGAACAGCGAGGGGATGTTCTGGACAGAGCCAGTAGAAGGAGAGGCACCCCGCGGCCGCCGTATCGACCGACTGGATATCAACATCCAGATCAACGAGTCATACTGCGTGGATGTCGGCGAGGGCCTGAAGCGCTGGAAGTGCCGCATGTGCGAGAAGTCGTACACTTCCAAGTACAATCTGGTCACGCACATCCTGGGCCACAATGGCATCAAGCCACACGCGTGTCCACACTGCGGCAAACTCTTCAAGCAGCCCAGCCACCTACAGACGCACCTGCTGACGCATCAGGGCACACGGCCACACAAGTGCACAGTGTGCAAGAAGGGCTTCACCCAGACCAGCCACCTGAAGCGGCACATGCTGCAGCACACCGACGTTAAGCCCTACAGTTGCCGTTTTTGTCGCCGCGGCTTCGCATACCCCAGTGAACTCCGTGCTCACGAGGTAAAGCACGAACGAGGTCGCTGCCACGTTTGCTCGCAGTGCGGCATGGAGTTTCCCACATATGCCCACCTGAAGCGTCATCAGGTGAGCCACCAAGGACCATCCACCTTCCAGTGTAGCCAATGCAACAAGTCGTTCGCCTACCGCAGCCAGCTGCAGAATCACCTGCTGAAGCACCAAACGCAGCGCTCTTTCTCCTGCAGTCAGTGTGGCCTGCAGTTTCTTCAGCTTCATCAGCTACGCCAACACTCCCTCACACACAAGACAAACAAGCCTCAGGCCCGTGCTACCAAGGTACAGAGAGTTATAGTGTGCTTTTGAACATCTGTGTATGTTTGCTGTTGTTTGCTATGGTGAGGTCACATCCAACATGAATAATGACAGTCTTACAGTTAAATTCATATATTTTATTTCAGTACATTATCAGCAATTGTATTAGATAATACTGCATATTTTTATCGGTTTACAGATTAGATTATCATCAAACAGTAACTTAAAGCAGTGTTTTCGCTAGGTTTTCTGGGGCCCCGTACAGTTTATTGCATTAGGTTTGAGTTTACTTAATGTCAAACTCAACCAAGGATTCTAATTCATTGGTTTAAACTCTTTGAACTCTGTTGTCTAACATTTTTCATCTAATCAGCAGATTCCAGAAATCCTCCTTTTTTTATTATTATTTTAAAAGAAATATCTATCTTAAATACTGTACAATATAATGTTGTATATTCAGTTCAAAACTCCCAGCCATTTTTCTGTAAACGAACAACCATTGTAGCATATGATCTATGTAGCCTGCATTAGTATTAAACACTGCAGTATAGCATTTCAGCCAATAACATACAATTTCATAGACATGCTAATGGTTTACACTAATTATCTACTGCAGATTAAAAATTCTAATTAATTTCAAATGTACTATTTCTTCACTTGTTGTTTGTGCTTGTTTTTTTACCAGGGAACAAAGGGGTTTAAGTGTGATGTATGTGCCCGAGAGTTTACATTGTCTGCAAACCTAAAGAGGCACATGTTAATCCACGCCAGTGTCCGGCCATTCCAGTGTCATGTGTGCTTCAAATCTTTTGTCCAGAAACAGACCCTTAAAACTCACATGATCGTACACCTGCCTGTGAAACCCTTCAAGTGCAAGGTAAAACTTCAAACATTTATCACACATCTCTATGCGACACTTTCACCATCAGGGTGGTAAATCTCTTTTGATTTGTTTTCAACAGGTGTGCGGAAAGTCATTTAACCGAATGTACAACCTTCTGGGCCATATGCACCTCCATGCAGGCAGTAAACCCTTCAAGTGTGCATACTGCTCGAGTAAATTTAACCTCAAGGGAAATCTTAGCAGGCACATGAAGGTCAAACATGGAATGGATGTCTCTCCAGATGGGCAAGGTGAGAAGAATCTAACAGTATCTAATTGACATCCTCTAATGAGGCAGTAAAACCTTTAATTGTATATCTTTTATTAATTAATTATTTTTGATACAGATGGCCCACCAGACATGGAGCCCCATGAGGACTATGAGGATGAGAACTTCAGTTTTACAGCACCAGAGAATATGGAAAATAATGATGCGCCAAACCTAACTAAGCTCTCTGAGGTGGCCATCCAGGAACTTGACTATTATAACTTTGGGAAGGATGTGGGAAACTACAGTACAGCATAAAAAACTGTTTTTTCAGTCAGTCAAGCTGAATAAATTAAGTAACAAATGGCCTGTGCTGGCACTTGTCAACCATGAGTTGATTGAGATGTTCCTCCATGAGAACCACTGCTCACCTTTTTGCAGTTGTTAATGAGCAGGTAGTTGGAGGCCACCTTGACCTCCTGGGGTTGATCTCATGGGGTAGGGCACTCCAGATCTGTCTCTAACGAAACGGACCGATAGTTTTTCAAAGAGTCCTTTGACTCCTTCCAGCTCAAACAAACATTGATGCTGTATTTTTAGCATGTTGTGGATCACATTGTTACGTTAATACCCAATACATTAGCATCATAAAATGCAGGTGCATACACATGCAGTCTTGTGTTAAGTAATACACGCCATCCTCCAAATATAATTTTGGTTGGGAATATGGGAATAGCAGGTGCATGCAGCCTTGTGGCCTTCATCGGTTTGGTACCTCAGAGCAGTCTTTTAACTTATTTTCATTTATACTGCCTTCACTTACAGTATCTCTTAGAAAAACACAAAAAGACTCTTAGTGTAAAAAAAACAAACATGCAAGGCCCATGTAAATGGTTGGAAATCTGCTTGAGAGGCTGGTGTGGGTTATTTTTTTTTAATAAATAAAGAGTGAGTGTGTGCCTGGGCCCGGTGTAAGCTACTGCTCTTCGTCTGGTACAGGACCATATGCTGCCCATTCCTGAGCACCACTACTGTTGCCAGAACTAAGCTTCATCTAAAGTTTGGTTTAACAACCTCTGAGTGGAGAATTACTGTTCCGTTGTATTGATTTGCTATTTATTTTGCACTTTGAAAAAGCCAATTAATTACTTATGATGAGCCTATTTCATCACTGACTGTTTGAGTTCTGGTATAACTAAAAGAGATAAAGCCTGTGTGTGTCACATTCATAGTAAGTTAAATAAACTTGTTTTTTGAAGTTATTTTTTTGTAAGTATTTGTATTGAAATGAATAATTGACTAGACAATGTACTCAACTGACTTTTAGATTAGACTATAAACTTGGTTTGTTAAGTGAATTTAGGATAAGCATGTTATAAAAACACAATCTAGGTCCAGTTACTGTATCGTCAAATGGCATTATCTGAAAGAAAAAATATGACTAAGATAAGATTATTCAAGAGTTTATATTTTCTTTAATATTACATTTAATGTTACAGGAACAAAAACAAACAGCATATTTTATATAAAACAACCATACAAGCAAATGCTGTTGTGTGTACAAAAAAGGGAAAAAAGAGGGAAGCAGAAAACCAACAAATCAAATCAACAAACAGATAAAGAATTTGATATTTTTTAGTTGATGAAACTGTCAGTAAATATGTGCAGCCTCCCACTTGAATTGCCTCCAAGCAGAGTGTTCCTGCTTGGGTGGAATGCCGTGATGGAGCACACTGTGGTCAGGTGGTCCATGTTTCGAAAAGTGTGAAGGCGGCGACCGCTCTCGTGATATACCTGAATTCGGCGAGGCCTGTCCACGCTGCCAATCACAAAACAGTCCTGCTGCTTGGGGTCCCACACTGCACTTAGCTTGGACAACCACCGACCCGTCTGCATGTTGTGCCTACATAGAAAATATTTAGCGTGCTGTTACAATGGGCAGCTCTAATAAAAGTTATTGGACAAAAATGGCTTAACCAAAACTTTTGGAAAAGGCCAGATGTGTGTTTGCATAAATTCAACATTATGGCATCTGTTTTCATCCGCCTTGTGGGCCATCGTTTTACATATGTTGTTTGACCATTTTTGCAGCTATTTTCACATTAAGTAATTCTTTTGATTTATAAACAGGTCTGTATCATGATGTTTGTAAAGATACACCACAGTTCAAAAGTTTGGAGTAGGCAAGATTTCTTCTCTTATGCTCACCAAGTCAAAAATTCAATTAAAACAGTAATATTGTGAAATAGTATTATAACTTAATTTTTTTTAATTTTAATACATTTTAAAACTTAAGTTATTCTTGTGAGGGCAAAGCTGACATTTCAGCAGCCATTACTTAAGTCTTCAGCATCCCACGATCCTTCAAAAATGATTCTAATATGCTGATTTGCTGCTCAAGATACATTTCTTATTATCAATGCTGAAAACAGTTGTGCTGCATAATATTTTTGTGTAAAGGGACACTTTTTTTTCAAGATTCTTTGATCAATGGAAACTTCAAAAGAACTGATGATTGTCATGATAGAGATAATTTTTTACACATATGATAACACCCATACTTACGTAATTGATTTTAGTACAGGAGATCTGCCCTCCATTAGGGAAGTGTCAAACACCCTGAAACAAAACCACAAAAAGGCTAATAAAACATTTGTAATACAAATTATAATGCATTTCCAATTCTTTAGGCTTCAGAATCCCCGCAACCCTACAGAGAATAAACGGTTTGGGAAATGGATTGCAATTCCAATTCTTGTAAGACAATGGAAGACAACTTTATAACTTTTTAGTAGCTAAAAAGAAAAAAGAAAAGAAAAACAAAGCCAACACAAACTATTCTGGCTTAAAATATGGTCATAGCCAATGATGCTCTGGCACCCTCTACTGGTACATTTGCAAGAGAGAATGGAGGGACATTGTAGATTCAATATAAGCACTTCTAGCAGTAACATTTGCGATCACCTGATCGTGTTGTCCATACAAGTGGTCAGAACTCTGTTGCCTGTGAGTGGGGAGAAAAAGGCACTGGAGACACTGCGGCTGTGACCGTTGAGTTCACCAACTGCTAGATTGTTTCTTCTTTTCAGATGGCGCAAGTCATATATGTTCACAAATCTAAAAAAAGAAAGAAAATAAACAATATGCTTCAGCCTGCAGGGTATGTAATCATTAGCTGCGTTTCCATCCACCTATTTTTATGCGCATTTTGGAATATCGCATTAAAGAGCAGGTCATATGGGTTTTTGAAAAATATCTCTTCTGCAGTTTATAACGTAGCTATCCTTAAATGAAAACAATATGCAAAGCTGTTAATCAAAAAAGTGCATGATAAATAAAGATATTGTCTCTCAAAAGAGAGAGTCGATTCTGAATCGCCTAAACGAGTCGTCATATTTTCGAATCTTTTGCCTGTTACCGGTATACGTCACTGGGTAACACATTTGCACAATCCCCACCTGCCCACGAAATACGAACAGAGTCTGACCTGCCCACAAACACTTCCGCTAGTTAGTGTGTTTACATCATGTTGAGAAGACGCTGTGTTCAAGATACCACATCATTGGCAAGACACCACCATAATCTTGGCTTTTATCTTTGTTGGCTTCTAATCTTCTTAATTTGGACTAACAAGCTCTCCGAACCACAAATTGTAAGTATGATTGATACGTTGTGTGTACATTTTCAATTGAGTGCTCAAAATATCAAGTTTTTCTGCTAAAATGTGATGTATACCTAGTGCAGCTTTAGGTTTCCAGGTAAAGCATGATATTCTGTCCTACTGAAGTAGTTCTGATAATTCGCTGTGAACCCACTATTTCCTAAGAATGTGTCGATTAATGAAGACTGACGTTGTTCAGATTTCTTAATTTAATAATAAATAATGTAGTGTAGCACACAAGACTTTATAATCATTGTGAAATTGCTGTTTATTTTGATGCACCGGCAGCTATAGGGTTAATGCAGGAGTTAAGCCAGAGCGTCTTTTGTCTGTCGTTCTTCAAACATTACAGTAGACATATTTTGCTTTTACAAACTGTATTGTTTCATCAGTTAGTCACATTAGCACTTGGCTAACGTATCCACCATTATTGTTTTATTTTTTAGCATTAATATTTTTAATGCTAAAAAATATTTAGCATTAAATATTTAATGCTAAATATTTTTTTTATAGGTTAATAATCAGGGTCTGCACTCAGTTTGCGATATTCCTGTTATACAGTATTTCAGAGTAAACAGTACGGATGCAACAATACAGTTAGCCCACGGTTCAAAAATTTTTATATTGAAATAATGAAGATTTCTGTGCCACCCCAGACTGGTTGCTGGCCCCTCCCTGGCCACCCCTATAAAAACATCCTTGCTCCGCCAGTTGGCAGGTCTGCAGTTTAGCAGCTAAACTTTAGCTGTGGGCACGATTCGCTTGCATAAGTGTTTTTGTATTTTATGTAATTATTATAAGAACGGATTTGAGCACTATATTATTGTTTTATGTAAAGGTGCTTTGTCAATGTTAGCGCTCGCTAACTTGCTCAAGGACTCCTCTCTGTGCCAATCACAACAGGCTTGGCCAGCTGACCAATCAGAGCAGAGTAGGCTTATGGAAGGGAGGGGTTTGCTCCGAACTTGCTTGGAACGAATCGTTTCGAAATCATTGGCAAATGACTCTAATATTAAATGTATATTCTGAGAAAATTACAATGTTTTGTGACCTTAGATGCATTTAAACCAGTTGTGGGGGACTCCAACACAATATCAGGACACTTTAAAATACCATATGACCTGCTCTTTAAAAAAACGCTGGATGGAAATGCCAAGATGCGCATACATTCTAAAAATGCGCATAAAAAAACGTATGTGCACATTTGAGTAGGATAAACTTTTTATCCGATAAGAAAAAATGCGCATAAACTATGATGGAAACACATTTATCGAATAAATTCCTCCATGCGCATCGAAAAAGTCACGTGACATTCCGCTATGAGACGGGATAACTTGACTAGCAGTGGACCGATCTCGTTCACAGCATCTATATGTTGTTATGGTCATTCTGAAATGCCTGAGGAAAGTCTGACGATATAAGCTTAATATATTTAAAAATTACGTTTATATATAATAAAATTATGTTTTGCGCATAAGTTTAATTCAAATATTTGGATGGAAACATAGCTATTTACTCAGCAACTTGTGGAACATCATATTGATAATTATTTGGTGAAAATGAACTTTTTCAACCAGCATTATTCTAGTTAAGAAGTGTTATATAATACCTGCTCTCTGCCACTACAAAGTAGTGCTGTTGCACAGGATGGACATGAACACAGCGCAGAGGATTTGCAGCCATGGTATACAGAGATTCATATATTTTCCTGCAATCACATGTTTTCTTTATCATTTATGATGTAAATATATATGAAGAGTTAATTTTCAAAAACAGATAACTCTGTTTTTAACAATTTTCAAAAACCGTGTTTTTTCATTGTGCATTCCAATTAATCTCAATCAAACTGCAGTTGGGTTATTTTGATTAGGTAAAAAATAACTAAAACAAATACAGCTAACTAACACAATAAAACACAATAAAAACATGATAACATAATAAAAAACATGATTTTTGAAAAAAATAAATAAATAAAGAGTTATGTTTTTGCAAATAAACTCTTCATATATAAATATATTAGATATAGATATTTAAATATATAGATATTTTGGTCTTACTCAGTTCTACGGTCAACGACGGCAACATCACCATTCCATTCACCAAGTAGTAAACTGGAGCAGTCAGCTGACAAAAAGTCAAAACTTTTCAGGCCAGAGGATGAGTGATACACCTGAGTACAAAAGAGAGGTGTTAATTGTAAAATGTGTTGAAGGTTGTACATCTGTAAGTTGGCACCAAGAAATTGGATTAGAAACCTGATATTTAATGGTACGGGGATTTACTAGTAATGCAACAAATTCGTTTTTTTAAATGATTCCAATATTTACAAAAATACTGATTCCATTACCGATATTTCCAAAAATGTAGATATTTTGCCTCTTCTCTATTTTTCATTCTTGTTGCCAATATGTAATTTTTTCATTTATACACTACCATTTATTTTTTTTATGTTTTTGAAAGAAATCTTTCTTGCTCACCAAGTGCTCAGGAAACATTCCTTATTATAAAATATAAATGTTGCCGTTTAATATTTTTGAGGAAACTAATACATGAGGATTCTATGATGAAAAGAAAATGTACAAAAAAAACTGCATTTATTTGTAATATAAATCTTTTGTAAAATGCATTTACTGCAATTTTTTGCTTTTTGACAATTTAAAGCATTCTTGCTAAATGAAAGTATCAGTTAAAAAAAAAAAACTATTAAAAATACTGACCCAACCTTTTGAACTGTATATTCACAGGCAATTTAAAAGTTTCAGTTAGATAAAACCAATTGATCTTTAAATGTCCTTGTCCAAATTGAATTCACGTTAATCAGAATACATGACGTGCAACATGTATTTTAATCCTTCAAATACTCAGTCACACGGTGTCATGTATATGTGGATAGAAAGACTAGCTTCACCATGTAAAAAGCTGCTAAATTTCAATTATAACATTAGGAAATGAGTACATAATATGTCTTATCATCAATAAACATGTATGACCAATGTTTCACCTCATCAAACACTGCTTTCTCCAGGTCCATGCTGCGTACAGAGCCATCATAGCTCACTGTGATGAGGTTGCAAGGGCGAGATGAGAAGGCCATGCTGGTAATTGCACGAGAATGGGGTTCAAAGTAGATTACACCATCATCACCCCAACTAGCATCCTGAGGGAAACACAGTTAACATTGTACTATAATACTGCAATACTGTACTGTAATATTGCAAGCAAAGCGGAGAAAATCTGGAATAGCCATTAGTCACTTTATCACATTGCCACATTTCAACTTTCACAAACAGCTCTCATTTTTATCACACCAGACCACAGTTATCTCACCGGCTTCCAGAGCCCGAGGTGGCCCGACTTGTCTCCTGCTGCCATAAGCAAGTCGGAAGAGGTGGGGTGAAAAGCGGCTGAACAGATCCGATCTTTCACAACTTTCACCACACAACTGTCATTGATAGATAATTTCTGCAGCATTTGTTGGTACCTGACAACAAATTTGTTGACACATTATATGCAATATATGACATTCTCATTACACAAGTGAGGAAAATGGCTACTAATTAGTACAAGATGAAACCTTATCTGAAACTGATACAAGAGACACCAAAATGACGTATAGGTAAACACTCTCTTTATGACACGTTACTCACGATATCAAATCTGATGTTCCTGCTTCTTGTTTTAATGGGGCCTACAGAAGACATCATACAGATTCGGGTGATGCACAAGTTTTTTGGAATATGACCAAATTCTAAAAAAAATACAGGATGCTACATGTTTTTGTGCATGTAAACATTGACCTCATTCCAGAGTTTTACCAAATCTTCTGGCAGCCTGACATGTTCATCCAGGTTGATTGGATCGAGTGGTATCGGTCCTGGGGCTTTTTTTGTTTTTTCTTCCTGAAGTAAGACATTAGTTTAATTTCAGATTAAATCATTTTGTAGTGTTTCATCAAAATTGTGTTTAAGTTTAACATTGAACACTATAGATGCATGTCAGTGACTTACAGGCTCTCTGGCTGCATAAGAGGTTGTGTCTAGAGTAAGGGTTGTCTGAGGACCCTTATTCTGTAACCGCAGTGACTTGCGAACAGGGAGCATCTCTGATTCTGTCTTTTCCCTACAATAATTGACTTTCTTTAGTTAGTGAGATGGTGGGGTGTTTGACCTCTGACCATTAAGAACACTTAAATAATATCAGCAATATATCTGCTACTGTATTTATGCTATTACGGTATATTTAAATACATATTCCTTATTTATTTATTGCATACGTTTTCATTTGTGCCATTTTGAATAGTTCCTATTTAAAGATACCTTTTCAGGCCTTTCTGAGTAGGTTTCGGCTTGGGTCTCAGAGCTTCAGAAATCTGCGAACAAGTACAAATTATGGTCATAAAGTCAAGCAAGTTTAATGTGGAAAAACAGCTAAAAGCCAGAAACAAAAGTAATTAAAAAACGACTCTCCTGCCTCACTGCAAAGATTTACCTGAGGTAAATTCAGGGTATTGAGGAAGGCCTGGTTCTGTCTGATATTCTCCAGTCGCTCTAGCTCATATTCAGACAAACCCTCACGGTAACCCTGTTTAAGATGACAAAAAAAGGTGGATTCTGCCATTCAGGTGGAAAGTTAACATTTTGAGGTGATGATGCAGTGTTTGCACTTACTGGAAGAGATTCCTTATCATCCTTTACTTCTGCCTCTTCAATATCTTCTTCTTCCTCACTGTCATTTTTCTAAAGGTAATATGTAATAGTTAATATACACGCTTATAAATAGAGTTATAACTAAAATGTTCCATAAGAGACGTCGTTTCACCTCAGAAGTAAATGTCAGACATTTTGGGGATAAAATTTGGTTCTTTTCTTGGTTTTGTTTCTCTCTGATTCGCCGGGACGTCCGACGCACGGGCCCGTCCATTCCTGGATCCTGAGGTGGTGTCCTCTCCTAAAAATGACAAGTTTTAGATTCAAAAAAGAATTGTACACGTTAACTACCTGCAGTGTTTCTGAGCGCTGTGTCCGACAGGGGCGCTAATCACTGCTTTGAACTGCAAGGAGTGTCTTTGAACACTTAATACTTTAACGATAAAACATACAAACACTAAATTACTGACCGAATCGGTTTATCTTCGACGGTTACAGTGATTAATTTTATTTTCTTTCAAAAATAAAGTTCTTCGCTGTTGTTCTGTGCCCCAATATTAAATCCAAAGAGCAGGTAAACCAGTTTTAATATTCTCATCTCGTCGTCAGGAGAGACAACATGCAGATGGAGCAGGAGATATTTACTTAACGTTAGTCGTAATTATGTCTGTATCATAGCGGACCTAAACAAGTTAAACAAGCGTAAAATGTAAAGCCATACGTGTGAATCACTTCAAACGCATGCAAACTACCATACAGGGCGATAAATAAACGGTCATAACATATATATATATAACGTTATATATATACACAAACATATATGTTTGTGCAGATCATGTCAAGATACTTAACTAGTTATGAGCACGTGTTGTATTTCTATAAAGTGTGGAAGTGAGAAACGTTCAGTAAGAAACGAGAAACGAGCTCACCTGTAATAGTTGCATCGTCTTTAAACTTAAATCAATTTTATTTTCATCCATGTCTATGCAGGTGAGGTTATTCAACACACTTCCTTTGAAAACAAGCTGTTATGAAAACTCCCGCGTTACTGATCCGTTTTGTAACTGTCCCCGCCCGTTTTGTTATGACACTAATAAAGTGGAAGTTGATTTGCTCATCTCTGAAGACCTTGTTTAATATTCATTATTTGGGAGGTGTTTTAATGCGCACTCATGACGTTTCATGTTTGGGTAATAATGTAACCCTTTCCTTTAAATAACCAGTGCACGTGACGTACACTAAACGAACACGTCGTTTAAGCTTTAAATGTAATTAATTTGTCATTTAAAGCTATTTTAGACGAATCAAATGTTAATTATGTATATATATACATTCTTTGAACTGAATCACTTCTAACGTTTTATCAACCCTTATGCCTTCTGTATCATGGTGATAGACATTTAAAAAGCTTGTAAAATGGCTTAATTCCTGAGAAAAAGGGGTCCTGCAAATAAAAAACTCAGACTGAATATTTGAATGATTTTTAAAAATCGTAAATGACTCATAAATACTATAATGCTATAAATTAATACTATAATCAATGTTCATTTTAATAAATTGTAAATAAAGAAATACATACATACATACATACATACGTTTAAGCTTTAAATGTAATTAATTTGTAATTTAAAGCTATTTTAGACGAATCAAATGTTAATTATGTATATATATACATTATTTGAACTGAATCACTTCTAACGTTTTATTAACCCTTATGCCTTCTGTATCATGGTGATAGACATTTAAAAAGCTTGTAAAATGGCTTAATTCCTGAGAAAAAGGGGTCCTGCAAATAAGCCAACTCAGACACTGAATATTTGAATGATTTTTAAAAATCGTAAATGACTCATAAATACTATAATGCTATAAATTAATACTATAATCAATGTTCATTTTAATAAATTGTAAATAAAGAAATACATACATACATACATACATACTTTAAATTAAAAATAACTATAATCTGTCTAAAAAGTAAACGTCTCGCCAAACCCAAACGTATTCCTGTTGCATTCAGAATTCGAAATAGCATAATATTATCACACTGCTGCGGTTAGGATGAACCACTACCAGCGAAGTGTCCCTCTAGTGGCTGAGAAGTTCATGAGTATAAATACATAACGCAGGAAAGTTAACCGTATTAGGCCTAACATGCGCTAATGCACATTAAAGTCTTCCCTGTGTATTACAATTGCATTTGAAGAGATAAGACAGAAAATAATCTTATATCACAAAAACTCAATTTTGTGTTAACCTCAAAAATGTTATCAGAAGTCCCTGTGTGGCTTTTAGTTTTAATGGTAGCTATATTTATTATAAATGTCTGTGTTCTAATTTGTTTCATAAGTAAAATAGTGAACTGCATCTTATGATCTTATGAGTAGCTTCACTGTAGCTTAACTGCTTTAAACTGTGACTATTTTAATAGTAGTTGGCCCAACACTGTTGGCAAAACTTTTATCTGTCAACAGCAGAAGTAGTGATGGCCGAAAATGTGTTGCTTTTAGCTTATCTTTGCCTGCAAATGTCGTTCATAATCATATTTGTTACAAATAAACTAATAATAAATGTAAATACTATTAAAACTTGAATTAAAAAAAAGTGATACATTCAGCTTAAAATAAATGAAATCTTTTTCTTCTTCTTTTTTGCTCTTTGCAAGTCAAGAATTTGTAGCTCATGGTTTTTATTAATTAATACATTTTTACAAATTGTCATGTTTCATTTCAAAGAAAAAATGTTCACAAAATCAGCTGGTCTGGCTTTGTCTTTTCATACACTCTCAGAAAAAAAAGTTACAAAAGCCGTCACTGGGGTGGTACCTTTTCAAAAGGGTTCATATTGGTACCTTAGAGGTACAGATTAGTACCTAAAAGGTAAAAAAAAAAACATGTACCTTTCGAAAAGGTAGACCTACCACCCCAGTGACTTGTGCACCTTTTTCTCTGAGAGTGTATAAAACTAAACTGCTGTATAAGGCATAATATAATCACTTGAAAATAAAGCAAGGAATATGAATACTGTACATTTTAACACTTTAATATTTGTGACTGTGATGATGAAAATATATGCTATATAGCTTATCTTAATGTACATTAAGAGCAATAGTTATGGATTTAAATTTTGTAATATCAACTGGTTGGTTTATTTTAAAGACTGTCCTTTTGTGTAGGTGGCGTGATAAACAAAAATTAAAAGGTAGTGTTTTTTTTTAGAAAAATTTTTTTTTACATTTATGTCATTTGATTTATTCATTTAATTTTTTTATTTAACTTATTGCAGTAATGCATCAATAATATGTACATTCCATAACATTTCATAATATAAATAAATACAACAGACAGTAAAATCTCAAACATTTTATGAATAATACAAAGGTAGATAAAAAAAAAAAAAATTTAAATTAAAAATGCTTCTTAAATGGTACTTAAATACATAATTATGTTGTCCTTAAGAGTAAAACAGAATTTAGATGGCAGGTTAATCATTTTTATTAATAGGTGATGACAAAATTTCCCTAAATTTTAAAAATTCTTTAATGCCTTAAATATATATCTATTCACAAAAATTAAATATAAAGTAAAAAAAAAAAAGAGAGAACTAAACTTATATTTAAATATTTTTATTAAAGTGATGAACAGGAGATGACTGATAGTAATGCTGGGAATGTGTGTTCTGTAATCCTGCTCCGGTGCTGAAGATGTTTTAGCATATATCCTATTATCCACATGAGTGATCCTGGTGTCTGATTTGGACGGAACTCTAGGATCAGATAAAGGACAACTGAAGCTTGTTTGCTTTGCATGCGACTTTCACACCATCCAGAGGAACTCAACTAGATAATTGGCCACAAAGCCCACAGAGTAACTGGCTCCCTTTCCCTGACACAGGCATGCGAAGACATCAATAACCATCACTCGCAAAACAACCAGTCAGGCGGAATGACTGCTCATCTCTCGCCAGTCGTTGAGTCCATGTGCCCTTTTTTATGTACTACTTAAATTTGCCAATAAAATCAAAGTATTTCTGGAATTTTATTTGATTTATTATAATTTCTTTTTAAATGAATACATTCATTTCAGATCTCCAAAAATTCCCATTTATATATAACTGCATATAAACCGGCTACAGGCCCGTTTATGTCTTTAAATATCCAAAAAAGCTGCAATTTAAACTGGTTTTCTGCAAATTTCATTAACAACTTTGACTTTTATGGGCATTTATTAACTATGAACTTTTAAGATCATTTAAGTTCATTTTAGAGTTACAACTAAACTAGTGCACCATGTCCTGTGTGCAAAGCATTTGTCTAGTCACTGAGAGATGAGTGTGATTACATTTTTTGGACAGCTGTCTGGCCGCCTCCCTGGTGTGCGTTAAATTGTGTGTGTGTGTGTGTGTGCATCTTTGCGTGTCTATGTTTTGAACCACATATAAGCGTTATATATTTCTTATGTCTTTGACATCCATTATACATGATTGCAAG
Organism: Sinocyclocheilus anshuiensis; assembly: GCF_001515605.1. Lineage (NCBI taxonomy): Eukaryota > Metazoa > Chordata > Actinopteri > Cypriniformes > Cyprinidae > Sinocyclocheilus > Sinocyclocheilus anshuiensis. The sequence continues at coordinate 1,498,876 of NW_015554154.1, forward strand.
TGATAAGTTCTTAGTCACACTGAGGGATGATTAGGCTTTTTACTTGTTTTAACTCATCTTAGGCAAAAGCTGTACATTGACTTTGTATTGCCTGGAATGCTACAAACCTGCAATCTCACACCACTTTAGGGCACATGTGTACAATGACAAACACACACACACACACACACACACACAGCCTAATACATCCTGCTGTGGAAATTACATGTGATGTTGATTGCTCAGAGCCAACAGTGCGTGTTACTGCTTGCTAGGAATAGTTCATCAAAAAAATTGCATTTTTGTCATCATTTCATATTTTGAAAAATGTTTCAGTGTTTTTGTCCCCATACGATGAAAGTCACTGGGGTCCGATGTTGCTTTGACCCCAGTGACTTACATAATCTGGACAAAAACAGTTCAAAAATATTATTCAAAATAGTTTATTTTGTGCTCGGCAGTAGAAAGACAGTCATATAGGTTTGGAATGACTTGAAAGAGAGTAAAAATGACAGAATTGTAATTTTTGGACGAACTATCTCTTTAAGGACTGATATTTCAAAGAATTGCATGGAGGAAGTGAGTGTGCATGCGAGATTCCATACAGTAAAACAGAGCAAAAGCTATACTCTTAAAATTGTCCTCCTCTTGGTTTTTTAAACAAACTCTGTCATTATACACATTTCCTATCTCTGAGCATTAAGTGACAAGTGAGGCTGAGTGATTTTGACAGGTGAAAGCCCATAGAAACTACAGCAGGAAGTGTTCTGTCTCTCGTCTGAAGAGGGTGTGTCGCAGCCAGGGAAGCAGAAGAAGAGATAGGCAGACAGGTATGTGAAGACTGGAATGTTCATTTTAGTCACACCTGGGATGAACACACCTACCAAACATGGCCTTTCCCTTTTCATTGGCTGATTTGATCATGACTGACAGCGCAAACAACAAATAAACCCCCTCTTTTCGCCACTGAAGGGGTTTGACCTATGATCCCCAATTGTGAACCAATAGCATGTCAAGGTTGACTTGCAGATAGGTGGGGTGGAGAGGAAATAAAACTCATCTGTGGGGTGTGTCCACAGTGGCATACGTACAGACTGTGAGACTGTGCTCCACCACGCAGACCTCCTGCCTCAAAACTATGATTTGTGGAAGACGGACTTAGACTCATCCTGGTCGAAAGCTACTGGAAAAGTCCCAGATGTCCACCCCGACCTGGTAATCTCAGCTGCAGCTACCTATCATGTCATGAAGACGCATTTGATGTTCCTTTGGCTAAAAGAATAAAGCTGGACAGAGCAGGTGGGAACTTGTGCCGGAGTTTTGTATGGAAGCAGTTGGGAGTTCTCAGTAGGACTGTTGAATGTTTGTTCAAATGGTCGCTCACATCTCATCACTTTTCCAGCCCAGCTAAAGATGGTGAATCTGTTGGACGGAGAACTGATAAGGGCATGTGGCTGACACATACAGCTTTGTGTCCGCTGGGCACTCAGGTCAGGGTGCGTTGCTGATGTGTGGTGAATGCACATTTGTGAATGTCAATGACTTAATAACTGATAGTTGTTAATGTTTAAATCGATATTATTTTTAAACGTTTAGTAAATGATATATGATGTACTTTTTTATTTCAGATACTGTTGAAGCTGTATAATTTCATGTCATATCTGTACATACAGCAATCATGTTTGAGTTTTGTACATGAAAATTATGATCCCAATGAGAATTCATTTTAATGATGTAATTATTAATTTGACCATAATAACACTGAATCCGAAATGTAGGTTTTATGTAGAACTTGACATTTTATTTTCAATCTGTTTTGGCTTTATCAAATATAGAACATTAATCTCTACAAGTTAGAAGTAGTTTTTAGATTTAGAAACTTTGCAAATTGGTTTAGAATTTGTTACTCTTCTTAATACAGACTTGATTATCATTTGATGACAATTATGCTTATGACTTAATGAAAACAATATCAAAGTTGAATGTTTTAAATTTGTTTATTTATAATGATATTTCAAATAAACTCTGTTTATGAAAGGGGAAATTTTAAGTTTATTCCAAAATGCTGCTTATGTTGTGCTACAGCTTTTATAAAATGCTCTTTTCCTTCACCATAAACTCACCTCGACTTTCAGTTTACAGAGGGTAACGATCCATTTAATATCTTTAATTCATTATTCAAAAATAGGCTTTGTAAAAATGTTAACCTATATTCATATTACACACTGAATTTTATTATAAGGTAAATCGAATGTCTAATTTAGCTATGCACAATGGCTAATAGCATAACAGTATATATAAAAAAAAAATCACTAATTATTTATTGCTTAAATTCATACTATTGCTGTTCATCTTATTGCATAGGCACTTCATTACAGAGCCAGCCTCATCCTGCATACTGAAACTCTACTTTCCCACATTCTTACTCAAACTGAAGCTCTGTATTTCATATAAAGTAGGCAGATTTAATAGTCTGCAAATTTGGAATGTACAATCTTCACAGGAAAATGTGAAAAACTGCTTTTTAAATGCTTTTTCACTGGGCAAGGTATTGTCTCAAGCCAGGCCCACCATGGAAGCACTGAGATCCCACAGTCTGCAGGCTGCAGCATCATCCCTACCCTGAGGAGCTGCCTCTTTGGGGGCACAATCACTGTAAAACCACCAAGAGAGAAATTAACCACAGCCGGAAATGATCATAATTGAACAGCAATGGTCAGAAAACACTATGTGAATAAAAGCTTTAAAAAAAGTGGTGAAAACAGTTTGTTGTTTTCCATTGTGAACTTATTAAATGACAATGACATCCACTGCGAAACAAGGATCGCAAGTTTGTCATCAACTTCATACAATTTGGTGCCAGTGTATATGATATCATGGGAGAGGTGACAAATATTAAATCTTGCTGGCTGTTGTGATGCTAACTTTAGAAAGTTTGTGTACATCTCTCACAGGCCTTGATGAGCAAAATCTTACTAGACTGCATTTAACACACGGGACAGAAGCAGCTACTGACCTGTAGTAAAGGCCGCTGGTATTCTGCAGACTCTCATCCACTGCGCAGTAGATGGTGGTCTGCGCACCCTGCCAAGGTGTTTTGACAAAGAAAAAAATGGGCATGAACAAAAGCCTCTTCCATAGAGACAGAGAGGAGAAAATGTGTCGGCCCAGCTCAGTTTGGATCAACCCAGGATGAAGAGCGTAAGTTGTCACTCCTGTGCCTGAATGATAGACAGGGAGAGTTTACAAGCAGCGGGTTAGAAGTATAGAAGTATAGCACGTTCAATGGATTAGCATAATATTATAAAGACTGTAAATCCCCTACAGCCTTGTTTTCATCTGCATTAAATTCAATATAGCGTCTGACCCAGTGACTCTTAATCCTGGTCCTGGGCACATTTTGCATGTCTCCATTATTTAACACACCTGATTCAGATCATCAGCTCGTTTTAGACCATGAACTGGGTGTGTCAGATAAGGGAGACATACAATGGCTGTTTCTCAAATCGAGGACACAGAACGCACCCTTATGAGAATTGAGATGTGCTGCGTTCTTGCTTAACTGACCGCATAGTCACAGCATAAGCAGCAGCCAATGAACCATAAATATAACATAACATTACAAACAAATGTCATAACTTATTAAAACATTTCATACTATTATAGATATTATTTACATATAATTGCATATCGTTTTATTTTACAGCGTTATATGTTTAACTATGACTATGTTAAGATTCATTTTAATATGCCAATAAAAATACTGCAGACTTTCTCCGGGTCTTATAACTTTATTAAAATTAGGCAAAACAAAACTATAAATGTTTACTTTCAAGAGCCGTCAAGTATTTGCGAGAGCGAGTTTAAAGCTTGCAGGCTTCCGTACACCGGCGCCCGCAGCGTCTTCTGGTATTTCTAACGGCTCGATTCTCTCAAGTCTGCACTCGATGCATCCTCGATTTCAAGAACACATCCGGGCACTTTCATGCATCCTCTGTACTTGTGTTCTTGAGTATTGAGAAACGGTCAATATGTGCAGAGCAGGGGTCCCCAGGACCATGATCAAGAACCACTGGTCTAACCTGATTCAGGTCTATAGTTTACCTTTCAGTCTGACAGCTAGTTCACGGGTAAACAGAATATTGGCCAGCTTGCTCTGTCGATAGCTTACCAATGGATCATAGTTTTTCTCCAGGTTTATATCATCAAAATCAATCTTGCCTGTTAAACAGAAAATAATTTGAAATATTATCGGAATCAAAATATTGATTGTGCCAAATAATCACTGTAAATGTATTTCCATTGTAAATAATACATATAATACATTACCATGTGTATTTTATGCCCTTTTATTTTTATAAACACAAGAATTGCACATTTTGTTAAAACAGAGCTTCTTGTCAGAGAACAGGATAAGGAGTATAATCACTGCTTACAATAATTTAGAGACTACAAAATGATGAAAAAAATAAGTGTTGTTATGAGTGATTCAGTTTAGCACATAAAGACATATGGGCTTCCACACCTGTTTCATGGGCCAGGCTGGAAACATTGACAACACGGCTTGGTGTTGATTTCTTCAACAAGTCCAGAAGTAAGTTGGTAAGCAGAAAATGACCCAGATGGTTCACACCAAACTGCATCTCAAAGCCATCATCTGTCTTCCACTGTGGGCACATCATTATCCCTGTTGGCAGAAAAAAATTATAAATAAATACATGAATATGAATAAATACACTACTCACCAAAAGTTACGGATATATTAAACTTTCGAGTGAAATTTATGGAAAATGTAAAAAGTTCATGCTACAGTGATATTATATCATGAAAGTAGGGCATTTAAGTAGACACATGCAATGGTAATTTCTTCATCTCAAACAATTTACTGAAACAAAAGCTAACAACAGTTGTGGGTATACCACAACAAAAAATGTCAATGTCTCAAGAACTTGTCATGTGTCCTTGAGCATCAATTACAGTTTGACAACGACGTCTCATGCTGTTCACATGTCGACTTATTGTCTGCTGAGGCACGGCATTTCACTCTTCTTGAAGGGCTGCCCTCAGGTCATTGAGGTTCTGGGGTGCCGGGTTACTACCACGACGACTTAGCTGATTCCATAGAGCCATTTCCTGATGATGCGACCTCAATGAGCTGGGGCATTGTCATCCATGAAGGTGAAATCAGGCCTGTGCTGCTCATGTAGAGGCACAATGACTGGATTAATGATGTTATTCAGGTAGTATTGACTTGTCACAGTACCATTCACAAGGTGTAGGGCAGTTCTGTACTGACTAGACACACCTGCTCAAAGGTTCGTCTGGTGACAACAGTGGCTGATGCATAGCGTTCTCCTTGACATCTCCCAACAGCATTGGCGGCCATAATTTCTGCTCAATGTGAATCGACCTTCATCAGTGAAGAGCACTGAGGCCCACTGGTTCCTCGTCCAGCGCAAATGTTCCCTGGCCCATGCAAGACGATGATGCCTGAGCCTGGTGGTGTGGTCAGGTACCCTTGCAGATCGTCTAGCTGATGTAAGCGGTTTTGAATGGTCTGACGTGACACTCAGGTGCCTCTCACCTCCCTTAAACATGGCCTGGAGTTGAGTGGCATTCATCATCCGGTTCTGCAGGGCAGTGTTCACAATGAAGCGGTCATCAGCATGGGATGTGGCCAAAGGACGTCCACTTCTATGCCTTTCTGTGACTCTTCCAATCTCTCTGTGTCTCTGTTGCATCCTGTTGATGACACTCTGTGACACTCTAAGCTCAGTGGCAACTTCCCTCTGAGAACATCCCGTTTGAAGCCTCGCAATGGCCAGGTACTGTTGATAAATTGTTAGGTGTCGACTTGGTCTCATGATGTCAAAATGTGAACAGCATGATGAAGAGGACTGTTTAAATACAAATCGTCACTGAACCAGAACTTTTAGTGGTCGATTCATGGATCAGACACTTTTTGAATTTTTGATTTTTTAAAATAAATTTTTGCCGTTAATCACCTCGTTAGAGAACAGCATGTTATGCAATAAGTACTGAGACATTTAACAGTTGGACATGTGCATTCAAAAGTTTAGAGAATGTCAAATTAAGTTCACCTGTAAAGGTTATTATGCATTTTAGGTGCATTCTGAAATTTCACCCGAAAGTTGAATATCCCTAACTTTTTGAGAGTAGTGTATATAAATACATAGATATTAACCATGTGTTCATGCAGATGCATTACAATCTGGCTGACATTCCTTACCAGCATTATTAATGAGAATATCCAATCTCTCTTCAGTCTGCTGTACATCTTTGGCCAGAGCTCGGACAGACTGCATGGAGGCCAGATCCAGCATCTTCACAACCACGTTGCCATTTCCACTCCTCTTTCTGACTTCATCTGCTGCTTTGTTGGCTCTGCCCATGTCTCGGCAAGCCAGGATGACCCTTGCACTTGAACAATGGTTCATAAATGGTCATTATGTTGTATCTTGGCATGATGCAATGCTTATCTGCAGCCATCAAGCCTTCAACAAATACAACAAGGCTTGCATGCACTCTCTTACTGATCACAAATCAGAAACCATGAAGTTGTCATTAGTTACAAACTGGGCCATGTTAGGGTGCTTTCACACCTGTAGATCGATTGCTCTGTTCTGAAACGGATTAAAATTATTACAATGTTGCTTTTTATTCTTGGTGTGGTTCGCTTTCACACGGGAAAGTTGCTAAATGGACAAAATTTGTTAATACAAGTCACGCGCGAGTAAACTGTTCTCTCATTCATCTCTGATTCAACTGATCAGCTGTCACGGCTGTCATCCGTCAGGATGGAACGTCAACAGCTTCGCGGGCTTATTGTTGGGGTTTTTTGTAGCTGTCGTTTTATTAATTTATCATTTTGAGCAGGAGTCCAGGATTCATCAGGAAAACATTTTTAAAATGCACCTAATACGAAGAAGAGCAATAAGACGGCATTATAAAATGAAAAAGTGCGCATTGATTTTGGCGAAAACGTGCTCACCCAGACATTCACAGGTTCATTTTGGTATTAGCAAAAAAACAAAGCTAATGCTTTTCACAGAACTTACGTAATTACCCATCATACATTGTGATATAGCCTGGTTGGTTGGTCCATTGGATCGGATTGCTTTCTCACTACAACCGAACTGCTCCAGAGTTAGTTTTCAATCGAGCCGAGACCACCTCGTTCAGGCGATCTCGGACTGATTGTTTTGGCGCGGATCCGAGTGCCATTGCCGTGTTCACATATGCCCAAACGAACTGAGCTAAGGGGGGAAACGCGCCAGGTTCCGAAACAAGGGGCCAGGTGTGAAAGCACTGTGGTTTGACAAGCGATGGATTGCATAATTAAACCAGTTTTTTCTTCCCCCTGTGGATTTATCATCCCTTTCAAACCCATCCCATATACCATTATTGTGTCTGTGAAGTTTCAGCACAAATCTACAACAGGACATGCTGTGAATATCACTTTTTGGGTGAAAGCAACAACATACTGTTTTCATTTGTGTCTCTTTAAATGCAAATGAGCTGCCTGCCCCTTTTCCAGAAGAGGGCTGTGCCTTCAGAGATCATGCCTTGGTTACTATGGCAACAACAAACAAAATATCCATTAAGGACTATTTACACTAAGTACAAATAGCCCACCTTGTTGGTAGAGGCTATTTACACTAACTCCACCCACCGACTTGTGATTGGGCTAGTCAACATTACAAAAGACTCATGTCTATTAACAGCTGTAGTGGCGTAGATGATAAAGTGCCTACCGAAGTCGTTTTTGACATGATCGATCCGGGTTCGAATCTGCCTTTTACCGAACTTTTTTTTCTCCCCTTTCAAATCCCATATCACATCGGAAAGGCATTTATTTTTAATAAAAATGAAGGAAATAATCGAAAAGTTGAAGTATCGGGTTGGGTTAGGGTAGGTGTAGGGAGGGCTTTATTTTCTCTGTAAGGTGGCATTCATTTTATAATTTGAATTAACATTATAATTTAGCCTACACTCAATACATTATTATTGCATACAGTTTTATAATGTACTACAATACTGAGGTGCAGGTAATTGTCACTATTTGCAACAAGTCGTATAAATAGCAGAAAATCCTGCTATTTTAACATATTGTAAATAGAATCTATAGCTATTTGTACTTTGTGTAAATGGAATTAATTGCTATTTGCACTTAGTGTAAATAGCATCTATCACTATTTTCACTTACTGTAAATAGCCTCTATCGCTATTTACACTTAGTGTAAACAGCCACTGCCTTTTTATTATTATCTCTGTGGGGCTCATGAGACATTGCAAATTAGTCATTAGTCATCATGAAAAGTTTATTCTTTGCATGTGTTTAAAAAGCCTTGCCAGTATAAACCGTCTGATAAAGTTTTCTGAGAGCACACACTAAGCATGCACACACGCAAATAAAGCAGACTCTTTTGCGTCAACTATCAAATACACACAAGGTTTTGTCATAAACACACAAAGTTCTTATAGCCACAGTCTGCATGTGTATCAGTATAGCTATTAGATCTGTAAAATGAGTTTCTTGGACATGGCGACAACGCACTACTAAAGCAACCTTGGGCGTAACTATTTTACATTTGAGGGGATACTGTGACGTGCATTTCCTAAAAAAAAGAATAAACTCAGGACAAATCCAGGCATTCGAGGGAGTTCAGAAACTGTGCTTAAAGAATAACTCCTTTTAGAGTGGACTTTATGGGGTGTGGACTTGTTGTAACTTTGCAGATATTTTTCATGCACAAAAAGTAACATCACACACTAAAGAAAGTAGAAAAAAAACTTACTAAGACCCCTTTAAAACAGTATCAATATGTGACCCTGGACCACAAAACCAGTCACAAGTCACACAGGTATATTTGTAGCAATAGCCAACAATACACTGTATGGTTCAAAATTATCGATTTTTCTTTTATCTCTTTTTCTTGTATCTCGGCCAAATATTGTTCTATCCTAACAAACCATACATCAATGGGAAGCTTATTTATTCAGCTTTCAGATGATGTATAAATCTCAATTTCAAAAAAATTATGACTGGTTTTGTGGTCCAGAGTCACATATTTGTTTAAACTTTTGTTGTTTAAATCAAGGTCAGGTTTTTTATGCCATGTCACAAAAATAAATAAATAAAATAAATTCGTTTTATACTATCCCATACTTTAAGTTCTTTTAATGAAAAACAGATGGGTTAACCACATATCATGCTTTGATTTAAGATACTGTAATATTTGTTATTATCTTGGACATTAATATCACAAAACAGGATTACTACTATATATACTTTACCTCTCATATGATGCCAGTTCTTTAAAATAACATCTTTAGAGCTCCATTAAACTAAACTGACCTCTCTTGGCCATGTCCACGGCTGTCTCTTTGCCGATACCAGTGTTGGCACCCGTTATCAGAACAGTTTTGCCGTCCAAGAGGGCTTTGCTGCGGCAGACTCCCCAGCCCGCCATCTCCGCAGGGCAAAGAGCCCGACACCTACTGGTGCAGGTGCGACATTAGTCCAGCATTATTACCTCACCTCTAATTCATTACATCACCACTACTCTCTTAACGTCAGAAATGTCATTTTCCACGCTTGTAAATTTCAGATTTAAGTGCCTCATATTTACATATTTCTTGTTGTCGTGTGAAGCCACAACCACTTTTAAATATACAACATAATGATTTTGTATAAAGTTTAGCCTACCCGTCACCAGGACAGCTGAGACGCCTGTAGGATGTTCTTCCACAAACTCCTTCACTGCCTTTGTGTAGTCCTGCATTATTACACCTGGTGGATTCTCCTTTAACTGTACAGTTGTGACAGCCCAGCTCCTTCAATAGCAAAAGTGTCTGCAGAGTGCAGACAGATCACCGCACTACACACTACATCTAAAAAGTGTACTTTGGAGTGAACACTGGACTCAAGTGCTCCAGTGTCGAATTTCAAAATAGGAGTCCGATTGTTGCTTGTAAAAATGCGGCTGTGGCATACACAGAAATGACAATCATCAGTAGTTTAATAATACATTTGAACTGTTTTGTGGTGTTGGCTTACAGTATGACTTTTGCTGACCCAAGCAATCATATTTGCAGATCCTTGGCATAAAATGTTTGAAAACACCTGCCTTAGGTACTGACAAAACTGTCCGTGGCTCAGTGCACATTTATTGTCTTTATAAGGTCATTGTAATTGTTATAATAGTGTTTGGCTGTGTATTTCTTGAGACTTTCTACCCAGGCGAGGTAATGAAACGTAGCACATGTCTGTGTACATAACCTTGCATACCAAAGTTTAAGGCTCTAGCCTATTTTTCTTCCCATTCAATGAAAAAATATCAGTGATTAGAAAGGTCAGCATTTTAAAGGCTGTGTGGAAAATCGATTATTTAGAAACAAGGATCACAATGTAAGTGTCAATTTGTTGTTGTTTGGTTATACAACATTAAACAAATATTTCAGATATAGCAAAAAGTTGAAAGACAAAATATAAACACGAAGAGTAAGACTTCAACTTATAAAGTAAACTAGGCTAATAGGCCTACATGTTCAAGGATATAGTTTTTGGTAAATCGCTTTTTGTGTCTGGTTTACACTTCGTTTCCTACACTAGTTTTTGACTCCACACTCTATCAGATCATGAAAACGTTCAACAATAAAGTGTGGACCACATAGTTTATGTATTGGAAACCTATGAAGGTAGAATGACGTCAAAAAGATTTGCATATGCAGGGTAAGAGTTGTGTCTAAGTTGAAAAACATTGTTAAACAACTTAAAATATTATTAATATCAATACTTTTCTTTCCATACAGGTTATTGCTGGAGGAAACTATGATGTTGACTGTTTTGTGACAGATCCACTGAATAATATGCTGTATCAGGAACGAAAAAAGCAATATGACAGCTTTTCCCATACAACAACCCTGAAGGGAGTGTACAAGGTCTGCTTTAGCAACGAGTTTTCAACCTTCTCTCACAAAACTGTTTACCTGGACTTCAGAACTGGAGAGGATGACAGATTAATGCCTGACATGAACGGAGTGACAGCTCTCACACAGGTGAGAAACACAGACAGCATGCACTCATACATAATATGCACTGTGCATATATGCATTTGATATGAACCTCTGAATAAATCATGCAGATGGAGTCAGCCTGCCTGTCTATCCATGAGATCCTGAAAGTGGTTTCAGATTCTCAGACTTGGTACCGTCTTCGGGAGGCTCAGGACAGAATCAGGGCTGAAGACCTGAGTGAACGTGTGCATTTTTGGTCCATTGGGGAGACCATCATCCTGTTTGTGGTCTGTATTGGCCAGGTGCTTATGCTTAAGAGCTTCTTCAGTGAGAAGAAAGCCAATGTTGCCACCAGCACATAGACCTAGTTTTCTAGTCTGCCGCCTTTTCTCCATTAATCAGTCTGATCCCCTTAAAACAACCTTGACTGATGCCTACAACCAACCAAAAATTACATCTGTGTCAAAAAAATGCCTTAAATATGGAATAATGTACTAAAAGCTATGCAAGAGTTCATTATTTTGTGTAGTATATTCAAATTGGCTTTTATGTGCATCATTCACTATATCAGTAATGGAAATTGACCTGCTGCACCATTATGCTACCACATCTTAATGTTTTGTTTTACATTGTCCACTTTGGAAGTGTGTGCACTTGTCAACTTTAAATGCATATGTCTTAACATATACTTTATAGAAAAGAAAGAATAGTTTTGGTGGTTTGTGTTTGGGTAATTATGGCAATATGATAATGAATGACTGTGTTGAACCTCTTGTTTTCTGTTTAGCAAAGCCCTTTTTGTTTATCTCACATTCAAAAGGGAAAAATCCATGGTGAATAATTTATATATGTAGATCTGGCAAAATATGAAATGCTTGTTAAAATTCATTATTTTCTAACCCCTTAATTATTATCCTCTCTAATTGTAAGTGCCAACCGCACACATCACTGCTGATTTTTTCCCAACTCTAAGTTACTTTGGGGATATGGAACAAGGGCTTGCACTTTTTTTTGGACTGTAACTGAAACATCAACTTAACTGAAACTTGCAATTCAAAAGCTATTTTATAAACGTATTACATATTTTTCGGATATTTGTTACAAACAAATCTCATTTTGTATACCTCAGCCCTTATGAAATTAATACCATATATTGTGCTGTTTATATTCATGACTTGTGTTAATTGACTAATTAAAAACAAAGTTTTGAATTGATTTTGAGTCATCGTATTCATAATATCATATAATGACAGATATATCAAAGCGATGGATAAGAATATGCCAACTTTAACCAACAGGGTTAACTACATATATATACACACACACACACACACACTAGGGGTTGAACGACTTCTTATTTTTTTAAATTCGAAGTCGACTAGTCGCTGATGACGTAATTAATGAACAAATAAGTCTGGGGCTGTGATAAACACCTTGTGCACAGCTATGGCATATGACACAGCGCTGCCCACACGGCTATTGCTCCTATAACAGCTTTTTTTATCAGTTCTTTTGTATTTGGGTCGTTATATTTCTAACAGATTTCTGCTCGTTCTAAATCAGACACAGATAAAGCAGCACAGTAAAGATTACATTCATATGAATGCATTAGTGAGCGCGATTGCGTGTGTGAATTAATTCTACCTGGCAGCGTCTCTCTACTAGTAGTGAAGCTGTGGAATTTAGTTATTAAGAAATATATGCTTGAACTTTTCAGTTTCTAAGCTATTTTATTGAGAAATCACAGAACAGTGTTGACAATACATTTCCGCGCTGAATGATTCTGTGCGCGTGATGTACGCGCTACTGTCTGTAGCCTATGTGTGTGCGTTACAGTGCAGCAGCGCATTAGATTAGAACGGCGATTAACGTACCTGTACAATAAGCTGTTTAAAACGTGCATTCTCCTGTTCAGTTTCGAGCATCCAGTAATTAGGGTTGTGACGGTGAGGAAATTTTCCCACCGGTTAATCGACGTGTGACAACACCGGTAATACCGGTATCACCGCGGGGGCGGGGCGTTGGTGGTCCCTCTTTTCCTCGCTTTCCTTCACTTTTAAATAGCTTGTAAAAGTGGCGAGCGCATTTTACTTTCACTTTCAAATAGTGGCAATTCTGAGTAAAGCAATTGTTCGTCTTTAATTCGTTTGAATTTTCCCTCTTTTCCTTCACTTTTAAATAGCTTGTAAAAGCGCCATGCGCACTTTACTTTTACTTTAGAATTAGCGGCAGTTAGGCGTCAATTGCTTGAATGCAACAACAAAATACAACGTCAAACTCACTAGCGTATATATAAAACATATAACTTTTATTAACAAAACGAATACACCATGCTATAGGGCAGGCTATGCTTAATATAAAATAACCAATAACTTACATAAAGTTTAAATAGGTATACAAAACTAAATAGCTTGTAAAAGCGGCGTGCGCATCTTACTTTCACTTTCAAATAGCGGCAATTCGGTGTAAAGCAATTGTTCGTTTTTAGTTCGTTTGAATT
>NW_015554154.1:1513760-1521400 GCF_001515605.1 Sinocyclocheilus anshuiensis
TGTACGTGAAAATATTACCTATAAAGCCACAGAAGAACTGTTGTGCATCTCCTAATAAAACACAAAAGGTGTTGGACTTGAAGCAGCACTGCATAGACTGTTCTGTGTGTGACATCAAAGTACCGTGAGAGCGATTAGACAGCATTTTTTTAATTTTTGTTTTGATGTCAAATAAGTCTTGCTGTTTTGCTTTTTTGTTAAAGCAGTGTTGCTGTTGTAAAGTTGTACAGCTACAGTTTGTTGTGTTCGTGGATGAGCCGAGGCAGCGTACTGATCACACAGCGTAGCAGGTACGTAACTGAACTTTATTGAACACTCGCACAGTACCAAAACCCCCTGCTTAGGGGCGTGGCTCCTCAATAGCGATCTCACTCATCAGATATCACTACATCGCCCCTTCCCCAAACAATGAACTTTGTGAACCCAAGAATGTTACTATTGTGGCATAATAAACATACTGTAACCATTTTTAACCAACTCTAAGCATATACATGCTATGCTTCTCTAATGTACAGGAAAATTATTGCTTGAATAACATCCTTTATCACAACAATTTGTCTTTCACATTATCATACATTTCACACAGTTTTTTTTTTCACATTAATATTATCTTCTCCTTTTTTTTTCAGGTCAGGGTGGACTACCTGAGCACTCCTGGCACAGTGAGAGGATTATTCTGCCACTGTGATCACTGGCAATGGACTAAAGGTTCATTCGTCTTGGTGGAACAGACAAACGTCCCGACCTTGTGTAAGTTCCATGTCGGGTAGGTATGGCAGACTGTGAACTTGGAGATGGTTGACGGACTGTTGGCATCTGACTGTCAGATACATGATCATCCTCAAATAACTCTGGCCAATCAACTGCTTGCTCCTTATCTGTTTCAGGGTGGTGGAGTCGCACCAACGCCCGTTTGTTGCGTCGAATATTTCCATGCGAGGTTTTCAAGACAAACGACCTTGGGGCCTGCTGTCGGATCACTTTCCCAGGGATGGCTTGGTCCCTAATCCAAACAGTCTGTCCAGGTTTTAGTGGTGACAAAGATCTTGCTCTGTGTCTCTTATTGTATGAATGTCTTGTGCAAGCATGTTGACTGGATTCAAACCGTTTCAGTTTGTCTGCGTCTGGAAGTTTTGGTGTGAGAAGAGACGGCAGAGTTAGTAAGCCTGTTCTCAGTCATCTGCCCATTGACAATTCCGCTGGACTGTAGCCATTTGCAAGTGGTGTAGAGTGGTATGCAAGCAAAGCTTTGAATGGATCTGATGTTTTCCCCAGGAGCTTTTTGACGGTTTGTACCGCTCTTTTGGCTTCACCATTTCCTTGTGGATACCGTGGGCTGCTTGTTATGTGCTTAAAGTCATACTCTCTTGAAAACTCCCAGAAATCGGCGCTGCTATACTGTGGCCCATTGTCAGATATTAGTATCTCAGGCACCCCATTCCGTGCAAACACTGCTTTCAGATGTTCGATTATTGTTGCGGAGGAAGTTGATGCCAATTTGGCCACATCTATATCTCTTGAATAGTAATCGACTGTTAAAAGGTACTTTTTTCCCTTTAGTTCAAACAAGTCTGTAGCTGCTCTCTGCCATGGATATGGTGGAAAGTCTGTAGGTTGTAGCGGTTCTACAGCCGTCCTGGAAGCCTTTCTACATTCATCACACTGTTGCACTATAGTTCGCAATTGTGAACTCAAGCCGGGCCACCACACAGACTGTCTTGCCCTTTTGCGACATTTTTCAATTCCTTGGTGTGCCTGATGAATGTGAAGCAGAACTGAACTTTGGAGTGAGGCAGGGATTATCAACCTTGTTCCATGTAGAAGCAGTCCATCGAGGATGGAAATCATGTCTCTTTCCAACCAGTAAGGTCTGAGTTTGTCGTTGCCCTGCACCGTTCTCGGCCATCCATGCTCATGGAACCTCATTACTTGGCTGCATACAGGGTCTTTCTTTAACTCATGTCGAATGTTGTCCAGGCGGCTCTTTGAAGCAGGGAAGCTTTTCCCTATTTGGGAGAGGTAAATATTAGTGTCTTCCATGAGAGTTGAGTCAGCATCCGTTACATCACTCATAGAGGGCATCCTTGACAGCGTGTCTGGAGTTGTGAACTGTTTCCCTGGAACATGACTGATCTCGTAAGAATATCTCATAAGTCTCATTCTGAACCTTTGCAGCCTTGGTGGTAAGTCATCCAGATGTTTTGTGCTCAGTAAGCTCAGAAGTGGCTTATGGTCCGTCTCAAATAACTCTGGCCAATCAACTGCTTGCTCCTTATCTGTTTCAGGGTGGTGGAGTCGCACCAATGCCCGTTTGTTGCGTCGAATATTTCCATGCGAGGTTTTCAAGACAAACGACCTTGGGGCCTGCTGTCGGATCACTTTCCCAGGGATGGCTTGGTCCCTAATCCAAACAGTCTGTCCAGGTTTTAGTGGTGACAAAGATCTTGCTCTGTGTCTCTTATTGTATGAATGTCTTGTGCAAGCATGTTGACTGGATTCAAACCGTTTCAGTTTGTCTGCGTCTGGAAGTTTTGGTGTGAGAAGAGACGGCAGAGTTAGTAAGCCTGTTCTCAGTCATCTGCCCATTGACAATTCCGCTGGACTGTAGCCATTTGCAAGTGGTGTAGAGTGGTATGCAAGCAAAGCTTTGAATGGATCTGATATTTTCCCCAGGAGCTTTTTGACGGTTTGTACCGCTCTTTTGGCTTCACCATTTCCTTGTGGATACCGTGGGCTGCTTGTTATGTGCTTAAAGTCATACTCTCTTGAAAACTCCCAGAAATCGGCGCTGCTATACTGTGGCCCATTGTCAGATATTAGTATCTCAGGCACCCCATTCCGTGCAAACACTGCTTTCAGATGTTCAATTATTGTTGTGGAGGAAGTTGATGCCAATTTGGCCACATCTATATCTCTTGAATAGTAATCGACTGTTAAAAGGTACTTTTTTCCCTTTAGTTCAAACAAGTCTGTAGCTGCTCTCTGCCATGGATATGGTGGAAAGTCTGTAGGTTGTAGCGGTTCTACAGCCGTCCTGGAAGCCTTTCTACATTCATCACACTGTTGCACCATAGTTCGCAATTGTGAACTCAAGCCGGGCCACCACACAGACTGTCTTGCCCTTTTGCGACATTTTTCAATTCCTTGGTGTGCCTGATGAATGTGAAGCAGAACTGAACTTTGGAGTGAGGCAGGGATTATCAACCTTGTTCCATGTAGAAGCAGTCCATCGAGGATGGAAATCATGTCTCTTTCCAACCAGTAAGGTCTGAGTTTGTCGTTGCCCTGCAACGTTCTCGGCCATCCATGCTCATGGAACCTCATTACTTGGCTGCATACAGGGTCTTTCTTTAACTCATGTCGAATGTTGTCTAGGCGGCTCTTTGAAGCAGGGAAGCTTTTCCCTATTTGGGAGAGGTAAATATTAGTGTCTTCCATGAGAGTTGAGTCAGCATCCGTTACATCACTCATAGAGGGCATCCTTGACAGCGTGTCTGGAGTTGTGAACTGTTTCCCTGGAACATGACTGATCTCGTAAGAATATCTCATAAGTCTCATTCTGAACCTTTGCAGCCTTGGTGGTAAGTCATCCAGATGTTTTGTGCTCAGTAAGCTCAGAAGTGGCTTATGGTCCGTATCGAGAAGGAAATGTTTCCCAATGAGATAGCAGCTGAAACGTTCACATGCCCAAACAAGAGCTAGGGTCTCCTTCTCTATCTGAGCATACAGTGGGTACGGAAAGTATTCAGACCCCCTTCAATTTTTCACTCTTTGTTATATTGCAGCCATTTGCTAAAATCATTTAAGTTAATTTTTTTTCCTCATTAATGTACACACAGCACCCCATATTGACAGAAAAACACAGAATTGTTGACATTTTTGAAGATTTATTAAAAAAGAAAAACTGAAATATCACATGGTCCTAAGCATATGCAATGGGTTTCCATGCATCACTGGACTTTTGAAAAATCACTCCTCCCAGACCAAAGGATGACGCATCTGCTGCGACTTTAGTTTCCTTGCTTGGATCGAAGAGTGCTAAAGTTGGTGTTGTGATAAGCTCTTTTTTTAGCAATGCGAATGACTCCTGCGGTGGTGTGTCCCAGGACCACAGACTTCTCTGTAAGAGGAGATCTCGCAAGGGCTTTGTTTTCTCTGCCAGGTCTGGAATGAACTTCCCCAATTGGTTCATCATTCCAAGAAAGCTGCGTACCTCAGACACATTGGTAGGCTCACGCATATTTTGAACTGCAGCCAGTTTGTCTGGATCAGGCTGTAAACCATCTGAGGATAGCTTGTGGCCTAGGAACTTGACATCTGTCTTTGCAAATTCGCACTTCTTTTTGTTAAGCGTTAGCCCAGCACTCTGGAGCTTCTTCAATGCTGCGTCAAGTCTGATATCATGTTCCTCAGGAGAACTTCCATATATGAGGATGTCATCCATGTGACATGTTACTCCTTCTAGGCCTTCCAAAATCTGACACATTCTCATCTGGAACAGCTCTGGAGCACTGGAGATCCCAAACGGAAGCCTCTTAAAGGAATAACGCCCAAATGGCGTGATGAAGGTGGTCAACGGTTGGGACTCTTCAGCCAAACGGATCTGCCAAAATCCAGAATTGGCATCTATCTTTGTGAAGATTTTTTCTCTACCTAACTGGCCTAGTGTGTGGTCTACTGACGGCAAAATAAACTTCTCTCGTCTGACGGCGGTGTTTAGTTTTGTCAGGTCAACACAAATTCTCACCGTGTTGTCAGGCTTAAGTACTGGAACCATACCCGAACACCAGTCACTAGGTCCCTCCACCTTCTTGATGATGTCGAGCTTCTCCATCCTGGATAACTCCTCTTTAACTTTTTCCATCAATGGTACTGGGACCCTTCTTGCTACATTCACAGAGTAAGGTGTTGCATTGGTCTCTAACTTGATACAGTACTCCTCTTTCAGCTCACCTAAACCTGTGAAAAGTTCTGGATATTTCTTTTGCCACTGACATTCCGTGATATTATCCAGTCTTGCAATGAGGCTAAGTTTCTCAATGGCATGTCTGCCCAGGAGTGGAGTGAAGAGATTTTTTACCACATAGATGTCTTCCTCTATTTTTTTCTAATTTCTCGAGATGCTGGTAGAAAATACCCCTTTCACATCAAGGACATGCTTTCCTGGTCCCATCAGTGTTTTTCGTGTTTTCTTCAGACCAGTGTTGCTATTTGAGGTAAGCAGTGTGAAGACGGATTCAGGTATCGCTGTGACGTCTTCCCCAGTTTCCATTTTCATTTTCACCGGCTGTTCCAAGATTTGAACAGTTGTGCACCAGCCTTGAGTATCTGAATCTACAGCTCCAAGGAATGCTTGACCTTCATCTGAATCACAGTTCCCTTTAACCTCATGAAGCACCGTCTTTGAATGACATTGGCTCATATAGTGGCCTGTCCTATTGCACTGATGACAGACAGCTTCTTTGGCTGGGCAGAGATCCTTTACATGGTATGGTGATTTTCCACATCTCATACAGCATGATTTCTTTGATTTCTCTTTATGATTTTTCTGGAAACTTGTCCAATTTCCACCTTTTCCTGACTTGTTTAACTTTTTGGACAAATCCTGTCTGTATTTCTCTTTGTGTACAGCCTCTAGCTTTAGGTCTTCGTCCTCCTCCTGCCTAAGTTCTGCCTGCTGTTTTCTCACCGTTTCACTCTGCCTGGCCATATTTATAGCCTTCTCCAAAGTTAGGTTTGCATGTAATTGAAGGCGCTCTGACAGTTTGACGTCTTTCAATCCGATGACAATTCGATCTCTAATAAGTTAATCTCTCAGAGCTCCAAAAGCACAGCGTTCTGACAATGAATACAGTGCAGTGATAAAATCATTAACTGGTTCATCTGGCTCTTGTTTCCTGGAGTTAAACTTTGCTCTCTCATAAATCACATTTATTTTGCCAGTGAAATATTCTTTGAATTTATTTTGCACAGTTTCATAATTTCCACGCTCTTCTGTAGTCATGGCCAATCCACACAAAATGTCATCAGCTTTGTCTCCCATACAATAAATCAGTGTGTTAACTTGGTGCAAATCTGATGCTTGTGCAAGGTTACTTGCAACTCTGAATCGTTCAAATCTTCTGAGCCATCTTTCAAAGTCATTTGGCTTTGTAAAATCGAATGGATCAGGAGGTCGTATTTGATATGAAGATGTGGGTGCTGGTGATTCCTCCATTTGCTTTGTAGATAATTATTGTTTGTTTTATTTGTGTTTCTTTTTGCAGCCTTTTACAACTTTAGCGCTTTATTCAACTTTTATAAATCATAATACGCTTCCGTGGGCCTCTCTGTCTGCACCCCGGTTGCCTGGCGACCACACCCCTCCCCCACTCTTAACTTACGATGCGGTGGGTAGGCGCGTGCTGATCCCACTTCTGACACCATGTTGTGTTCGTGGATGAGCCGAGGCAGCGTACTGATCACACAGCGTAGCAGGTACGTAACTGAACTTTACTGAACACTCGCACAGTACCAAAACCCCCTGCTTAGGGGCGTGGCTCCTCAATAGCGATCTCACTAATCAGATATCACTACACAGTTGTGTTGCTGGGTTTTAAAGCAGGTTTGATTTTTTTTCTTCCTTATCACTCTGTATTTACAGGATTTCACTGTCCACTCTGTTCAAATGTGGATGAATGGCTACACATAGATCTGTGCACACACTGTCAGAACTGTGCGAGATCACTACAATACTGCTTTTGTGGGGGTGGGTAGGGGTGTTAATTTTTTTTCCCCCATAGGTTTTTAACATTCTAAAAGCTCTTTATTCCAAAGATACTACAAGCTAGTCAGTGTAATCAGTAGGTGTAATGTATTCTAAGTTGCTTCAGAAGTATTGCAAGTATTACGTACAACAATAAAACAGTGCATTGACATAAAAAACAAAATTTAATTTTGGTACTTAAGTACTTTTAAAAGCAAGTACTTCTGTACTTTTACTTAAGTAAAAATCTGTCTTTACAACTTTCACTTGTAATGGAGTAATATTTGACCAGCAGTATCTGTACTTTCACTCAAGTAATGGAGTTGAGTACTTTGTCCGCCTCTGACTATATTACCAAAAGTACTGGGACTGGGGTTGCCAACTCTCCTGTATTTTGGGCCTAATTGATTTGTCCCGTACGTGACTTCCCTTGTCCCGTTGTTTGACTGCTACGCTGATCTAACCACTGACTGATACAACAGCAGCAGTGCTGATCACTTGAGAATGATCACCGATACCTGTCATCATCCAATCACAGCCCCCCTCACGCCGTATACGTTAAATCAGAAATCATGAACATAACTGTTCGAGGAAGGCTGCGCAATCCTCTGCCGGCTCGTCTCTCCCGTCTCACAGCAAGCGGCGCTCGCGTTAACGCCAATTCCATCCATGTTTTCACTTCAGTAAATCAGTTTTGGTGAATATAAACTACATGATTATTTTTCATGAGTCCAACATCCTGCCACACAAGAGACATGATCAGTAAGGGAAGTCGTCTTTCACCATTGGAATGTTGTTAAATAGAGAAAAACATTTTATATTTAAGTAACTAATAGCATAATTCTTAACCTTGGACCTTATTCTTGAAACACAAAATGACCAATAAAAAGGTGTC
>NW_015554154.1:1527075-1545816 GCF_001515605.1 Sinocyclocheilus anshuiensis
GGTACTTCTGTACTTTTACTTAAGTAAAAATCTGTCTTTACAACTTTTACTTGTAATGGTGTAATATTTGACCAGCAGTATCTGTACTTTTACTCAAGTAATGGAGTTGAGTACTTTGTCCGCCTCTGACTATATTACCAAAAGTACTGGGACTGGGGTTGCCAACTGTCCTGTATTTTGGGCCTAATTGATTTGTCCCGTACGTGACTTCCCTTGTCCTGTTTATTGACTGCAATGCTGATCTAACCTCTCCCGTCTCACAGCAAGCGGCGCTCGCGTTAACGCCAATTCCATCCATGTTTTCACTTCAGTAAATCAGTTTTGGTGAATATAAACTACATGATTATTTTTCATGAGTCCAACATCCTGCCACACAAGAGACATGATCAGTAAGGGAAGTCGTCTTTCACCATTGGAATGTTGTTAAATAGAGAAAAACATTTTATATTTAAGTAACTAATCTTGAAACACAAAATGACCAATAAAAAGGTGTCTGTTACAGTACTCCAAGGAAGGCGATGAAGACGAAGATAATCCACAAAGAAAGTCTTTAAATTATAATCCACACAATTACAGGGAAGGAAATAACTCAGGGTAGCAGTAAAACATGTAACACGAAACAATAACCGACAAACTACTGAACAGAAAGAAGACTTTAAGTAAGGCAGCTGACGAGGGGAAAACAGGTGAATGGAGTTAACTAATAATTACTAATGAGCAAATTAACTAAAGAGCTAAACCAAACAGGAACAAAACCATATAAGGAAAAACAGGAACAGGCAGACGTAACAGAAAAAGACAATACTAAAGTTCATACACCTAACAGTACTCCCCCTCCCCGGAAGGCGTGACCTCGCGCCATAGCAGAGCGATCCAAGGAGGGTGGGAGGGGGTGTGGGAGGACCGGCAGGAAGGCAGGCTGAAGACCAAGGTGGCGATGAGGGAGGGAGGAGCCATTTAGGAGACGGAAGGTACCAGGGCGGAGCAGATGGTTGGAGGAGCCAGGAAGACGACAGGAGGGAGCTGGAGTAGGAGGAGCCAGACATGACCCAGACCGCAGCCATGATGGCGGCCCCCGGTGGAGCCGACGGAGGAAGGAGCCATGGTGGAGGAAGGGCTGACGACTCCAGGGGGCAGACCAACGGTGGCGGTGCAGGTGGCGGAGGAGCCCAAGGAGGAGACGGAGAGC
Organism: Sinocyclocheilus anshuiensis; assembly: GCF_001515605.1. NCBI lineage: Eukaryota > Metazoa > Chordata > Actinopteri > Cypriniformes > Cyprinidae > Sinocyclocheilus > Sinocyclocheilus anshuiensis. Next base: position 1,528,265 of record NW_015554154.1, read on the forward strand.
CGATGAGCCAGGGTGACGAGGAGGATCCGGAGGACCGAGGCGGAGCAGATGGCCAGGCGACCAATGCGGAGGTGTGGATCCAGAAGGCCGAGGTGGAGCCGGAGTGACAGAGAACAGAGGAGGAGCCGAAGGGAAGGAGGAGCCTGACGGAGCCGGAGGGACGAGGCGCAGCCGGAGGAGTGGAGTCCCGAGGCGACGGATGGTCGACGACAGACCAAGGCAGAGCCGGAGGCATGATGGCGGCCCCCGGTGGAGCCGACGGAGGAAGGAGCCATGGTGGAGGAAGGGCTGACGCGTCCAGGGGGCCGACTGACGGCGGCGGAGCAGGGGGTGGTAGAGACCGAGGCGGAGTCGGAGAGCCGACGAGCCAGGGCGAAGCGAGGATCCGGAGGGCCAAGGCGGAGCAGGTGGCTTCAGCGACCGAGGTGTAGGCGGAGATCCGGAAGGCCACGGCGGAGCCGGAGCGACAGAGGACTGAGATGGAGCTGGAAGGAAGGAGGAGCCCAACGGAGCCGGAGGGACGAAGGGACGAGGTGCAGCCGGAGGAGTGCAGTCCCGAGGTGGAGGTTGGGGGATGACTGACCAAGGCGGAGCTGGTGGACTGACGGGCTCCGGTGGAGACGAGGGAGCTGGAAGCCATGGTGGAGCCGCTGGGTCGCAGGACTGAGGCGGAGTCTGGACCTCGGAGGCTAGAGGCAGAGTCGAGGGATCCTCCAGACTCAGCACAAATGGAGCTGTTCCGTTCCGACGTAACAGAAAAAGACAATACTAAAGTTCATACTTCATACTAGTTCATAGTGTCAAGCACCAAAAGCAGCCCATATTAAATCTATAAGCTGTCTTTAATTGAAAAATATGCATTTTCATGCATAGGCTACTATATGTGTGTGTGTATACACGGTCACCCCCCCACCCCCCAAGGTGATTGTTCCGTATTTTAATTTTCTGTAGTTGACAACCTTAACTGGGACACCCCTTCTAATGAACAGGTTTGACTACTTTAGTAGTTTCCAAGAGTACAAATCTTAATATAATATAGAATAGAATAGCATATAATGATATTCTAGGGAATTGTGTGCTTCCAATTTTATAGCAACAGTTTGGACAGGAATTTTTTTTTCTGCATAAGCAGGACCTTCATAACTGTTGATAACAATAATAATATAAAATATACTTTGTTGGAAAGAGAAACACTCTTTTATTTTCTCATTAACGTTGTGTGCTGTCATATAGTGTTCTTTCACGGATTTTTTAATAAGTGTTAATGATTCTCCAGAAGACAAATCCATCTTCATCTAAACAGTTATGAACATTGACTCTCACTGGCTTCCAGTTTATGAATATATTCCGCCTCAGCCCTCCCCAGAAATAATGCATGAATATGGATGGGCTGTTGTGCCTGAGTCTATTCAGTGCATTGGACTACCTCCAACGTTGGCATAAAACCACCAACGGCAGAGGAGACCACACCGTCCAGTCCAAAGGATAATGATGGGGAGCGATGACTCAAAAGGGCTTCTGAACACCGAAAAGGGTCTGTCTGGCATGTCTGCAGTGAGTGACATGTTGCGCTCGTCCTAAACGCTCGTGAGTCTGTACTGACTGGCCAAAATGTTGAGCCGACTGATGAGTGGCAGCGAGCGGAGTCTTGACAGGGAATTCAGCTGTACGGTGCGACTGCTGGACGACTCGGAATACACTTGTACGGTTCAGGTCAGTATTAACATGTTTTCATCATCACGAGCGGGTGATCCCCGTCACAGACACACGTGTCTCAATGCTCGCGCTGCTGATGCTGCGCATTCAAGCGGGAATATCCGCGAGCATCTGGACACTGCACAAGGGATGCAATGCGTAATGGCTAATTAACGTGTTACGAAATTTCCTTTGCCTCACGCGAGGCAAGGTTAAAAAAGAAATGATTGATTCAGTCAGTGTGGAAAAACTTGACTGGTCTGCATAAAGCCAAGACCTAATCCCAGCTGAACACCTCTGGTGTGACTTTAATTGCAGACCTTGAGCCAAAAACTCATCACCAAACACCAATGACTTGTACATATTAGACACTTCAATTTAGATACAAAACAGATACAAATTTTAAATACATGAATTATGTTTCCATCTTTGTTGCTAAAGTTTTGGAAGTGCCTTTTTCTGTTCTAAAGAAAGGGGTGTCCCAATACTTTTGTCCGTATGTCATTGTACATACATTATACACATACTCATGGAAATTACTTAAAGTAGTCAAACCTGTTAATTAGAAGGGGGTGTCCCAATTCTTTTGGCAATATATTGTATATATATATTGTATATGTATATATGTATATGTATATATACTGTATATATATATATATATATATATATATATTATATTTTATATGATATATTTTATTATATTTCAGGACCTTCATAACTGTTGATAACAATAATAATATAAAATATACTTTGTTGGAAAGAGAAACACTCTTTTATTTTCTCATTAACGTTGTGTGCTGTCATATAGTGTTCTTTCACGGATTTTTTAATAAGTGTTAATGATTCTCCAGAAGACAAATCCATCTTCATCTAAACAGTTATGAACATTGACTCTCACTGGCTTCCAGTTTATGAATATATTCCGCCTCAGCCCTCCCCAGAAATAATGCATGAATATGGATGGGCTGTTGTGCCTGAGTCTATTCAGTGCATTGGACTACCTCCAACGTTGGCATAAAACCACCAACGGCAGAGGAGACCACACCGTCCAGTCCAAAGGATAATGATGGGGAGCGATGACTCAAAAGGGCTTCTGATCACCGAGAAGGGTCTGTCTGGCATGTCTGCAGTGAGTGACATGTTGCGCTCGTCCTAAACGCTCATGAGTCTGTACTGACTGGCCAATATGTTGAGCCGACTGATGAGTGGCAGCGACCGGAGTCTTGACAGGGAATTCAACTGTACGGTGCGACTGCTGGACGACTCGGAATACACTTGTACGGTTCAGGTCAGTATTAACATGTTTTCATCATCACGAGCGGGTGATCCCCGTCACAGACACACGTGTCTCAATGCTCGCGCTGCTGATGCTGCGCATTCAAGCGGGAATATCCGCGAGCATCTGGACACTGCACAAGGGATGCAATGCGTAATGGCTAATTAACGTGTTACGAAATTTCCTTTGCCTCACGCGATGAGTGAATCAGCGCTAGTTTCGATGACCCGTCTGTTGCCTTTAGAGAGCAGCGGGTCACCTGCCACGTAGTGCCTGCCGCCAGCCCGAGAGACCTGAGTCACATTCAGCGGGAAGAGACACTAGTGGAAAGGTTTTATACATTAAATTGCCTCTCGGGGCGAACTATCCACGATAACAACTGCTGAAAGATTGTAGTAGCCTACGTGCAATACTGTAATGGTGATACAGTAGCTGTTGTGCTTCTTATTTGGCCACAGATACTACTACAAGCCACATTATTATGCAATTCAAAAGCTATGTTTCTAGACACATTATCAGACTCTTTCTTTATGCATTCAGAGATGCTTTGTTTCTACTGTTTGCCTAAAACAGCCCAAAAGTGTGGATGAAAGATTCATTGATTTGCAAAACTGTTGATTAGAATGTCATAAATGACTTGTATTGAGTTGCACGAGTATACATTACTGTTTCATTATATGAAGAATTAAAAGGAATGTTTGGGACATACAGCAAAACCATTGGCTGAGTTGCCAAGAAGAACAGTGGTTCTGTTTTTTGTCCACACAGTGGAGCTTGAACAGGAAGAGCATGAGCAATGAAAATGTCTCAGGTGCTATATCAGTGTTAGGCATGTTTTTATTAATGAGTTCCCTCTTGGGCCAAATATTCACAGATGTTCAGGATCAACAATAGTTGCTGAAAAATTGCTGAAGTCTATGTGCAATACACTGTGGTGTTGAAGCAGTACCTGCTCTGGCAAAAAAAAAGTTAAAATCTATTAAATCTTCAGTTAATATGGATATTTTGAAGTTTATTTTAAACAAGACACAACTGACATGCATTTTGGGCTAAATATTGACAAAAATAAGTTATATCTTATCTTATCTTACTGGGTAAAATATGGACAAAGCCAGCGATTGGGTTGTTTTCAACCAACAGTTGGGTTAAATGTTTAACCCAACCTTCTAGGGTTACAACCTTCTAGGCAGTAACCCAATCGCTGGCTTTGTCCATATTTTACCCAGCGCTGGGTTGTATTTAACCCAGCATTTTTTTTAGAGTGTACAATTAACAGGATCAGCCTTTCTAGAATGCAACTTCCTTGCATCTCTACAACATACATAAAATACAAATGTAGACTGTAGCAGATAATATTTGTGTATAATTTACAATGTTCAGAAAAAAAAAACAAACCAAAAAAAACCAGAAAAGGTAGTGGTAATTTTCTGCCAGGACACTATACCTTAATTTATGGACATTTTCTTTAACCCAAAACCACAACACATTCATTCAAACTACTAGTAAAACATCTGTGAAAAACCAATTCAGACAATTCCTCCATATTAACACAGTAGATTGGGCTGCATTTTTTAAATAGACTGAACTGTGCATTATATATATATATATATATATATATATATAATATAGGGAAATATCTATAGGATCATGTACAGTATCTGAACATTTTGGTGTGACAGTTTATCATGGCTACATCAGCGAGTTACTGGATTTTGTGAGGATATTCAAAGCTTAGTTGAAGCAGAATTCTTGACAACTGGAACAATATAAAAAACTTTCTTCTAAGACAAGAAGATCACTGGTTTGAAATTTCGTAAGTGTTCTGTGTAAGTAATTTACAAATGGGGTTTCACAACATGAAGCATTAACTCTTGGAAGAGTGCATTGGTGATGGTCTGCACTGATGCCACTAGTTGTGTGAGGTCATGTCTGTCTTGTGTCTGGGAATATCAACCGTAGATTGTGACATTCCATTGTCCTTGGAATTCTGTGTGATGCTGTGGTCTCCATGGCAACAGGCCGATTCCATCATCAGTTCCCAGCTGCTCCTGCTCTCGTCAGACAGGATATGAGCACACATGTGCGCACGCACATACCCGTCTCCAACACAGGATTCATTCAAACATGGCGGTTGTATATAGAGATAGTCTTCTCCTGTCCTTTCCTTCCCGTGTCCCACTTGGGATCGTCCTCTGTAATTGATTGATCAGGACAGTGGAGTTTGGTTAGTGATGAAATGCTTATTAGTGAAATATGGCCTCTCTGTTTTGAGAGACTGCTGACGGTGTTTGGCTCCTGGCAGTCACACATCTAGAGACCAGATATCTGAGACACTCACACATATACCTTCATTGCAGAGCTCACCTTTGTGTAGGTCAGCGATTGCCTCTCAGGTAGATTTCACTGCTTATTGTTGGGCCACACATACTACACGCCTGTCAAACGTAAGATGCCAACTATTCAGATAATAAAATGTTACATAACCCTCGTCAATTTGTCCACTGTAACATTGTTGACTTATCCTATCTGGTCTGAATTTTCATTTCAGAATAATAATTAACTTCATATAAAAAAGTAGCAGTTGTTGAGGGCATGTACTCGAGGTAGGCACATCTTACTTGGTTTGCAGAGTGAAAAAGAGAAAAGCTGTGATGTAATGAGGCTTGTGCCACACAAAGATTGTGCTTTATACAATCTGTGCATTTATGAGTGATTGGAGGAAGGGTTATTTATTGTAGGCCTTGTATCATTCTTTATCTCTCACTTTTGAATTGAAAAGAATCCTCAACTCTTGCCTATCAAGCACAAGCCAGATATCAGCAGACCTTTGTTCTCATTCACAACACAAAAGCAGACTGTTATCAATGAAGTGCACATAACTCCTCTTAGACGTTCCATAGTACTCCAGTAGTTATTGTCCTGAAGAGTAATAATTGAAATGGAAGGCTACACTGTAAAAAATGACCGTGAATTTAACGGTAAAAGACTGTAAAAATGCTACAGTAAAAACCTGTTAAATGGATTACAAACTCAACCTACTGTGTAATTTGTAAAATGACCGTGGGGGATGGCTAGTTCCTCTGCCTCTTTGAATCAAACTCCTCAGTCAGTCATTCTTAATCAACACATGACCAAAACAATAGAGAAAATGAGAGAAAAAAGTGTGACAGATTTCATTCTGTTCATGATAAAATGTATAAAATTAGTGTCATAGTGGCTAGATGTCATAATGTGCAGAATATATCGAAAGATTAAAAAAAGCTAATGTATTCAATGCAAATTCCCATTGTTCAAACATTAGAGATGGAGCAACACCAAGGTCATGGGTTCAGTTCCCAGGACATACATGAACTAATAAAATGTTTACCTAAAATCGGACAAATACATAAATGTAGATTAAATTCAGCTACTTATTATATTGTCTTGCATGGTTACAATATAAAGGCGCCAGCATGAAGTCATGCAAATTTAAATATCTGACTGTCAGACAATGTAAAGGTATTGTTCGCGTGCCTACTTTCATTTTCCAAGTCCTCTTCTCACACTCCCTGCAGCAGTGACAGTGCATGTCTTTCTGACTTTGTTCCTGTCTTGAGCTAATGTTACAAGACAAACAACAAACCAAGAATTAGATAATCTGGGCCTTTTGTCCCCCACAATTTAGTGTGCTTGCCAGTACGTTGAAATGTGAAAGGATGACTTTATATCTCACTCGTTTTATATATATAAAGACTTTGTTGGTTTGCTCAGGTCTTCAGCTGCATATCCAATTGTTGGCACTATTTTGCTCCTGCTCAAATGCTGCCTGTAAGATAATCTGCAGGCCATATGCAACTAACAGATAAGATGATTTGATAAACCAGGTCAGGGTGAATTTACACTTTGATGGAAAATTTGATTAAATACAACAGGACAAGCCATTCTGTGAAAACATGCTTTATATAGAAGTTGCTTACAGCCTAACCAAATAATTTTCATGGGATTTTACTTCAAAGCAATGGAATCTTTGTTTGTATGAATAATTTAATATTTGTTTGTATTTAAAGAGGCAAGTTCTTGTTCATGTTGCACTGGCCAACATGACAGTTGCATTGGACTGTTACCAATACACTGTAGAAACATTTGGCCCACCTGAGGTGTTCTGCTTCCGTAAAATAAAATCTTTTATTCAAACTACTGATATGACTGAGTATAGTTGTGCATTTTTTGAAATACATTTTTCAATTTACCATTATTTACTTACCCTTGTATCATTCCCCATTTGGCTTTCTTTCTGCTGTGGACAAAAATAGATGTTGATGTTGCTTTCTTTTATAAAAATAAATGCATATAGTGACAACAGGTTATTAAAGGAATAAATCACCCAAAATTGAAAATTCTGTCATTATTTACTCGCCCTCAATTTGATTCAAATCTATGTGAATTGCTTTTTTCTGTTGAACCCCAAATATGATTCTCATACAGGCTTGGAACAACTTGTGAGTAAATGATAACAGAATTTTAAATTTTGGGTGAACTAACACTTTAAATTTCAAAAATGCTGGATTATATCATATTAGCATAAAAATGCACAGCAAGGAACAAGACCTGTAGCAGCACTTACATTTTAGGACCAAACAGATTTCTGTTTAAGGTTACTAGTATTTGGGAGAATTAAAACTGATCGTTTGATATTAACCTGCCTGGGAAATTAGGGGAATATGTTTCTGAGTAAATCTTAGCCATATGGCATAATTGCAGGATTTTGATACATGCTCCAGTGCAGCTGTCTAAATCATGATGTGGAAGGTTTGGGGTTTTGCATCTAAAGTATTTAAAGAGTGTATGAGAGCAAGAGTGACGGAAAGTTTTCATTAAGAACATAGTCATCTCCTTACACTATTTAGTTGTCATGCAGAGGCAAGCAAGCAATAGTCAGACACTGCTTTTTACCAAGAGAACCATATAAACCATTTATATCCCTCTCTCGTTCTCTCTCTCTCACACACGCGCACACACACGCACACACACACACACACACACACACGCACGCACACACACACACACACCTTTACATCTCTCTAGGTTTCCTTTCTCATGACTTGAAAGGCATAATTTAGTAATATTGTTTGTGATGCAGATATGGAGCTGATTTGAATATTTAAAAAGAGTGAATAGAGATCTGAGAACAAACTGAGATGACTAGTGTCAGACATTGCTTGTAGTTTCTGGCATGAACTCTGCCTCCCATCCAATCATGAGCACACTTATAAAAAATAAACAAAATACTTGTCTCATTTTCCTGTTGCTGTGTATAAAATCTCCGGCTGTTTTTCACACCACTGGGCAAATACTCCATATTAGTGCTTATGATGTCGTATAAGCCAGTCTGCTAGTTCACATCTGTCTGTTTAGAATCCTGAAAGCTGCTGTTGTTGTGACCCTGATCCTTCACTTTCCTGAACTGGTTTTTGCAGATAATAATTATTTTAAAATCTGACTTTCCTCTATCACACAGCTCTAAAGCTTTCTAAGATGCCTTCAAAGTGCTGTGTGAATGTTAATATTTGATTGAGCTCTGATGTCTCCAGAGAGATTCTGAAATATTAAGCTCTCTCTGGAGCAAGAGACATAATGTTGGAAATAAAACAGAAGTCAGACCACATGCTCACACCCTCTCTCTTTAAATGTACTCTGACTGCCACTGTAATTATTGCCACCACCTGGGCTTGATGTATCAGACTGTTCACCACTGTAACAAAATACCTCATTCAGCAAGATTGCGATCACAAGTGGTGGTCCATCAGAGGAGTCAAATTAACCTGAATATAAAAATTATATACAAAATATTAAAAGTATATTTAAACATAAATATAAATATGCTCAACTGGTACTAAGGGGTCCAAAGTGTGCCAAGAAAAATGTGGCAAATAGTACATAAATATGCAAATTAAAATGCACCTTATTTGGTAAAATGGTAAAAAAAAAATTAATATGAAAATGAAAATAAATAATCAATAAAACCAGATACTTATAATAAAGTAATAGATATAATAGCATTTAAGAATTTGACATTTCTGTTTCATTCTGCTTAGTCTGTAATCATTCGATTAATGATAGTTTCTATTATATTTTATTTTTCTCTTCAGGTTTGCATCTTACAGCACACTAAAAAATATACAGTGTCTATAAGGTACATTTTACACATTTCTAACATTCTTTTTTATAAATGGGTCTTGAATATATGAATATATACAGGGTCATATATAAATTTGCAGTAATGAAGGAGTGGAGGATGGAGTTCATCTTCAGATAGGTGAGTAGATGTCAGGTCGGGATTATCTGTGCATGGTCACATAGCCTAACCAAAAGCAAAAATTATAAAAATGAACCTGCAGTCTTTTGATTTAATCAATATTGATTTACATATCAGCCTCACTGATAATTACCTCATGGACTGCCACTAATCCCAGTGACTGGTGAACATTGGTGTTATATCGAAGTCTGCCCCCCTTAGGTTTCTGTTAGGCAGGTTAGACAGTTTATATTACACTGTGTTTGAAATAGAGAGGGGTGACAGATTTCGGTAACCCAGGAGTTGGGAACCTTTTTTGACCAATAAACAAGTTGCAATATGAAATTAATTGTGCAGGGCTTTTACTATGTTACCACCTGAGGAGCATCCTCTTCAGAGTTGTGTGTGTGTATTTGAGTGAGTCAATGAGGGAAGAACAACACACAGTGCTAACAAACAGTGCTTACATCGTCTGTGTTTATGTGACTACTCACCAAGGCATGCTTGCTGTTATATTTCTTTCACACAATGATTCTCATTTACATCGTGTCAATGCTTAGTTTGTTATAATGAATGGATTCGGACATCAATATTACATCATTTTTCTCACGCTGAACAACACATAATTATTGTATTTGCATTACTGTAGGGGTAGGTGTAGACATTAATAAAACGTAATCTGATAGGTAGCATTTTTCGTTGGCGAATTGTACTACCTACTGTTTTAATGGGAGGTAGCAAAATCTGACAGGTAGCACAAATCGACAACACCGGGCCTGGTTTACGAAGTGTGTAGGCATAGTGCAAATGGGTTTTTGTGTAATTTATCTAAATTGTTCTAGGTTTAACATATTGGTGATCTGTTTTAATATAGAACTTGGTCTATTTCAGTTATAATATGGGTTGTTATTGTTTTGGTGAATGTCTGTTTCTCAGATATAAAAAGTGTGGCCCCCATGAAAACTAAATGCTTCCTTCCCCCTACCCAATTCTGTACGTTGTGGAGGGGCCCGGCTTCACGTGTTTGCTGGGGGTCCTCAGCGCCAGCCTTACACTCTGTCTCACCCCAGGGTGTGCATGAGTAAACCAGGTGCTTCGTGGCACAACTGAAGCAGCAGACACATCAAGTCCTTCGCGGGAATTGCGTTTAGCGTACGCAACCCGTGAAGTCCTAAGCACAGACTCAGCAAATGAAGCTCGACACATCGGTATTGAACTTACCTTTACGTACTGAAGTTAAAGACACTGAGCTCGAGAAAGAATGCAACTGATATATGAGACTGAATGGGCGAATACTTAGAACGTGTTTAATAATTGTGACATCTCTGAGACTGTCTGTTTGCATATAATCTTTAGGTGCGCAACAGAAGACAAAGGCTTTTATGGGATGTTCCACTATAGGAGCGCGAGTACATAAAGCATCCTGTCCTATTACGCTTTAATATTTCTTTTTAATATTAAGCACATCCCGCTTTTTACTTTCTCATCCATCCATGTTACTTTAGTAATAATTTCAAACTGTCCTGCCCACTGAGAGCTGTGCTGATTATCATACATAAATACGACACAGATATAGGACATAAAAGGTCTGTGCGGCAAAAGTATGCAGTGAAAAGTTTCATAATGTTTCTTGGCACAGCAGAGCACAAGCTTCAATTAAAGGATATGTTTTAGTCCAGTCACTTTTTATATACTTTTACATTTTTGCTGCTGTTCTAAAAGTCTTTCTTTTCGTCATTACCGAAAAAAAAAGCTATGTAGCTACTTGAATCTGAGTGCAGGAGCTTACAATATAAACTTAAAGGGCACCTATTATGCCCCTTTTTACAAGATGTAATATTGGTCTTGCATGTCCCCAGAATGTGTCTGTTAAGTTTCAGCTCAAAATACCCCACAGATCATTTAATATAACATCTAGAATATGTCATTTTTGGGTCGTGTCTAAAAAAGAGCTGTTTTGGTGTGTATCACTTTAAATACAAATGAGCTGCATATTCCCGCCCCGTCTACAGCAGAGAGCATAGCATACATCTCTGCTTTGCATATCTACAGCAATAAACTGTCGAGCCCGTAGAACGAGACATTGTTGACATTACAGCTGCTCAAGCGCAGAGAAAATGGAGTACAGCGTACAACCAAAGACAACTTGCTGAGGGTGGAAACTATGGCAATACAGGGCTGTCAGTCAAAAGATGTGGGCGGGGCCTAAGCAATGTGATGTCATATTGCTTAGAGAATCAAAACAGCAGGCCTAGTAAGACTGATTTGGTTTAATGGGGATTAAAAAATAAGGAGTGAGTGGATTTGGACAGCAAAAAAAAAACTAATTGGCTGTTTTTCAACTCAAATTTTTTTATCAATAATTTCTTGGTTAAGGTCAGAGACCTGGCGGGCCACATGATTTCTGTCAAAGAGCCAGGTGTGGTTCATAAGACATAGGTACCCGACCGGTGAGGAAACCTCTAATGCTGTGCTGTCGGATTCAGTGACCCTACAATAAAGCTGTTCACAACAGACCAAAATGTGATATAAAATACAGGAGGTTAGACACCACTAGCAAGAATTTGGAATTTTGAACATTTGAAGCCAATCTGTGTGAAATAAGGGGGGGGGCGGTGGGGGCATCTCTTTTGTGTTCAACAGCATGAAGGAATGTCATGCAGGTTTAGAACATCAACAGAATTTTCATTTTTGGGTGAGCTATAATGCAGCCTAATATAGCTGCTGTTACCATTTGTGTCAATAAGAACAAGTATTAACTTAGACATTATTCAAAAAAAAAACATTATTTTAGCTGAAGTATTTGTAAATACCGTGTGCCTTTTACCCCATGCTGGTGAGCTTTTACCCCTCTTGCCACCTCATACATTTATACGATTTTTAAACAAAATAAACAACTTGAATGATTTATTTTCACACAAAATATGTTGCTCCATTAATGTTCAAAACAACGTATATATTTTTTCTGCAATTATACATTTTAGGCGCAGTGAATGGCACATTTTTTCTTAAGGTGGGCTTTTAGCCCCGTTGTAACCTATATACAGTATATATATATATCATTATTGTGATGGGGGGCCCTGCAGTAAGTCATAGCCCCAGGGCCCAGTGCGGTCTTAATGCAGCCCTGGGCATTGGTATGTCTAAAGCAGATATTACCCTGCTATCTGATGCTGTTCGTCGGGCAAAAAAAGCTTTATAGAACAGAATATTGGTAACATTAAGAGTACTGGTAAAATTAAAGCCATTAAGTGTGAAATGGGGGAGAACAGGGATTTTCTGTAACTCATTTTTTTGCTGTGTTGTCAGATTCAGTGCTGTATATCTGCTGTTTACCCTGCCTACAATATAAAATATAAGAGGTTAGACATCATGTTACATTTGGGTATCATTAAAGCCATCCCATGTAAAAGAAAGGGGAGTAATGGATTTTTATTCAAGAGCTAAAATTCCTGTTTCCAAACATTACACAGTTTAGAAATAGTACACTGTAGAGCTAAACCTGCACTAAATGGGATGTCAGGTAAGAAAGTAGAGTAATGTTAAATATACTGTAGGCCTGAGGCATTGTGAATAGAAATGATCCGATATGATCCCAAGGACGGTGTCCCAGCATTGTCACGTTGATTCCTGTGTCTCTCTGTTCCAGAGGGATGCAAAAGGGCAATGGCTGTTTGAGCAGGTCTGTCAGCATCTAAACCTGCTTGAGAAAGACTACTTTGGCATCAGATTTGTGGACCCAGACAAGCAACGGGTGAGTTCCTATAGTATAATAAATATGAGTTGTTAGTAATGTACAACACTTGTGGATTATTCAGCCAATGTAGCATTGAAAATATCAACACAACTATGACTGTGAAAAAGCAGACTTTCAGAAAATACAATCAAATGATCAGACTGTATATTCATCACAGCCTGCTCTCCGTCACATCAATTTAATTATAGTACTATCTACCCTGATAAGGTTCATGGCTAATACATACTGTAGCTCTGACCTGTAATTAACCATGCCTGATGAATTTATCAATGTTAATGTTTGTGCATGAGCGTGAAGCAGGATACCCAATGATCACATGCTTATTCAGATGAAGAGCTGCAAGGTGTGATGCAATAGATATGTAATGTGGTGAACAGTCATCAGTTGACAATACTGGTCATAACAATGTGTTAAACTGGAATCTCTATCTGCATTATAGACATAATCTCGTTTTGATTTGGTTGTTTCAGCATTGGCTGGAGTGCAGCAAGGCAATTACCAAACAAATGAGATGTAAGTCATATTGTGTGTGGAAAATCCCAGCTACATCCTTTTTATACATGTTGTGAAAAGAACAATCACTGCATTCATATCCCTCATTGATATCCCTCGTAAATGCCAAAAGATTATACTGACTGCTTAATTATATCTATGTAAATATTTTATGTCCTAGCCCAGCCACCCTACACTATGTGTTTGCGTGTTAAATTCTATCCTCCGGACCCTGCAGCTCTTAAAGAAGAGATCACTAGGTACAGCTCATTAATAACATGCAGTCTATTTTTGTTCAAAATGTATATATTTAGTTTAGTATGTATATATTTAAAAATACATAATCAGAAAGAACAATATGGAACTGGAATATGGAATATTATACTGTGCAAGTTACAGAAACATACAATTCTTATCAAAACTTATACAAAGTATTTATGATGAGTGCAGTGACGGTTTAAAAGATCCTCTGCATTGTTTTCAGATACCTGGTCTTCCTACAGATTAAAAGAGATTTGTATCATGGCCGACTCCTGTGCAAAAGTTCAGATGCTGCTACATTGGCTGCATTTATTCTGCAGGGTAACAGCAAATCACAGTCACAGCAGCCATTTTTTACAGTATTTGTTGAATTATGGCATCTCAAGAGCTTTGTGATATATGATTGACGTTACTGTAAGACAAGACTCTCAAGATGACACTGGTTTAGTTTAATTCTCTCTCATATTTTTTAGCTGAGATTGGAGATTATGACCCGGGGAAGCATCCGGAAGGTTACAGCTCTAAGTTTCAGTTTTTTCCCAAGCATTCTGAGCGCCTGGAGCACCGCATTGCTGAGATCCACAAATCCGAGCTGATGTAAGCTTACATTCAATTAGCCTGTCACATGCAGTATGTCACTCTTTTTAAAGGGACGTTAGGTTTGTAATGGAGAGATTAAATGTAATTTAGGAAATGTATCTGCTAGAACAAATGCAGAAAATTAACTAGTCTGTTCATTTCCTACAGAGGCCTGAGTCCTGAGACAGCTGAGCTGAACTTCTTAAAGAAAGCTCAGACTCTTGAAACATATGGGGTTGATCCACACCCAAGCAAGGTCAGGAGCAAAACTTATCAGCTGCCCATATCTAGGAAATCGTTTCAAAGTGCAACAGAAGTTTCCAAACTGAAAGTAGTCTGTTAAATTTTACATTCATAAAGAAAGTAATTTTTTTTGATCACAGGATGTGTCTGGCAATGCTGCATTTCTTGCATTTACCCCATTTGGCTTTGTGGTACTACAGGGGAACAGGAGGATTCATTTCCTCAAATGGTGAGAGAGGGGAAATGAATCTCTCATATCATTTTCATTTGCTTAGCAGTCGAGATCAAATGACTGTGTGTTTATGAATAACTATGACGGTGTTTTGTCATATTGTACAGGAATGAAGTGACCAAACTGAAGTTCGAAGGAAAGACATTTCATATATATGCAACTCATCAAGAGGTGAGTGAAATCAAGGCAGCCCCAGATAATGCAGAAGAACAAAGAGTCAAAAGTAAATAATAACACTTGACCTCTGCTGACCTCCTGTGACCTTTACTAAGGATCAGAAGATCATCTTGACTTACTTTGCTCCAACACCTGAGGCCTGCAAGCATCTATGGAAGTGTGGGGTTGAAAACCAAGCTTTCTACCAGTAAGTTCACATGATTTGACATATCAGGTTAAAATTAAGCTCAAACATTCACATAAACTTCTTACATATGCTTATTAGTTAACACCAGTGGTCCTCAGGGAGTTGCATAAACAAAGCCACTGTTAAGACTGTGTCTTAAGAACTAGTTTGGCCAACTATCAATTAACCAAGAGGTAATCAGTCTTACTTTTTCAAATTGGACCAATTCACTTTGTATGTGTGTGTGTGTGTGTGTGTGTGTGTGTGTAACTGACTTTTGTAATTGTCCTCAGCAAACTTCCAAGGGTCTACGGTATTACATAAAGTTCAGTATATTAAAAAAAAATTGACTTAATTCAAATGCTCAAAACACACACACACGCACGCACGCACGCACGCACACACACACACAAATCAATATGTAAACTGAAATCATATTGTTCTCCCTCAAAAACTATTATTTTTATTGAAGCACATTACAAATCAAAATCTTGAATCTTCTAGAATCACGCACGCACGCACGCACGCACACACACACACAAATATGTAAACTGAAATCATATTGTTCTCCCTCAAAAACTATTATTTTTATTGAAGCACATTACAAATCAAAATCTTGAATCTTCTAGAATCACAGAATAAAAATGTAAATAATGTTGTTTTCTTTATTTCTTACAGGTTTGAGAAATCAAGTCAAGTTCGCACTGTATCCAGTAGTAATCTTTTCTTCAAAGGGAGCCGCTTTAGATATAGGTGAGGATTATCTGCTTTGGTGGTTATTAAGTGAACCCCATGGGTTCGTCAGCTCTGCTTAATTAGGCCTGTGTTTTGAATATATGTTAATTAATGGATTAGCTGAAAGCGTCTCTCATATTTTGGTTACATAATTTATCTTAAAGTGGTAAAGTGGCCAAGGAAGTGATGGAACAGAGTGCCAAAATCAGACGAGAGCCTCCAGAGATCCACAGGTGAGTCCCCCCAATGTTTCCTTGAAAGGTTTAATATACCTGACAGTATGTCTATTGATATATCACATCTTTTTGTGTGTTCAGGGCTGGGCTGGTCCCCAGTAGGAGTTGTCCTTCCATCACTCATGGCCCACGACAGAGTAGCGTTCCACGAACACGAAGAAGAGCAGTCCACATTTCCATCATGGAGGGTAAGCCTATGTGTCTTGTTTTATATCAGACAATGATATTTTCTATTCTCTAACTCGACTCCTAACCATAAACATATCCCTCTCAGAAACATGCTCTAAACAACAGTTTTAAATATAAACTTGATTTGGCTGATTCATACACCTTTTTAACTATTAAGGTCTGGCTCAGTAGTGGTGTTCAACTGGTTTCACTATATTCCCAGGTGAAAAAAAAGTACTCTTTCATAATGTACTTACAGTTTTTCTCGATTGCTAACACACAATTCAGGAAGCAATTCACAATTTTCTCACAACTATAAACACAAACTCAAAACTACACACCAACTTGTGAAAATCAAATAGTTTAGTCAAAAACATGTTCTCTTTTGTCAGACTCAAACTTTGGCCTCAGATGACACACACCTGTCAAATACACAGACTCTTTTCCTGCCTAGAGAACAGAGATCAATTCAAAACACTGTTACAAAAACCTCCTTTTGGGAAATAGGAATCATTTTGCTAGTCAATGACTGTTACAGTATACAACATAAATAGAGGGGTGCAGATACAGTAAAATTCAGCAATAAACTTTAAGAAATGTTTACTGTCATTACACCACTATAAAGAGATCTTACAGTAAATGAAAAGCACTACAAGAGAAAAGTTCAGACCAAACAACTGAATATACAGTAAACACACATTGTAATATACTGTCAGTTACTTTACTGAAATAAATAAATAATGAATGAATGAATAAATAAATACATAATTAAATTCATTCATTCATTCAGCATCCTCTGCCAATTTGCATTACAGTATTGGTAGTATCCTTATTTGTTATAGCAGTTTCCAAGTCTTCTGACAAAAGACTTCTCTGCCTCCCCTAGACAGTTCTGCACGAATACAGTACATACTTGGCTACAAATGATTCAACAGTAAGGAGTTTGAGGGTGCACAACATGTACTACAGTATTTACTGTACATAGAATAATGAAAGTTCTCTCATCTGAAGTACTGCTGCTATGTACTGTAATCATATTGTATGTGTAAGTAGTATTGAAACCTTGTAGATGAGCCTGTAGGCCAACTTCCCCCTGGTCAGTCCATGCAGAAGAACATGGTCAACTATAGTGCTTTGTATTTCATCAGGAACAAATATCCTTTGACCTCATCCCCTTCATTTTTATTTTCCCCTCCTATTCCTCTTTGTTTCCCACTACCAGGATTAATTTTCCAACACTCATAATCACTTGTGCTCCTTT
>NW_015554154.1:1545940-1547732 GCF_001515605.1 Sinocyclocheilus anshuiensis
CAGCAATAAACTTTAAGAAAAGTTTACTTTCATTACACTACTGTAAAGAGATCTTACAGTAGATGAAAAGCATTAGAAGAGAAAAGTAAAACAAACAAACAACAGAATATACAATACAGTTTTTCTCGATTGCTAAAACACAATTCATGAAACAATTCACCATTTTCTCACAACTATAAACACAATCTCAAAACTACACACCAGCTTGTGCAAACTGTAAACTTTCAGGTCAAAGAGAAACATTTTAGTCAAAAACATACTCTCTTTTGCCAGAATCTAATCTTTGGCCTCAGATGACACACAAAACTATTAAATACACAGACTATTTTCCTGTCTATGGAACAGAACACTAGTAAGATCAATTCAAAACACTGTTACAAACACCTCGTTTTGGGAAACAGGAATCCTTTTGCTAGTCTGTTACAGTATAAATAGAGCGCTGCAGATACAGTACAATTCAGCAAAAAGCTGTAAGCAAAGACAACTTTCATTACACTACTGTAAAGTTATCTTACCGTAGATGAGAAGCAGTAGAAGAGAAAAGTTAAAAAACAAAGAAACTGAATATACAGTAAACACACACTGGAATATACTGTCAGTAACTGTACAGCTATAAATAGCCTAAATAATTAATTAACGACATAATAACTCGTGGGAACATGATATTATGTCGTGTGTCCACGAGATCATTTTGTCGAGGTAACAACATCCTTATGTGTGGCCTCGAGATGTTATGTTGAGGGAACGACATATTTTTCTCCTGGCCACGAGTTTAATGCGTAAACAAACCGGTGTGACCATAGCAACCCGGGATTATCTGCACATTTTTGCATGCAGATTTAGTTCTGCACAAATACAGTACATATAAGGACTACTTGGCTACAAATCAATTTACCAGTTATAAGTTTGAGGGTGTGTGCTACAATATTTACAGTACTAAGAACAGTAAAAATGATCTGATCTGAAGTACTTCTGCAATGTACTTTAATTGTAATGTATAAGTACTGTAAAACAGTTTTGATGAAAACACTAAGCAAAATGGATCATGTGCGAAAACAGGTGAAATGTGGTAAAAGTTTTGAGAAACGTGTCTTTGTTTTGGAAAATTGGGCCAAATGAATCTGTTATAGTGTGTTAGCAATTGAGAAAACCTGTAAATAAGTAGTAAGCCCACTTAAAAAAAAAATTTTTCTTTCAATATTGTGATTTCATTCTTTTACCTTGAACTTCTGGCTCCACTTCTTCTCTCCAATTTTCATGGTATGCCCGTCTCACACCTGCTGCAGCCAGACGTAGTCTTTCCCTTATGCCTTCTCGGTTTATTCTCCAATTCTCCCATATCCACTTACGTTTTTTTTGGTGTGTCATCATTAAATAAATCTATGGCAAGCTGGGACCATATCTCTTGAGGAATTTGCAGTGTTTCTATTCATTATTCTTTACTATAAAATTGGTCCCTCCGACCTTTTCCCATAGATCTGATCTTAAAAGCTTAGTCCCTTTTTTATATCTCCCCATCTTACAGTGTGAGAGATCTAAGTCTGACTATGCCGATCCAGTGTAACTACACTGTCCATCATCAGAGAATCTGGCATTGTGAGTGGCCGTTCTTCATCTGACCCGGACCTTAATGTTTCACAACATTGTCCTGTGAAAAGGTGCTTGTCACTGTGAGAAAGTATGTGTTATCATTATGTTTACAAGTGAGTTCAAACTTGAGGGAATGTGTGTGTGTGTGTTTGCACGTGGTTTTCTGCGGGTGTGTGTGTGTGTGTGTGTGCAGAGGGGCGTA
>NW_015554154.1:1551578-1561285 GCF_001515605.1 Sinocyclocheilus anshuiensis
TTACAGTTTTTCTCGATTGCTAACACACAATTCATGAAACAATTCACAATTTTCTCACAACTATAAACACAAACTCAAAACTACACACCAACTTGTGAAAATCAAATAGTTTAGTCAAAAACATGTTCTCTTTTGTCAGACTCAAACTTTGGCCTCAGATGACACACAGACCTGTCAAATACAAACACTACTTCACGGCCTAGAGAACACCAGTGAGATCAATTCAAAATGCTGTTACAAAAACCTCCTTTTGGGAAATAGGAATCATTTTGCTAGTCAATGACTGTTACAGTATACAACATAAATAGAGGGGTGCAGATACAGTAAAATTCAGCAATAAACTTTAAGAAATGTTTACTGTCATTACACCACTATAAAGAGATCTTACAGTAAATGAAAAGCACTACAAGAGAAAAGTTCAGACCAAACAACTGAATATACAGTAAACACACATTGTAATATACTGTCAGTTACTTTACTGAAATAAATAAATAATGAATGAATGAATAAATAAATACATAATTAAATTCATTCATTCATTCAGCATCCTCTGCCAATTTGCATTACAGTATTGGTAGTATCCTTATTTGTTATAGCAGTTTCTAAGTCTTCTGACAAAAGACTTCTCTGCCTCCCCTAGACAGTTCTGCACGAATACAGTACATACTTGGCTACAAATGATTCAACAGTAAGGAGTTTGAGGGTGCACAACATGTACTACAGTATTTACTGTACATAGAATAATGAAAGTTCTCTCATCTGAAGTACTGCTGCTATGTACTGTAATCATATTGTATGTGTAAGTAGTATTGAAACCTTGTAGATGAGCCTGTAGGCCAACTTCCCCCTGGTCAGTCCATGCAGAAGAACATGGTCAACTATAGTGCTTTGTATTTCATCAGGAACAAATATCCTTTGACCTCATCCCCTTCATTTTTATTTTCCCCTCCTATTCCTCTTTGTTTCCCACTACCAGGATTAATTTTCCAAAACTCATAATCACTTGTGCTCCTTTTTATATCATCCTAAGATTCTGACTGGTGTGTCATCAGTTTTGCTGCTTAATGTTCACACATGGATAAATGTGCGCTGTTTGAGGCTCTATTTTTGCGCACTAATTTTGTACTTGATATACTAAAAATGATTCTTTAGTACTTCTTAAGATAAACTTAAGATCATCTAAGTGTACTCAACTGTGCTATTTTGGACACCATGAATATAAACTAAAATGCTTTTAACATACTATCTCTGTATTTAAAAAAAAATATTTACCGTAGTTACCACTTGTAGTACACTTGAGCCCATCTTTCATACACTAGTACACTCAAGTGTACAAGTGGTAGCTAAATACATAAAAAAAAAATTTCTGGAGTTTAAAAAAATATTTGACACCATGAATATGAACTAAAATGTGCTTTTAACATACTCTCTTTGTATTTAAAAATGTATTTAGTCACCACTTGTACACTTGAGCGTACTAGTGTATGAAAGATGGTTCAAGTGTACTACAAGGGGTAACTAAATACATTTTTTAAATACAGAGAAATGGTATGTTAAAAGTGCATTTTAGTTCATATTCATGGTGTCCCAAAATAGCACAGTTGAGTACACTCAGATTATCTTAAGTTTATCTTAAGAAGTACTAAAGAATAATTTTTAGTATATTAAGTACAAAATTAGTGCGTGAAAATAGAGCACTTAAAGTATATTATGGAAGTGCACTTTGTTTCACCTGGGTTAGTGAGAATATTTTTGAATAGTGAGGACTGTTGGACCTCACAAGTAGCCTATAGTCAAACCTGTGCACACACAAACACACCAACTTTAGCATATACTGCTCCTTTCTAAGAACAAAAACTAAACTGAATTCGAATGGAGGTAGCAAGCAGATTTGTGACTAGAAAATCAAAGTTAGTGCATTCTGTGTCTTCGGAATTCAATGCAACTCAAGGCAAAAGATGTTAGTCCATAGGCACTGAAATGCTGCCATCTTGTGGTATAACGTTTTTTTTCCCTTTCATGGGGTGACTATATAATAAAAACATTCCATAGATTTTTGGGTTGTTTTATCTTTCCACTTGGATTCATTATTGTGTCCTTACTGGAATATAACTTGCAGTAGGTTTTTAATGCCTGACCCTTGTTGCCAATATTTTAATAATAGATTAAAAAAAAAATAATAATAATAAATTACAATTTACAATGCAGTTGTGAAATTACAATTCAGGGTGAAGTGTTTTCTTCTTTTTTTTTTTTAAATATATAATTTATCACACACACAATTACACAGACTACTGTTGAAAAGGTTGGGGTTGCTTAGATTTCTTTATATTCTTGAAAGAAATCTCTTATGCTCTTATTTATTTGATAAAAAAACAGCAAAAATGGTAATACTGTGAAATGTTATTACAATTTAAAATAACTCTTTTCTTTTTTTAATATTGAAATTGAAATGCAGTTTATTCCTGCGATAAAGCTGAATTTTCAGCACCCATTGCTCCAGTATTTAGTGTCCCATGGTCTTTTAGAAATCATTCTATGCTGATTTGCAGCTCAAGAAATGTTCTTATTATAAATGGCGAAAACAGTGCTGTTTAATATTTAAGTAGAAAGCAATTGCTTTCTTGCTGAATAAAAATATTAATTTATTTTAAAAAATCTTACTGACCCCAAAGATTACACTTAACAAAAGAGTGCTCTTGACAGGGATAGGATACACTACACTCCATCTCTCTCTGTTGCTCTGTGTAACACGAGAGCTGCCCTCATTGTGCACAATGTGACCAGACGTTCACCTGTTCCAGTCACTTTACTGACACTGCCAACTGCCATCACGGTTGTGTTTGCGTGTGAGGGTACTGTATAAGTGGTTTATATTTTGAGTTTGAAGTTAGTTTTATTCTATGCTCTGTACAGAAAGTCTACTTCTAAAGTACAACAGACACAAAGTGCTTGCAATAACATGTACCGGTTTATTCACAATCATTTACTATATTAAAGTACAAAGTAAATGCTGACAGAAAATACAAGGCTTCACATGCCCTACATGTGGGCTGACAATTTGTGTCATACACAAGAAAATACAGAGACAATGAGGACTGACAAACTTGTCCAAGTATAAGAATCAACAGTGCTATTATTACACAGTCTATAAATAGAGAGCCTGTCCATGTATGTCATGTGGTTTGTGTCAGAATGAGTGTGTGTTGTGTATGTGCTCCTTTGTTACAGCCCATAATGGGTTTGAGGGGGTTGGAGCATGCAGGGCAGCTGGGCAGCTGGGCTTTTGGCCATACAGGGACTCACGGAGCTTTAGGGCTTTAAGGTGTTCTCGCTTTCTCACACTCACTTTTACAAACACACACACAACATTGTGTTATGTCGTTTTTGTTCAGGAGGATAGAGGGAGGCAAAGGGTCTAGTGGTGATACACTTACGCAGGGCTGAGAACATCACACACGTTAGCGACTACATTCTGAAACCATGGTGAAGTGTCTCATACGGATTAAGACAAAGGTGAACGTTCACCTGCGGATGATCAACCACTGTTACCGGGATGTGAAGGTACGGGTGTTGACGATGGGACCTAGGCTATTAGGGAAAGCTCTGGGGGCTATGCCTCTGTTCCCATCCTTGCCCAGCTCCTCCACTTCCTCTGGAGCTTCATCTAGACTTGGTGTTCAACCCACCAGCACTGGAGGTAAAGTTCCTGGTCGTTTGTAACAGCTGGTCGTTCAACTTATTTTAGTGTGACTGCATTTGAATGTGCACATATATAGCGGATTAGAGTGTGACCATTGTTAGCATGGATTGTGTGTAGCTTTTATGGATCGTGGGTGGAGCTATATTTTCCTGTGTTGTCTTGTGGTTAATTAGATCTATATATACACTTATTATATTTACATCATAGTTAAATTCATCAGTACATATCAAAATTTTTATTTCTCCTTTCGCAATAACATTTTCTTGCTTTATTGCTTGTGAATAAATGTTAATATGTATCATTGACATCACAAGGCTTGCTGTTATTAAATACATGAGAACTTGTTGCAACAAAGTTTAACCAATTTGTTGGAATTTGCAAGCTGCTATTTGGTTATTTTTCAGCTATATTTGGTTGGGACATTTGACTCCGGGTAGTATTAATTACTTTTCTTGCGTCTAGCTCAGCAAACTTTCTGAAAATTTCTGCAAGTTGGGCATATCAATTACAGTATCTCACAGAAGTGAGTACACCCCTCACATTTTTGTAAATATTTTATTATATATTTTCATGTGACAACACTGAAGAAATGACACTTTGCTACAATGTAAAGTAGTGAGTGTACAGCTTGTATAACAGTGTAAATTTGCTGTCCCCTCAAAATAACTCAACACACAGCCATTAATGTCTAAACCGCTGGCCACAAAAGTGAGTACACCCCTAAGTGAAAATGTCCAAATTGGGCCCAATTAGCCATTTTCTCTCCCCGGTGTCATGTGACTCATTAGTGTTACAAGGTCTCAGGTGTGAATGGGGAGCAGGTGTGTTAAATTTGGTGTTATCGCTCTCACTCTCTCATACTGGTCACTGGAAGTTCATCCTGTCCACTCACTACTTTACATTGTAGCAAAGTGTCATTTCTTCAGTGTTGTCACATGAAAAGATATAATAAAATATTTACAAAAATGTCAGGGGTGTACTCACTTTTGTGAGATACTGTATATGGAGAAAGCTTGGATACTAATGTGCTGAAGTAGATTTGCCACACATTTATCTTGCCATACCAATGTACAACTTTTAATTTAATGATCTATTTTAATACTTTTGAGCATTATATAGACCAGTGTTGCAGTACGTTTATGAAATCAGTATAATACATTAGAGTTGGGCAAAATTCTGAATGTATTAATTGGCTCCCTTTTAATTCATCAGTTGGAATTTGAAAAGAACTGGCTACACCACATAGGAAGTTGAATTGGTATTTAAAGGAAGTGTAGTATTCTGAATTACTGAAATGTAACCGGTTATAGCATTCTAGAAATTAAGTGTTCCTCCATCCTGGTCAATATTGCTAACCAAGGCTGCATTTATTTGATCAAAAATCCAGTAATATTCTGAAAAATTATTACTATTCAACATAACTGTTTTCTGTATTTTAAAATGTAATGTATTCCTGAGAGGGAAATACTCAGTCTTCTGATTTAATACAGTATGCTGATTTGTTGCTCAACGAAAGAAAAAAAGCGAGAGAGAGAGAGAGAGAAAGAAAGAGTGAAAGAAAAAGAAAGAAAGAAAAAGAGAAAGAAAGAAAGAAAGAAAGAGAGAAAGAAAAAGTGAAAGGAATAAAAAATAAAAAAAAAGAATAAATTAAAAATAAATAAATAAACAAACAAATAAATAAATAAATACATAAAGTTTTACATTTTTGTTGAAACCGTGATATATTTTCAGGATTTACTGAAAAATAGAAAGTTCAAAAGAACAGCATTTATGTGAAATCGGTTCATATAAGACCATTAAAATGATCAACTCTTTTACTTTTAGACAACATTTTGTCAAGACTTCATTCTTGTCAAAGCCCTTTTCTAGCTAAAAATGACAACTATTGCAGTTTCTTACATCAAATGTATAATTGCAGTTCTGCATCCTGTTTGCTACCTTGATTCAAATTATGAATGGCACAGAAACCTGAAAGCACATCAACATGAAACACAACCACTGAACATCCTCACTGTATTTCAGGTCTGGAGTCCTTGCGCGACAGTGGCCATTCCACGCCAGTCCGGTCGGTCTCCAATGGGAACTCATTCCTACGCTCCTACGGAAATGGAGCCGAGGGAGGACACGGAACAGCTGAATTTTCCGAGGACTCTTACAGTCCCTCTGACAGTGTGCTTCCCACACCGGTGTCCAACGACCCCTCAGACCTGGCTCAGGTTCGCCACACAAACGGCCCCCGCAGGAATCAAGAGGAAGGAGGAACAGAACTGTGTACTCAAAAACAGGAAAGGCCACAGGGAGTTAAACCCAAAGGGAAACGTTCTCAACTGGAGAAGACTAGGCCAACCCAACATGGCCCAGAAGAAGGGGTGAATCAGGTCATCAGTAGTTTGGCACGTCTTTTCTTAGTGACCCTGGCTCTGCTCTTTGCCCTCCTTCTACTTCTTATTGTGCTAACAGAGTCTGAGCTGGACTTGGCCTTTCTTAGGGACATCCGAAGGACACCCGAATTCCAGCAGTTCCACTATGAATACTTTTGCCCCCTTAGGCGCTGGCTGGCCTGCAAGTTGCGCTGGATGGGTGGGCATCTCATTAATAAATGAGCGTGGAATCACCCCTCTCTGTCTCCTCAGAGAGTAGTCTGTAGTCTACGAGCGAGACATTCTGAGCATTAATATAATGGTACCATGAAATCAAAATGAAATGACTATTATCTACATAGCCAAAGCCTTGGACTTCCTAATACCATGCCAAGACGAGAAAACTGTGTATGTTTCAGCTCTAGTTATTGTGAAATTGTTCTCTGCAGCACTACTTTATAGTAGGGTAAAAAAAAGGTATGTATAGCTCTTTAAATGCTGCCGTCACCCAATTGTAATGTGTCTACCATTTAAATATAATATCTACACTCAAAGAATGTTCACCCAGACTGTGACGAGCAAGACCTCATACTGCAATCAAAGACAAAGATGCCTTTATTGGTCAGAAAATAGACAGGGGCCAGGACAGCCAATAAAGGGATAGTTCACCCCAAAAATGAAAATTTTATCATCTTTTACACTCCCACATAATACTTTAGTTAATCTGCAAAACACATATTTAAATAAAACCTGAGAGGTTTCTGTCCCTCCACTGTATGTCCAGGTAACCAAAACTTAGAAGATCCAAAAAGGACTTAAAGACATTAAACATACCGTAATTTGTGTTTTGAAGAGTAACCAAAGTCTTATAGATTTTAAACAATATGAGGTTGAGTAAATGATGACAGAATTTTCATCAGAATTGTCTTAAATGACCTTGACCTTTTCGGGTGAACTAACCCTCTAATGTCGGATGTAAGCTTGAGCATGAGTTTTTTTGGATGAATTTTGTAAGTGTAAAATGTTGGTATAGGGTGTATATTTGATCCATACCATACTAAAACAGGTCTGTTTGTCGATAGTATGGATTAAAGCCACTGACAGGGTTCTCTCTTTTAGTGGAGCTTCAGTAATGTTTTGATGTGAATTTATTAACACTTTATAACTAGGTTTAATTTGTTAACATTAGGTATGATAAACTAACAATGAATAATCATTCATTCATCTTGGCTAATGTTAATTTAACATCTCTAACCTTTCAATATACAGTATGGGTAAATTAAGATTAATGAACAAACAAATTAACAATGAATAATAGATAATACATAAATTAACTTACATTAGTAAATGCAGTGGAAATCGTTGCTCATTTTTAGTTCATGATACCTAATGGATTAATGAGTTCAACCTCAAGGTAAAGTATTACAGAGAATACATTTGTATAAATGTTAACACTAAGGTATGGGTCATCACAAATTTCCCACATAACCTTTAACTACTGTATTAACCCAGAGTGAAAAGAATAACTATACTTCCTATTGCTATCCTATACAAATGAACACTGATATTTAGTGGTAGATGGTGGCCTTCTGAGGGTAAAGAAAGTTCTGAAGAGGGTAAAGAAAGTGCTCCAGAAAGACAAAGCAATGTGAAATGTTTGAAAGTTTAAACTATTTCTGAAAGGAATAATCTATAATTTGTTCAATTATTTTCCCATGCAACATTATGCATTCATGCATAATTTTAGAGACCTCATTCGTCCACTTGCACAACCTTAATTATCAAAATGAAAATGTGACAAATATCTTCTGTAGGTGATGATGAATTTATTGGTTTACCAGCTGTGTGGTTATGAAATGATCTTATCTAAAGGCATAGACTCACAATGGTTGAATTGGTAAATGCATTTTCAGCTTAAACCAAAATATGTTACTTTTCTATTACTTTTCTGTTGCCTTCATGAGACACATTCAATAGTAAAGAGTTGTATTGTTAAGGCCATAAGACTAGTAGCAGAGTAATTCAATTTAAATTACAAACTGATGGTAAATATAAGACACAAAGGTCTATGGACATAATCACAGCTCTATGCTCATTTAAATATTTTTGGTAAAAAAATAAATAAATAAAATAAAACATAACTGGAACTCATTGGTACTCTCGAAATGTAAGGCCTGCAGCAAATGCAAATATCCTATGAATCATATTTGGGGGTTAAAAAGCCTAGAAAGGAACATAGTGTTTCTATGTAAATCTTTTATCTACTGTGTGTGTCGCTTGTGTGTAGCTTCATAGAGTAGTCTAGTAAAACTAGAAAAAAGTATGCAACAATACCAACGATGGCACAGATGAGAACACCTACAGCAAGATCCTGATATGTGTGTCTCTGTGGTGGTAATTATCATGTGAAAGAAATGAAGCAATATAAATGACACGGATAAGCCAGCAGAAAAGTGTTTGTTTTTTTTAAACCTATAGAAACGTGATGGTTCAGAACTGCATTACAAATTCAGTAACCTCAGAATTAGCTGATTGCTTGTGTGGCGCTGCGTTGGTTGCAAGCTGCAAGTCGTACTATAAATCAGCTCCCATATACTGTGACTGATTAATTCTTCAGATCTGTTACTGATGGCGACTGTTTCAGCCATTTCAGATTGTAAGTTTCATTCAAAGCAATAGCAGACTGAAACGAAAAAATGCTGTAGCTCAGAAGACAATCTGAATGGATAATGAATCACACTGTTATACAATGACTCGGCTGTGCCTGAGCCCAGTTATCTTCCTACTCACCGTATAGCATCAGATTATTATTTTCTGTAAATTTCATCACCTTTATTTTTATTGTTTCATACCATAAATGGTTTACCCTGTGTTGTACCAAGAATACATTAAAGCAGTTTATTTTTATGTTTTTCTAAAAAAATAAATAAACCTTCTCCAAACCAAATTTAAATTACTTTTCTGTAGTTTTTATGAGTTTTACTGACAAGCCCATTAAAAAACAAATGAGAAATGCCAAGGTCTGTAGCAGGGCCGTGCAGAGACCTTTGGAGGGGCAGGTGCTCAATGTTTATATTGCTGTGTGTAGAACGTTAGCTTCATTTTTAATATTTAATTTGAATGAAATGTAATTTCGTCCCCCGCACTTTATTCGGGCAGGTGTGTTCACGTAGAGGTTTCTAGATTTAAATTCAAATTTAAATTCAAAGAGACAGTATCGATAGTCTATGCATGACCTGACGTTTTATTCGTATCCAAAATGAGGAGAAGTGAATATCTGGAGTGCTCAAC
This sequence comes from Sinocyclocheilus anshuiensis, assembly GCF_001515605.1. Lineage (NCBI taxonomy): Eukaryota > Metazoa > Chordata > Actinopteri > Cypriniformes > Cyprinidae > Sinocyclocheilus > Sinocyclocheilus anshuiensis. The sequence continues at coordinate 1,560,933 of NW_015554154.1, forward strand.
ACTCTCATGCAGTGCATGTTTAATTCATACTCGAAGCCGGAGGGCGCTCTCAGCAGAAAGTCCAAAACAGACTCATAGAAGGAATGACTTATGACGTGCAGGAAACGCTAATATGGACAAAATCATCAGGCTATCGCTGTAGCTGAGCTGAATAAAAAGCAGAAAAAAACGTGAAGACAATAAACACACGATTGCGAAAATATACGGTTTATGTGTGTTTTTCAAGTTATCTCCAGGTAATAAATAAACTTTATGAATAATGCAGTACTGATTGACATATAATTTAGTAGCCTATAGAAACTATAAATTTCCTGCCTTATTCTGTGATAAAAATGGGGAAAAGGTGCTCGTAG
>NW_015554154.1:1561326-1561511 GCF_001515605.1 Sinocyclocheilus anshuiensis
ATAAAACCATGTCTGCATTTGTGATCGGAGAAATGACAAACAACAAGCCCTACTCTACACTGTCCAAAAAACTCACTTTAAATATATAAAATATGAAAACTCTTTAAAAAGAAAAAACTTACGTACAGTCTCTGAGTCAGAACAGCCGGCATTGTAGTCTACTCTACCAGGATCAGGAAACAGTC
>NW_015554154.1:1561709-1631944 GCF_001515605.1 Sinocyclocheilus anshuiensis
CACCAAGAGCTTGTAACACTCCAAAGAGAAAGGAAAAATTGAAATCGCATCATATGACCCCTTTAAAGGTGTCTGAACGTGAGGGATAGTCCCTGATGAGATCGTCAGGTGGAAGGTCATGTGGATAATTTTATTTACGAGTAAATGATTATTCATTCATTTTATTAATAGTTAGATTGGGCAGGCCTTCACAAAATGGCGTTTAATTACAAAAAAAAAGAATTTGCCTTGACAAAAGGGCACTTTGGGCATCAAGGGGAAAAGGGGCAGGTACTCAAGCCCCCCATCGCACCCCTCTCTGCACGTGCCTGGTCTGTAGTACATGATCTTGGTTCTATTTTTAGTTTTTTAAGAAACTGCCTTGGAACCGTTTGTAAATGTCCTTTCTCAACATTGTTATTGAACTATTTTGGAATAATTAAATCATTTTCAGTAACCTTGCTGAGATCCTCTGAGACATCGTAGGACCAGAAACTACTCCAAATGGTCTTATTTTCTATAAACAAGTGTAACCTACTGATGTGAAAGTGCATGGTAAATGACCTTAACTAATATCTTAATGGATTTGATTAATCAATCTGAGTCTACAGACTAGTAGAGTGATCGCTGTGGTAATCGTTGCAGTGTTAAGCAATTGCCACTAGTCGGCAGAAACACTCCTTTAATCAGAAATCTCCCAACAGATTTCCACATATTGCTCATGTTCTGGCAAACCTAACGGGAGGGGTGAGCTCATATAAAGAAATTCATGTCAAAATATGTTACAATATATGTCAAAGATACCGTATTTTCTATGTAAATCCTCAAACTGGATCATTTTACCTCAGACGTTTTAGATATTGGATATTACTTAACTGAATGCACAAAGTTTTTTTTTTTTTGGTTCAGAGAAAAGAGATTAGACATTAAACAGACAATAAAATTAAATAAAAGTTAAAAAGTAGAGGTGAGGGGAAAAGTCAAAAAGGAGTTGACTGAACACAACACTGTCAACCTAAAATTATCCAGCCTTGTTTCAAACATATTTTGGAACGTCACAGTGCCATCTTGAATGTTTATGTGCTTTGGTCATAGAATTTCAATAACTCCCTTTGCTCACAGCTCAGAGTAACACCGGTGCAAAGTAACTGTCAGTGCTACAGAACAACTGAATTATATACTACATGTTATTATCTGGGCTTTAATAATGGAAAAATATACATGCTTATTTTATTTAGGCTTTGAGTTTAAGCTGACATTTTCTTTCATTGTAGACATAGCTACAAAAAGACACCGGGTATTTTATTCACAATTTGATAATGATGACGGAACTGACCTATCTTTACAAATAGATTATAATGATTATTTTAAATGAATTCAGTTTTTTTTTTTACTTCTATTCATCAAAGAATGCTGAAAAACTGTATTTCTGATTTCTGAAGGATTGTGTAACACTGAAGACTGGAGTAATGGCTGCTGAAAATTCAGCTTTGCCATCACAGGAATAAACTACATTTCAACATTAATTAAAATAGACAACTGTTTTATTTAAACTGTAATAATGATTCATAATATTAGTGTACTGTAATCAAATAAATACAGCCTCGGTGAGAATAAGAGACTTCTTTCAAAACTATTACAAATCTTACTGACCCCAAACTTGTGAATGATGGTGTCTATATACAGACTGAACCCATGTCATAAAAAGGATTCAGGGGATCCTGGTGTGACCTGATGTTCACCTGCATGCGGCACCACAGGTCCACATCCTTCACAAGCTTATCATACTTCCACTAATGCACATTGGATGAAAACTAGCAGGACCCCATCATGAGATGTCTGTGTAACTACAGCTTCATGGTGCTTGGAAAGGAACCCCATGTCTTCAAATGCCTCACTTTATAGTCTGCATTAATGGAGCTCAGAGAAATGCCATCAGGCAGACAAGCAGGTTTACTTGAATTGGCAGTCCATTTAAGGGTTATGCTGGGTTACTACAGGACTTACGTTAGTGGTACTGGCCATGTACTGACCTTGAAAAAATAATTTAAGGACTTCCATCATGGATTTCAGTAAGAGATGGATGTTTTAGTTGACAGCAAAAAAAAAAAAAAGCTAGTGAGTCGGTTTTGGAAAATGCGATGTGCTTGTGTGCCTATTTGTGGCCTTGCTATAATTATCCTTCATGGCCACGCAAGCTGCAGACTGATTGGAAACAGTAGAGTCTTATGCCCTGGTGCACCACCCCAGGAGTCCAACAGCACAGAAAGAAAACACTGAGCTTAGAGCGCACCCCCGAGTGTCCAAGTAAAGACGAAAACATATGGAGAATCTACTGCTGGGATGCTGGCTGTGATGACAGAAGAGTCTTGCTGGTCTCCCTAACTTTCTTTTGCAGTTTCTTGTGGACAGGCTTTACGAATATATGCTGGATATAGGCAGCTGACTTTGAGTGGACACTTATAGACTAAGAAGATGAGTTCCAGAAGGCTGATGAACCGTTCGCTCTCGAGTGATGGAAGGTCTTACTACGGTGGCAGTGATATCAGCTCTCAGAATAGAAGGGTTTGCTGTAGGAGCTACCTGAGCAGTGTTCAATCTGAAAGCAGGTATAGGTTTCTGATCCCTGATGTAAAATGCATTTAATGCATAACTGAAAGTATCATTAAATGCTTAAACATTATGACTTATATCCTTACAAAGCATATATATACATATTAAAGTTAAGGGCTAGTAACTAGAGGGTTGCTTGTTTGATCCCTGTGAGTGAGTCATGATCCCTCACTATTGAGCCCTTGTATAAAGCACTTAACCCTAAACCTGGGCTGTCCCTGTAATATGTGGATAAAAGCATCTGTTAAATGACTGCTTTCTAAATGTACATGTTTATAGTGAGTGTTATAAATAATGCAATGGTACTTAAACAACAATCTAAATAGACAGGCCTATATAAACGGTACATAAATAATGCATACTAAAAGCCATAAGATTCCTCAGACTATAAATGAATTCTAGCTTACATGACATTTAATTCTGAGCAAACAAATAAATGAAAAAATAGAATGTGTTTGCCTAAAATACAGTGATTCGGGGATTCTGTTTCCTCACTGAGAGAAGTCATTTTCTTACTTTACTGCCAATAGTTCAGAGCTCCACCACTGGTCAGTCGAACTCTTGAAAGGCTTGTGTGAAGGTCATAATGTTATAAATAAGTAGTCTGCAGTGCCAGGCTCAATAAATGACTTTTAGTGTTTACCAGTGTGCAGTTTTCCACAGCAGCAGTGGTTTGCATTATATAACATGCATTATATAAGTTGGGGTAGAGTGGGGGAAAACGCCCCCCTTAAGGACTGTGTAATTCAATTTGCTTTAAACATTCACAGCAAAATCAGAGTACAGACAGTTTTTGCTTAAAATTAAAAAGAATATAATCAATAATTATGAATTACAAAATTATAATAGCCTATTTTAAACATTTTGTTAGCTGATGCTAACTGGTTAGCTAACTAGCTACCTCCATAACCTTGCTCCAACAACTCACCTCTCAGATCTTATTCAGCCCTGCACCCCTTCTCGAACCCTTCGTTCTTCCTCACTGGGTCTTCTCCATACACCCACGGCTCGTTTAACCACCATGGGTCATAGGCTCTTTAGCCATGCTGCTCCTCGCCTTTGGAATTGTCTCCCAGCTAACATCCGCAACTTAGAGTCGTTATCCCAATTCAAAGCTAAACTCACTTATTCAGAATAGCTTATCCTACATGATTACTGTCTACACTCAAATCTTTAATTGTTTTTTTTTTTTTGTTGGAAACTGCTCCTTTTCTTTTTATGGTTCATTGATATAGTTATTTATTGCTGTTTTATTTATTGTTCATGATGTACGGTGACCTTGAGTGACTTGAAAGGCGCCTTAAATAAAATGTATTATTATTATTTACCTCAAGGCTCAGTACTAGGGCCGTTACTTTTCACGCTTTACATGTTACCCTTGGGAGATATCATCAAGAAACATGGTGTTAGCTTTCACTGTTATGCTGATGATACTCAGCTCTATCTTTAATTGTTTTTTTTTTTTTTGTTGGAAACTGCTCCTTTTCTTTTTATGGTTCATTGATATAGTTATTTATTGCTGTTTTATTTATTGTTCATGATGTACGGTGACCTTGATTGATTTGAAAGGTGCCTTAAATAAAATGTATTATTTTTATTATTACCTGATGCTAACTTGAGGTAACTTTTAAATATAAAATCCAAATATTTTTTATTTTGGGGGGTGGGGGTGGGATACAGGATACTGTTCTGCTAAAGACTGATCAAAAGTCAACACTTATGTTACTATTTCGTTGTGAATATATGTATGGTACGTGCAAATGCGTAGTGTATAAGCTAACCTAGCAGGCTAATCGGGTAGCTGTATGCTATGCTAGTATGTGAGCTAACCAAAAAAAAAAAAACAATAAAAACGAGAAATGTTTGATTTCACAACCTATAGCTTCGGATACTAGTGTATGAAACATGTAATTTAAAAGACATTAATGGTCATTATAACGAAGTTCAAACGACATAAATCAAAGCGCGATTTTGCAGGAATTGTAATCAGTATTAAAAATAATACCCATTAAAAGTTCCTTGAGCCAATGGGATCACTCGGGGTCCTAAGCAGACCCGATTTCGAGGGGGGACTCGATTTCTCATGACACCGGCGATGCATTGTTGCCAGATATTTATACTAAAACAAACAAACTACGAAAGATAAATAAAAATAAACCGAAATTATTTCCAATCTTTTGCAAATAAGATAAGATAAAAATATCGCTGTCGTTGACTCTAAACTGCAACTTCCAACTTTATCAACTTTCTAAAGTGTTAAATTAAGTGGAAAGACAAGTCCAAACACGCTTATATTAAGTTTATCTGGCAACACGGAGGCTGCGCCCGCGCCCTCACTCACAACTCTCTCAAGCCTCGTTCACTCCGCCAGCGTCTCGCAGCGATCAGTTTCATGCCATGGACGCTGAACATTCTTGCAAACTGTCTAAATTGAATTATATATGTCATGCAGGCATTCATATGAGGAGTTTAGCAGCAAATTAGTCATTCAAAGAACAAATGTTATTTTTGAACATGAAAAAATGACCGAGGTCCGGACCTCGGTGGCCGCATAGCTGGTTACGGGCCTGAATACATTTGATGGAAAAAGAAAGGATATTATGTTCAGAACAGAATAACTACAGTAATTGCTCATTGACCCCTGGGGGGCGTTTTATGACTGACTATGTTTGAAAAAAAAAAAAAAAAATTCATTCGAAAAAATATAATTATATTTGTATTAAATAACACGTACTCCCTATCTACATGCCCTACTGTTCTCATATCATATATAACTGATGTTCTACAAAACAACAAGCTTTAAAACACTTTTTTTCTTACTGCTGAAAATTAGATCATTTAGGCCTACTGTGAAATCCGTTTTCTCTTTGGTACATCACCAGTGTAAACTTCATGGTGAAAACTTCAACATCACTCTCGTCAACATAGTCTTAGTTACAATAAAAATGTATCTTGAATTTATCTTGTGGTTATTTTGGGAAAAACAGTAGGGGGCGTTTTCCCCTACTATGGAGATTTCACTTGCTTACTTTGTTACATTTTTGGGAATGAAAGAATTCCCAAATATAAAGAACTTCATGTACTCAAGTACAAATAGACCTAAGTCCTGTAGTTTCTGTGTGATTTCGGTGATCACTAAAGCAAACTTGTGCGCATGGCTGATTGATTCTTGTGCTTGCTTCATCTCTGTTTAGCTATGCTGGTCATAGATTCTCTCAGTTCAAGCCATCCAGGTAAAATGACACCTATTAACCAGGACTAACTAACCTAACAGGTTGACATACAGCCTTGTAGTAAAGTTATACAGTAGCAGAAACAGATGTGTACTTCAAATCCTAAAACGCTAGATGATTAAATTTTTTTTTGACCTGACAGTGTTTGTAATGTCAGCAGGTACGATTTATGGGTGTTTCATCAATTTAAGGCTGTTTTCTCTGTAGACTTTAAATAAAGTTCTCATAATCTCAATAGTTTAATGACTCACAAATACATACAGAGGAGAATTTTGTTTCGATTATCTTTTTTTTTTCTTCTTTTTAAAAAAAAATGTTCACTAAAATTTCCACCACATCTTAAATGATGCATTTTTTAATAATATAATGTAGTGAAAATTATGGTGCTGTAAAATTTATGTTAATGTAATGTAATGTTAATGTATACAATTATATATAATATACAATTATATATATATATATATATATATATAATTGTTATATATATATTATTTACACAATTATGTTATAGCACTTGCGTATCATTGCTCTTTTGTTGATTTTGATTGCTTCCATTGTCCTCATTTGTAAGTCGCTTTGGATAAAAGCATCTGCTAAATGACTAAATGTAATGTAAATTAAAAATTACAGCTTGATCATAAATGATGCACAATAAATATATTTTTCTCACAAGTTATATTAATCTTAATTTTTCTTGTTTTTATTCACGTTTCATTTCAATTTAATTTAATTTGCTCCTTGCAGACATGTTTGTCTAGAATAAAATCTATAAAATATCTATAAAAATATCTATAAATAAAAGACATTTCAAAATGAATGACTGATGAAAATATGAAATGTATAGCTTCATATAACAAAAATGAAAGGGGCGTAGGGAACATAGAAATGGCAATGAAAGGGACATAGAAGAAACACCCATTTGAAGAAACACCCATTTATTAACTTACTGTAAGGTTAATAAGAAAAGAAAATGCTTATCATAAGGATGTTAATGATGCAGTGACATCTGAATTACCTACAATTATACAAAGTCACGCAACAAAGAGTTTGATATACACGTTTAATCTTTAGAATTTTCTGTTTATTTTAATATTGTGTCTGACCTAGCCAATATAAACACTGTAAATCTTACTTTGCATGAATGCTAACAATAATTATGACAGTGATGTCAGTGCTCTGCTGATGATAAAGCAAATTAGTAATACATATTTAACCTCAGATCGATTACAATATTTACCTCCATTTTTAGGAGCACTCTCTGCAGTGTCATGGCCCAATTAACTGAGGAGATACAGCCAACATTTGAGACCACATTAAAATCCAAAGCTGTGTCTGAAGACGCTAACATCAAGTTCAGCTGTGTGGTCTCAGGTATCCCATTAAAGCAAGTTAATCCATTGTGGAACAAGTTGTTCAAACTTCCTGTTCCCCAGTCTTTAATTTTAACCATCACATTTGCAGGCCACCCAGTCCCTGAGGTGACATGGTACAAAGATGATGTACAGCTGGACAGATACTGCGGCCTTCCCAAATATGAAATTTCACGTGATGACAAGACACATACACTCCAAATATACAAGTATGCTGTTTTCTGAGAAACAGTTTTCTTGTTTTGATTACTGTTTAGTGAACATTTAACTGTGTGTATTTCTATCTTAGCTGTACTCTGGAGGATGCTGCAATTTACCAAGCATCAGCACAGAACAGTCGAGGCATCGTGTCATGTTCAGGGGTGTTGGAGGTGGGAACAATGAATGAGTACAAGATTCATCAAAATTACTTTGCAAAGCTTAAACTGCGAAATGAGAACCGACGTCGAGAGCAGGAGGAGCCCCGCAATGCAGGCAAAGAGAATGTCCCAGCAGCCCGCGAGAACGTCAGGGTGAGCAGTCCTGAAAGAGCCCAAAGGAAACGTAGGTCCCCCATGGAGACCAGAGCGGCTGGCAGCCCTTCAGAGGAGAAAGCCATGGAGGTGGATGCTCTCAGTCCAACACCTCCAGTTCAAGAGTCAGCAGCAGCATCTGTTCATGAAATCTCAAACTGTGAAATGATCACAAACAGAGACAAAGATGGCCAGGGGCTAATGTATATCCATGATACCGTGCATAATGCCTCCAGCAAACAGACTAATGAGCATTACGTCAAGAAGAAGATCAAAATCTCAACAGAAGCAACAGAGGGAATTAAGGAAAACAGACAGACTGGAAGAAGTGAAGAGATAATGAATGAGAGTGGGGCTTCCACTGAGAAGATGGAAGTACAGAACACTGTCGATCAGATCACCTCCGTGACTGAATATGAAAACAAAATGGACATAACAGACAGACAAATAAGTGAAAAACAATCAGTGAAAGTGAACAAAAGCCCCTCAAAAGAATCAAAGAGAGCTCAGGATATTCAGACTGCCTCAGTGTCTGAATCTAGAAACAAATTGGACATAACAGACACAAGAAAAAGTGAAAAAACTTCAGCACACATGAACAAAAGTGTCTCCGAAGAATCAAAAAGAGCTCAGGGTGCTCAGATCACATCAGCAACAGAATCTAAAAACAAAATGGACATAACAGACACAAAAGCAACTGAAAAACAGTCCGAGAGAGTGAACAAAATGGTCTCAGAAAAGCCAAAGGGAGCTCAGGGTGTTCAGATCACCTCAGTGACTGAATCAAGAATGAAAATGGACATAACCACAAATAAGAATCAAAAATGGTTCGTGAAAGCAAACAAAAGTCCTTCAGAAGAATCAAAGAGAGCTCAGGGTGCTCGTATTGCCTTAGCGACTGAATCAAGAAACAAAATTGGCATAACAGTCACAAAAAAGAATGAAAAACAGCAAGTAAAAGTAAACAAAAGTGCCTTAGAAGAATCGAAGAGAGCTCACCATGCCTCAGTGACTGAATCTAGAAACAAAATGGACGCAACAGTCACAAAAACGAATGAAAAACAGTCAGAGAAAGTGAACAAAAGTGTCTCAAAAGAACCAAAAAGTGCTCAGTGTGCTCAGATTGCCTCAGTGACTGAATCAAGTAACAAAATGGACATAAAAGACACAAAAAAGAATGAAAAACAGTCAGAGAAAGTCAATAAAAGTGTCTCGGAAGAATCAAAGAGAGCTCAGGGTGTTCAGATTGCCTCAGTGACTGAATCTAGAAACAAAATGGACGTAACAGACACAAAAACGAATGAAAAACAGTCAGAGAAAGTGAACAAAAGTGTCTCAGAGGAATCAAAGAGAGCTCAAGGTGCTCAGATCACTTCAGTGACTGAGTCAAGAATCAAAGTGGACATAACAGACACAAAAAAGAATGATAAACAGTCAGAGAAAGCGAAGGAAAGTTCCTCAGAATCAAAGAGAGTTCAAAAGCCCATTACAACCCAGAAACAACTGCCACTGAAGTTTTCCATGAGAACCCAGATGAACAAGGTGGTTGAGTACACAAAGCTAACTAAATCATCTGACAAAAGCACATTAAACCTCCAACCTCAAGCTCTAGATACTATCCAGAACTGTAATGCAAGAGTTATAGACAAGAAGCTCGTGGATTTTGATGACCACAGAAATAAAACTCCAGTAGGTACATGTGTGAGGATCTTTCCTCATTCCTGTGGTGGGAATGACGTCAATGTGGACACAGGGGAGAGGAATGCATCTGCATGCTCTCTTAGGAGCTTGGTGAGTGTTTCCTCATGCTCTGGCCGTGACCTCATGCGAGTGTAATGTTCCCGGTGGTAGTGAGACCAGTAACCCCCCCTAAGTCACAATCATAAACTATAAATAGAGCCGCAAGCATGACTTTGATGATGTGACAAGACCCATCTTATATGACACACAAGTAGGGAAACAGACAATGATAATATTCCCATTACGCACTTTGTGGCTTCAGGGCACATGGAAGTATAGAGATCCTGAGATCCATCAAATATGTTTGCTGTCCCTAATCACCTGTTGCTACATGATGTTTTAAAAGTAGATACAAAATATAACTTTACTATGCAAGCCGTAAGTGCTGTGGACAGACCAGCTGCTCTCCTTTTAATATCTCACATTCCCCTCTGATCTCATAAAGCCTTAAAATACTCTCTAAATATGGGCAGTGCAACAGCTTCCCCATGGCAGTAGATGCTAAATAAGAAACAAAGATAGACCTAGTCAACTGGAAACAGGTGGCTTCTCATTCTAACTTGTAATCATATAATTAAGGAATTCACATTATCTAATGTGGGGTCTGTCAAATAAAGTAATGTTGAATCCACGTATTTTCTCTCGTTTTTCTCTTATCTTAGCTAAATGAGAGATAATCAAGTGATAATATTACAGAGGTTCAGCTAACACAATGATCTGTTGATTTTAGATTAATGACTGAAGTGCTAAGTGGCAGACTCTCCCTGCAGATTTACAGTGATTAGGGATCTGGCATTAGTACAGTGCAGCTGAGCTGAACCAGTATATCTGTTTTAAATGTGTGTATAAGTACATTATCTTCCCATAAAGGAAATGTCTTGATCTCTTGTATCATATATATATATATATATATATATATTAACTGTTAACAGGTCAATGAGTGATATATATTAAAGAGATAATTCACCCAAATTATGAAAAATTTGTTCTGTTCTTTTGCTGACTCTCATGTTGTTCCAAACCTGTAGAACTTTTAGAACTTTCCTTTGTTTGTGGAACACAAAAGATCTTTTGAAAAAAGTCCACACTACAGTTTAATCATACTTTTATTCAGAAAAAGATGTAATAAATTGTTCAGAAGTGACAGTAATGATTACATTGTTACAATCAAATGAATTGCATTTTTTAATAAACTAAATCTTGAAAGAAGAAAACAGTTGTTTTAAACTGTAAAAATATTTCACAATATTACTGTTTATACTGTATTTTGAACAGTGACTGTACAATGACAGCCAGTGGGGTCCAATGTTGTTTTGGATCCAATGGCTTTCATTGCATGGAAAAAATAGAAACATTCTTCTAAATATCTTCTTTTGTGTTCTGGGTTTGGAACAACATTTTTGGTCGAGCTATCCCTATAAAACTTCTGAAAATTCTATGATTTCAGTCTGCAGGTGATACTCACACTCAACCCACAGAGCCACCAATTTGTGGAGACGTTCCTCCTTTTCACAAGGAAGCACCCATGGATTTAAAGCAGCAACCCTCATTAATGCATGAGGTCACTGCGAGTGTTACGGAAACACTCAGTTCCTGCCACCTTGCATCACAGGGAAAGAAGCTGAGAACAGGTGATCAGTCTGTCGCATCAACAAAGAGCAGTACACCTGTCACTGAGCCTCAAAACACTCAGCCGAGTGAAAAAATCTCCTCAGGTCATATTCCACACATGCTTCAAGATGGCCAAGTCACTACAGCTAGTTCCTCATTAGGAGATGACACATTAACTAACATGTGTGAGAAGGATAGCAAAGCTGAAAGCCGACTCACCAAAGAGTCTGATAAACTAAAAGGTGAAACAAAACTTGCATCTGTTTCTAAAGGAAAGTCAACAGCAACCTCAAACCATTCCACAAATCAAGTCATTGTCACAGAATTTGTACAATTCCGCACGACAAACTCAGATGTGGTGCAACCACAGACCATGAATGACTCATCAATCTCTAATGTTCAAATGAAAGATAATAAGGCCCAAGAGTGTCAGAGCACTTATCTTGAATCTACAGACAATGTTGCTAAAATGGACATACAGGCACAGTCTAATGTAACCACATCTGAACTACCCAAATTAACTAATCACGAGATGCAGAGTTACTCTGCAAACAAAGCCAATGATCATTCTGGCCCCTCTACATTCCTCTCCCAACGTTCAAAGATTTTACCCACAGAATTTACCATTCCTACAATATATATAACAGATGTGGACAGCACATCTCAAAATAGTACAGAAACAGAACACACTGTAGATGCTGTTGAAACCAGAACTGAAATGAATACAGTAACCTCTAACGTGACAAATAGCAACACAATCATGCAAGTAGGTAATATATCTGAATGCACAGACACCACGAACAAGACCACAGCTGTTTTGGAATCTGAAGGTCTGCGTGATGAAAAGCTTGATCTTTCCCTGCATTCACAACCCTCGGAAGTCAACAAACCTCATCAACAGCCACTAACTCAAGAAAAACTGATTCAAGGACCTGAATCAAGTCATTGTGTCACTGACTTTGTTGCATCAGACTTAATTAGATTGAAAGATGTCACTATGCAACATCACCCTGCTGACAAAAGCATAAAGACCAATGAAGCTGACTTAGCTGAAATGAGTCATCTTAAAGAAACAGATCTTCATCTGACAACTGATTCAGACTCCTTCATAAAACAATTGAAGTTGGCTGCATTAGACTTTGAGAGTTCAAATCTAAGTACTACAGCCAAGATAAATGCTGCACCACATATAAACGCGCAAGAAAATATTAAATGTGGCGAGGAAGTAGTTTCTGCAGTGACAGAGCTCACTACCTGTAAGGTAACAATTCCATTGAAGACTACAGACCAGGTCTTCAAGTCTACTGCTGCCCACAGTGAGCTTGCCACCAAGATCAATCAAAAGACTACATTACCCAGGACTAAAACAGAGAAGAGTGAAACAGGAATGACCGTATGTCTTGAAGAAGCAAAAAGAGATTCATATCAGGGGGACAATTTATCTTTGACGACACAACCTGCATCTCTATTACAATCAGTCAGTAACTCACCATCGAAGACATCATTGGAAACACACTCCCCTCGTCTCAGCCGGAGGACTGTCCAGGCTGACCTCCCCAAACCTGCAGGAAATGAGAATGTTAAGCCCAAATCAGCAGAGAAAGACAAAGAAAACCAATTCAAAGGTAAAGACAGCAAGGAATGGACACTGAACCCACAATTCCAGCAGTTACAGTATTTTTAATTAATAATGTAGACAAGTATTTCACAAAAGCTGCTTTTCCAGAAAAGCTATTGCATTTTATGCATTCCCTAGGAATCACACTTATGGCCTTTGCTGTTGCTAGTACCGACTGTTCCCACTGTGTATCTCACCATTATGACTCTTTGTTTCCCCCTTTATCTTCTTTTCTCTCTCCCTCCCTTTCAACTATCTGCAGTCCCACAGGTTATCCGTAAAATCCGACCAGAGGTGTTTGATGCCTCTGGAAATCTGAAACTCTGGTGTCAGTTTTTCAACATAGTAAGTGACTCAACATTAAAATGGTACAAGGATGAAGTGGAAATTGCTGAGATAAAGAGAAGGTACACACTCCTTAAGTTTTACTGACCCAAGTGGTATTCAGTGCCCAAAATATTATATTATACCGCAAAAAATAATATAAAAATCACGTCCTAGCACACAACAACTGCATGTGTTGTGATTCACGACTCTGTAAATCAAAAACAAACAGCGATGTAGTCTGATTTACACTTACTAATGACTCTTACGAGCCAGTTCTTTGTAGTGAATCAGATACATACAGTGCAACCTTCACAGTCCAGTTCACGAACAAATAGCCTTAAGACTCGGCTATGGCTATGTTGTTCAGATGGGCAAAATGAATAAATCACAAAGTCCTTCAGGGCAATTACTCAATCAATATGACTCACATACTAAACTCCATCATATCATTACATTCAGTGTAACATTCAGTCTCGAAATGAAGTACTTTTTTTTCTTTTTAAGATTCCTAAAACTGAAAAAAACTATAGAAACCATCACAGAATTTCTAATGGTTTTACTGGTTATAATGGGAATTTTACTGCATTTAATGGAAACTGTAATGGACCCTGTTGGCCTCTACTGATAATTGGTTGCCTTCTATTGGTGGCTTGTTAAAACCACTAAACCCTAATGGAATATGTCCCAAAACACACTACATGAAGCCATTTTTTAATGGTTTTAATGATTAAAAGTTGATGGTTTGTAATGTTTGTAATGGTATTTTAGTGGAAACCATTAGAGTGTCTGTGATGGTTTCTATTGTTTGTTTTTTTCCAGCAGGGTTTAAAGTATCACTACTGACTGTTGGTTTATATGATGACTGGTGGTTCATAAAGCTTGCAATATTATTATGTGTATTATTATAAGCTGAGCGTACCTGCTGATGGTATTTTGTTTTGTTGTCTTTTCTAGTGCAGGAGATGAGACTCAAGTGTGCTTGGCTATTATACAGATGTCCAAAAGAGACTGTGGTGTTTACAGATGCACCATTACCAATGAATATGGCAAAGATTTCACAGAATATCTTCTTAGCGCAGAGTGTAAATCTTTCCCTACCTGTTTTCCATGTTATCTTTCTAATATGTTCCTTTGTGTGAATTGCCCATATGTTATAATTCTCAAACAATTTGTTCTAGAGAATTTGTTCTATTTGTGACAGCATTTTGTGTTGTCTGTTGCATCTGTTGACAGTTCTGTCCAATATATTCCTGCGTGAGGAGCTCCAGGAAGGTAAAAAAAATAAAATAGCAGCTGTATAGTGCTTTCAGTCTTTTGTTTACCCCTCAGTACCTACATGTAAATCTCTGTGCCTTTTACAATTTCTCTCTCTCTTATATGTAGTTGGGGAGGAGATTGAGATGACTCCTCTGATCTTCAGTAAAGGTCTTGCTGATGCAGGTTGCTGGGGCTCAAAGTTCTACGGCCGTGTCACAACAGAAGAAGCTCAGGTTGGACTGGGATGTGAGCACAAAACCAGACGGCTGAAAGTGATCTACGGATTAGATCCTGTGTTTGAGTCAGGCAGCTCATGTTTTATGAAAGTGCGAAGCCCTATTGCATATGAGAGCAGAGAGGAGACTGTCTTGGCTGAAAGGAATCTTCAAATCACAAAACAGGTGACAGATGCTTCAAGTTCTTTAAATGTCCGGATAAATTTATAACATTTCTCAAAGATAAGTTTTATCGTTTATCCCTCACAATTTGATAGGACTGTAGAATTCAGAACATGGCTAGAGAGTACTTCAAGATCTTTGCTACAGAGACAAGAGTGATAGAGAGCTTTGGTGCAGCACTGGAGTAAGTGAGATTTTTTTCACCTACTTAGCTCTGTGCAAAGCACAATATTTTATTGTAGTTTTATATCAAGGTCAAAGAGCATATGAGAATCCTAGCTGATCCTGTTGTCACTGTGACTGTGTATATTTCCAGGGTAATCCCTCTATACTTCATGTACTTGCCAGCGAGCAGTATTCCTTCTGCAACAGTGGAGGCAGAGCTTAAGGGTGTCTATTTGCGGTATTGTGGAATGGATCGCACCCGGTCACTGGTATTTAATGAGAAGTTAGAAGTGGCACAAAAGTGTTCTTGTCTCCAGCACTGGATCTACCAGTGGACCAATGGAAATGTGCTGTTCTCCAGACTTGAGGGTAAATGAAAAATAAATATATCCAAATCAAATTATTCTGCGTGTATTTTTGCACTATTTTTAGTTCAAACGATGACTCTGATTCTATTGTTTTTCTTTCATGTTGCAGGAGTTGATACAATACTGACAAATATCGGAATAGCAGTCAGGTCAAAGGGGTGGGTACCTGTTAGTACTTTTAAAACAATTCATTCAGGCTTTTTGATGGTGATATTCATTCTACTGCATCTAATACTTACACATTGGAATTACACTGTTTTCAAAAGTTTGGGGTCAGTGCCATTTTTTTAAAAGAAAAAATAATATTTAGCATAAATGCTGTTCTTTTGAATGTTCTATTTATTAAAGAATCCTGAAAAATGTATGTATCACAGTTGCCATAAATATACTGAGCAACAAAACCGTTGTCAACTGTAATAATAATATGAAATGTTTCTTAAACACCTAGTCAGCTCATTAGAATGATTTCTGAAGGATCATGTGACACTGAAGAATGGAGTAATGATGCTGGAAATTCAGCTGTGCCATCACAAGAATAAATTAAATTTGAAAATATATTTAAAAAGTCAAAATGTTTAACATCTTAGTATTATTTCACAGTATTGCTGTTTTTATGGTAATCTTGCCTTGGTGAGCATACACTCTAAAAAATTGCTGGGCTGTTTCAACCCAACTTTGGGTCAAATATGGACTTTGCTACAGAGACAAGAGTGATAGAGAGCTTTGGTGCAGCACTGGAGTAAGTGAGATTTTTTTCACCTACTTAGCTCTGTGCAAAGCACAATATTTTATTGTAGTTTTATATCAAGGTCAAAGAGCATATGAGAATCCTAGCTGATCCTGTTGTCACTGTGACTGTGTATATTTCCAGGGTAATCCCTCTATACTTCATGTACTTGCCAGCGAGCAGTATTCCTTCTGCAACAGTGGAGGCAGAGCTTAAGGGTGTCTATTTGCGGTATTGTGGAATGGATCGCACCCGGTCACTGGTATTTAATGAGAAGTTAGAAGTGGCACAAAAGTGTTCTTGTCTCCAGCACTGGATCTACCAGTGGACCAATGGAAATGTGCTGTTCTCCAGACTTGAGGGTAAATGAAAAATAAATATATCCAAATCAAATTATTCTGCGTGTATTTTTGCACTATTTTTAGTTCAAACGATGACTCTGATTCTATTGTTTTTCTTTCATGTTGCAGGAGTTGATACAATACTGACAAATATCGGAATAGCAGTCAGGTCAAAGGGGTGGGTACCTGTTAGTACTTTTAAAACAATTCATTCAGGCTTTTTGATGGTGATATTCATTCTACTGCATCTAATACTTACACATTGGAATTACACTGTTTTCAAAAGTTTGGGGTCAGTGCCATTTTTTTAAAAGAAAAAATAATATTTAGCATAAATGCTGTTCTTTTGAATGTTCTATTTATTAAAGAATCCTGAAAAATGTATGTATCACAGTTGCCATAAATATACTGAGCAACAAAACCGTTGTCAACTGTAATAATAATATGAAATGTTTCTTAAACACCTAGTCAGCTCATTAGAATGATTTCTGAAGGATCATGTGACACTGAAGAATGGAGTAATGATGCTGGAAATTCAGCTGTGCCATCACAAGAATAAATTAAATTTGAAAATATATTTAAAAAGTCAAAATGTTTAACATCTTAGTATTATTTCACAGTATTGCTGTTTTTATGGTAATCTTGCCTTGGTGAGCATACACTCTAAAAAATTGCTGGGCTGTTTCAACCCAACTTTGGGTCAAATATGGATTAACCCAACTTTTGGGTTAAAAATGTAATTTAATAATTTAACCCAACGGCTGGGTTAGTCCATATTTGACCCAAAGTTGGGTTGAAACAACCCAGCATTTTTTAGAGTGTAAAGAGACTTTTTTCACAAGAGGTCAAACCCAAACTGAATGGTATTGTATGTTAATTAATTGGTTTAAACATTAAAGAACATTTAAAGTGCTGTAATATTATGCTGTAAATTCAAGATGCATTCATAATGTTTTTTTCTGATGTAGGTATCAGGGGTTTCCTTGTGAGGCTAATCCGAAGGTTTTCGAGCAGTTTCAGATCCAGCATCAATGTAATTACTTCTGTGGTCTCTTAAACCTCAAACCTCTCAAAGCCCCAGAAACACTTCAGACTTCAACCAGACCCAAGGGCTCAAGCAGCCCACTACTACAACGAAAAACAGCACCCAGCTCCTCCAGTCCCCAGACCCCACGCAAGGCCACAAAGAGCCCCAAATTATCCCGCAAGCTTAACCCACAGACGTCAACCTAACTCAAAATAAAGTAGGCCATATACATAGGGAAAACTAAAGGAAAAAGAGAGGTCCGTCTGTTATTGAATCGAAACGTTGATCACTGATCTGCAGTTAAGATGCAGCTGCACTTGCTACCCGAATGTAAGTAAAAACAACTTTTGATAAATGCATTTTAAATGAAATATGTAAATCCAGAATCATTACCTAATCTTCTGTTGCAGTGCTCTTTACAGAATCCGTTCTGTAATCCTCAGAGGTTTTTGAAAGTGCATTGTAAAAATGTGTGTGATAATGTCAAGTGGAGCTGTAGCACTACAAACTTTATATTACCTCTTTGTTCATTTCTAAAGGAATTACGGTGCTGTTGGATGATTAGCTGTTTGTAAATAGTAATTAAAAATAAGAATTTTGTTCATTATAAATGAGTTTTATTGTGTGAGAGCATATTATTTCCATTTGGTTGTGGATTAACATGCATAATGCATATCTGGAACGTGTAATTTAAATTATAATATTGAATTTTTCAGAAACACTGCAAGCTATTGAACACTGTCCATTAAAATGTTACATATTCTCAAATTGTTTGTTCCACAGAATAAATTTATATGGGTTTTGCTCAACAAGAGGCGGAGAAAAATGAGAGACTATTTATGGCTGACCTGAGCTTAATACGAGAGGCATAATGGAAACACAGAAACTGATGATAACAGTATTTAAATAATGACATGACTTAAATGTTGAGTTGGCATTTGAAATTTTAATTACATCTGTTGTGTCTTCCAATCTTATCTCAGATATCTCACATTGCATTACTGGGTGAACTAACATGCTGGTGATCAGTCTATAAATTTGCCTTTGGTTTAGATGAAAGGGAAAAGGAAGCCATCCAAAGACTTACTTAAAAGGAAAATGTGCTTATTTAATGTCAAATGTTATGTCTCATGAATGAACTCTAGTGCATTTTGACTTTAGGTCACAGAATGTAATTAAGACAATGAAATAATCACACCAGATTAATTGAATAAATCTGCTCTATTTCACCTTGTTTATGAGACAAGCTTGTTTATAGCTATTATTATTATTTTAGCTCACCGTGACAGTCATGAGGCACATCACTTTAATGACTTTAACCCTCTGGTGTTGTTCAGTCATTTTAAACAGGAAAACTATTTTTTATTTTTTTTACCTAACCGGAAAGATACGAAACATATATATGATACAAAATATAAATATTATAAATTATAAATATTATATTAATTATAAATATTTTTTTCCACCAGTTGGCATTCAATGGATTTTAAGTACTTTTGCTTCGTTTTTCACACAAGTACTGCATTAATTGAAAAATAGCATAAAATATGTTTATTTATTTATTTATTTATTTATATATTTTATATATAAATGGTCCATAATTTAGATGATGTGTTACCTCAAAATACATACATACATACATACATATGGGTTGTTGACATGATGTGGCATTTTCACTGTCCCACAAGATAAAAATAAATATAATTAATATTGTTGTTATTTAAAATGCAGTAAATCGTTAAATATTTCTTTGTCCTACATGGACCTGTTGTTATAAAAGCTGTGGTGTTATTTGATTTTTAAAAAATCTTGAGCCAAATCTCAAAATTGTCCTATGGTGTGACAACATTGTGACTATGGTGTGAACTTTTATAAATTAAAAAGAAAAGCATAACATTTTTAATAAATACCTCCGACATAATTGTACAAGTGTCTATTTGAGTAAATAGCAATCAATTTTTTTCATCCATATATTTCTGAAAGCATAGGAACTTGATACATTTTGTCTCTGAAAACCATGTCCTGATGTTATCCTGAATCATGATACACCATATCATGATTTTAAATCGGCCAATTCCAGAGAAAACTTTAATTAGTTGAAGGACCCCATTCATGGTCGTGTTACTGAAGCCCCCTGTGAAGCCCATGACATGTGCACATGGTCCATTTTTCTCTCAGAATTGTTCAAATATTTAACTTTTTTGGAACCACTACAAAAGTGTTACGTTTAGTTGTCCTGCTGTCCTAAATTATATTTTTTTATTAAAAGCTGTATGTTAAACTACATAATCATGGAAAATTATGCAAATGTATCTTGCTAACCACTAATGACAGGTTAGCTCGGAATAGCAAGGTCATTAATTGACACAAAAGGCTGAAACTTGAAATATATTCTAAATTATGAACCATTTAGAAATTTGAATCTGTGACTCCGTTATTAATTTCATTAAAGTGGTTGCCAGTACGACTAAGGATTATTTACAAGACACTCATACTTGTTTTTAAGGTCTTGCACAATCTAGCTCCTGTGTATTTGTCCAGTATATTGGCAATCTACACCCCCTCTAGACCCTTGAGATCAGAAAATCAACATCTGCTTTGCGCAACTAGGACAAAATATAAACATAGAGGTGACAGAGCCTTTTCTCGTGCAGGCCCTAAATTGTGGAATGACCTCCCACAATCTATTCGATCTGCCAAATCCTTACCCATGTTCAAAGCTATGTTAAAACAGCATCTTTTAAATACAAATGGGGAGCTTTTTTAAATGGGTTAATGTTTATGTGTGTTTATGTGATGAGGGTGTGTATATATATATATATATATATACACACCCTCATCACATAAACACACATAAACATTAACCCATTTAAAAAAGCTCCCCATTTGTATTTAAAAGATGCTGTTTTAACATAGCTTTGAACATGGGTACACCACAGGACAAAGATGTCACACCAGAGGACAAGGTCTCTTTCAAAAGCATTTTAAATAATTAAATAAGATTAGTTTAATTCCATTTTATTATTTTTTTGATCATTTTCAGTGTTCTTAAATGCAATAATTACATTAAACTATTTTCTGAGGTTTTTGCAGAAAACTTGTACTGTTATAAAGTGTCATGAAAATAAGTATAAAATGTAATCCTTTTTTTGTTTGAAACAGAAAGAATTGAGGGAGAGCAATTAGTGGAAAAGAGAGGACACCGAAATATAGACTGTAGATCTGTATATAGAATATAGATCTGGATCCACCAGAAGGGAGGAGATCCTAAGAGAGTGATGCTGAGAGAAAATAGAATCAAAATGATACCTTAAAAAGAGTAGCCATATAGTTTAAAAAAAAATTCACATCTTAATGAATATAGTTTGAATATCAATCATATTTAGCAGTGCCGAACATGCAGAGGGGGGCTAGAAGAGTTTCAGTAACATACTGATTGACTAAGAGACTGAATTTTGTTGATGAAAATTATTTTGTTTAAAAAACATGTTGATATTGTTTGTATTAAAATTAAACTTTCTTTCTCCTTTGACATGTTCAAAATGAAATAGAAATACTTTAATAACTACCATTTCTGTCCTTTAGTGTGCCATAATGTCCTATGGTGTGATGTAATGTCCTATGGTGTGACACACATAAAAGAACCACAGATTTGTTATTATCTCAAAATATCTTTAAAAAAAAAAACAGTTGAGTATTTCAATCAAGGGAGATATAATCATCACTCATCTTAAAATGCTATAATTTTCAGCAGTTTTGAACGGTGTTGTGTTTCTATCCCGAATAGACTCCATAAAATCCCTAATACACATCCCTATTTCTCATCAACAGATGCAATTAATTTGCCCTTACCTCTGAGATCAGGAAATGCAGTCACGAGACCTGGAATCTTCCCTGGTGTCCGAGTTGCTCAGCTGAGTCCGAGCTTCATAAGGCTCGAAGGCAGTTCTTCAGTTTCAGGATAATAGGTTACCTCAAAAATAAATTACTCAGAGACTTTTCCTAAAATAAAGTTTTAACGCATCACCATCTGTAATGGTTTCGCTTTATTAGTACACAATAACTCATAAGTAAAAAAATGAAAGTAACAGCGAGTAAGTTTTCACCATCGGAGTGCGGCCTCGTCTGAAGCTCTCCTTGGCATTTTATAGCCTTGCACACAATTTGCATTAACATCATCAATGCCATCCCTGCATTCTTCCCTTATTTGGTATTGTCTTTGCATACATACACAGACAGGATACATAACCTTCATCACACTTTGCACAGAGTATCAAAAGTTCAAATGGAAGAAGTGCGGAGATTCTAAGTATATTCATCTCTATTTAAGCCCACAAAAATATTTATCACACCTCTAAAAGCATGGTCCAAGTATACATTGTCTCAACCACACAATTCACACTCATATACCAATATAATAAAGTTAGTAAAGTTAGTACTGTTAGTTAGAGATTCCATCTCACAATTCTATTGTAAGATGCAGCCCCTTTCTTTTCATCATCTCAGAAAACAAAACATATAGCAACCTAAACCACCAGCCTTCAACTTTTATAAATTTGGGGAACAAAATGTGTGATCAAACATGCATCTGAAACCTCTATAATTTTAGAGCTGGTGCTTTAAGTTTCAATATTTCTAAGTCACTGGTTAATGCTTGCAACTCAAGATTAAACTTATTATATTCAACCATTTCTCTTAACAGTCTCATTATTTTCTTATTCAAAGTTTCCTGTTTTCTCATCAACTTTATTATAGTTCTCATCTTAAAATCCATATTCTGTTGATATTCCAGGTCTCTTCTTTGTCCGGCGACGCCGCTCCACTTTCGCTTGCTTTTTGATTTTTCGGCTTTCTTCCACCTGCAATCCTTCAATGATGAGAACACCAAAGTCAATATTTATTTTACTTGATTCTTGATCGCTTTTGCCTAAAGAAATTATATCCCCATTTTGTGTATAATTGTTTCTAGTAGGGATTTGATCAGGAAATTGCATATTCCTAGGCCTGTCGACAACGGATGACAGCAAAGTTCGTCTTGTTGTCAAAGTTGGTCTTGAAATTGTCCAACAAGTCATGGGGAAAAATTATGTTAATTATAATTTCATATTAAATAAAAAATAACACTATATGAAAATAAGTGTCTAACAATTAAGATTAAAAAAAAACAATGAAAGAATTGACGTTAGTGACCCTTTATATTTTCTGAAAGATCAGATTTCACACTACATAAATATATGCATTTCTTCTTCAAAAATGGTCTTTTACAAAATAAGCATTTTTACTGCCTATTTGTCAACTATCCCCATATATATATATATATATATATATATATATATATACAGTATATATATCATAATAACATAATAGTTAATGTGGAGTTAAATAGGGTAGTTAGCCTAAATAGAGTAGTGCAAATTAGAATTAATACTTACAAATAAATAACATTTTATAGCCTTGCACACAATTTGCATTAACATCATCAATGCCATCCCTGCATTCTTCCCTTATTTGGTATTGTCTTTGCATACACACACAGACAGGATACATAACCTTCATCACACTTTGCACAGAGTATCAAAAGTTCAAATGGAAGAAGTGCAGGGATTCTAAGTATATTCATCTCTATTTAAACCCACAAAAATATTCATCACACCTCTAAAAGCATGGTCCAAGTATACATTGTCTCAACCACACAATTCACACTCATATACCAATAGATTAAAGTTAGTAAGATTAGTACTGTTAGTTAGAGATTCCATCTCACAATTCTATTGTAAGATGCAGCCCCTTTCTTTTCATCATCTCAGTAAACAAAGCCTATAGCAACCTAAACCACCAGCCTCCAACATTTATAACTTTGGGGAACAAAATGTGTGATCAAACATACATCTGAAACCTCTATAATTTTAGAGCTGGTGCTTTAAGTTTCAATATTTCTAAATCACTGGTTAATGCTTGCAACTCAAGATTAAACTTATTATATTCAACCATTTCTCTTAACAGTCTCATTATTTTCTTATTCAAAGTTTCCTGTTTTCTCATCAACTTTATTATAGTTCTCATCTTAAAATCCATATTCTGTTGATATTCCAGGTCTCTTCTTTGTCCGGCGACACCGCTCCACTTTCGCTTGCTTTTTGATTTTTCGGCTTTCTTCCACCTGCAATCCTTCAATGATGAGATCACCAAAGTCAATATTTATTTGACTTGATTCTTGATCGCTTTTCCCTAAAGAAATTATACCCCCATTTTGTGTATAATTGTTTCCAGTAGGGATTTGATCAGGAAATTGCATATTCCTAGGCCTGTCGACAACGGATGACAGCAAAGTTCGTCTTGTTGTCAAAGTTGGTCTTGAAATTGTCCAACAAGTCATGGGGAAAAATTATGTTAATTATAATTTTTCCATATATATATCAATTATACTATTTTTAAAGCAACTGACTGATGATAAGTTCATCAGTCAAGAGCAGTGAGTGATTTCTTTTTCTGTGTTTTGTTGTTTTATTAACATTAAAAGAATGGTCGCTGGTTCACCAAAAATGTCTTTCAATTCTGTCATAGTGTTTCATTTTTATACCATCATTTACTCAAGTTGTTTTAAACCTGAATTAGTTATTAAGTTGCACGTGAATTAAATTTTTAACCGTTATTGCTTTAATAAAGCAGATGGAAATTATGTAGTTTTGTGATTGCGCATGAGTGCAGTGTCCCGTGAGAGTAACTCTACCGCTGAGCTAACACTGACAACACGTGCCCAAGCCATCGCAGTCGACGCTGACAGAGCGTAAGACGCATGCTGAGGAAGCCTGCTCTCTCCAGCACTTCAGTGTTGGTGACCTTGTCCCGCCATGTGATGCTGAGGATCCGACAAAGACAGCGAAGGTGGAAGCTCTCCAGGCGGTTCTCCTGTCTGGTGTATGTGGACCAGGACTCACTGCCGTACAGTAAGGTACTGAGGACGCATGCCTGGTACACCTTGAGCTTAGTGTTCACCGTCAGCTGGTTGTTGCCCCACACTCTCTTGTTCAGCTTTGCCATGACAGCGGCGGCTTTAGCGATGCATTTGGAGATCTCGGCATCGAGTGAAAGGTCGCTGGTAACTGTTGAGCCCAGGTAGGTGAACTGGTCAGTAATCTCGAGCTTCTTGTTGTCGATGCAGATTGATGGTGGTGCGGAGACATCCTGGCCCATGACGTTGGTCTTTTTGATGCTAATAGTCAGACCAAACTCCCTGCAGGCATGAGCGAACCGGTCCATCAAACTTTGAAGATCTTTTTCAGTGTGCGAGGTCAGAGCGGCATCATCTGCGAACAGCATCTCCCTGATGAGCACTGTGTGGACCCTGGGGTCTTGGCCTTCAGGCGGGACATGTTAAACAGCTTCCCGTCGCTTCTGGTGTGCAGGTGAACACCTTCTTCCGAGTCCTTGAAGGCGAAGTTCAGCAGCAGCGAGAAGAAGATGCCGAACAATGTTGGCCCAAGGACACAGCCTTGTTTTACGCCGCTCTTGATGGTGAAGGGTTCAGATGACGCACCATCGAAGTTGACAGTGCCCTTCATATCGTCGTGGAAGGAGGCGGTGATACTGAGCAACTGTGGGGGGCAGCCGATCTTCTTCAACAGCTGGAACAGGCCTCTTCTACTTACAAGGTCAAACGCCTTGGTAAGGTCTATGAAGGCAGTGTAAAGTGGCATTCGTTGCTCTCGACATTTCTCCTGGAGCTGACGCACTGAGAAAATCATGTCCACAGTGGATCTCTCTGTCCTGAACCCACACTGGGACTCTGGATAAATGCGGCCGGCGAGGACCTGCAGGCGAGCAAGGACCACGCGAGCGAAGACTTTACCCATGGTGCTCAGAAGAGAGATGCCGCGGTAATTATTACAGTCGCTTCGGTCACCCTTGTTCTTATACAGCGTGACGATCTTGGCATCACGCAGGGGTGTAGATTACGCGGGGGATGCGGGGGACGTGTCCCCACCACTTTTAATATCACGTAAATTCGTCCCCCGCACTTTTTCGGGCAAGTGTGTTCGCATAGAGGTTTTCAAGAGCCCGTGTGAATAAATATAGATTTCAATTCAAAGAGACAGGATAGTCTGTGCATGATCTGATGTTTTATTCGGACCCAGAATAAGGCGAGATGAACATCGCGGAGATGCTGAGGATCCGACAAAGACAGCGAAGGTGGAAGCTCTCCAGGCGGTTCTCCTGTCTGGTGTATGTGGACCAGGACTCACTGCCGTACAGTAAGGTACTGAGGACGCATGCCTGGTACACCTTGAGCTTAGTGTTCACCGTCAGCTGGTTGTTGCCCCACACTCTCTTGTTCAGCTTTGCCATGACAGCGGCGGATTTAGCGATGCGTTTGGAGATCTCGGCATCGAGTGAAAGGTCGCTGGTAACTGTTGAGCCCAGGTAGGTGAACTGGTCAGTAATCTCGAGCTTCTTGTTGTCGATGCAGATTGATGGTGGTGCGGTGACATCCTGGCCCATGACGTTGGTCTTTTTGATGCTAATAGTCAGACCGAACTCCCTGCAGGCATGAGCGAACCGGTCCATCAAACTTTGAAGATCTTTTTCAGTGTGCGAGGTCAGAGCGGCATCATCTGCGAACAGCATCTCCCTGATGAGCACTGTGCGGACCTTGGTCTTGGCCTTCAGGCGGGACAGATTAAACAGCTTCCCGTCGCTTCTGGTGTGCAGGTGAACACCTTCTTCAGAGTCCTTGAAGGCGAAGTTCAGCAGCAGCGAGAAGAAGATGCCGAACAATATTGGCCCAAGGACACAGCCTTGTTTTACGTCGCTCTTGATGGTGAAGGGTTCAGATGATGCGCCATCGAAGTTGACAGTGCCCTTCATATCGTCGTGGAAGGAGGCGGTGATACTGAGCAACTGTGGGGGCAGCCGATCTTCTTCAGCAGCTGGAACAGGCCTCTTCTACTTACAAGGTCAAACGCCTTGGTAAGGTCTATGAAGGCAGTGTAAAGTGGCATTCGTTGCTCTCGACATTTCTCCTGGAGCTGACGCACTGAGAAAATCATGTCCACAGTGGATCTCTCTGTCCTGAACCCACACTGGGACTCTGGATAAATGCGGCCGGCGAGGACCTGCAGGCGAGCAAGGACCACGCGAGCGAAGACTTTACCCATGGTGCTCAGAAGAGAGATGCCGCGGTAATTATTACAGTCGCTTCGGTCACCCTTGTTCTTATACAGCGTGACGATCTTGGCATCACGCAGCTCACTTCTGAAATGATGGCTACGCCCCTGGCATCACGCATTATCACGCGTGGTATTCCATCTTCACCTGGAGCTTTGCCACATGATAAGGCTTTAATGGCTTTGTTGAGTTCCTCCAGGGAGGGCACTGCATCCAACTCTTTTAGAACAGGCAGGTCCTCGATTGCGTCAAGTGCTTCCTGGGAGACAGAATTTTCTCTGGAGTACAGGTCGAGGTAGTGTTCAACCCATCTCGCAAGCTGCTTGTCCTTGTCTGTGATGGTCTCTCCTGTCTTGGATTTCAGGGGCGTGCTCTTCTTCACCGGTTTTCCTGTTGCTTGCTTGATGCCCTCGTACATGCTTCTGATATTGCCGTTGTCTGAGGCTTGTTGGATGTTGCCTGACAGCTGAAGCCAGTAGTTGTTTGCGCAGCGGCGTGCTGTTTTCTGGGACTTGCATCGTGCAAACTTCAATGCTTGCAGATTCCTCTGACTTGGATCACGTTTGTACTCAGTCAGTGCGCTGTGTTTGACGTTGATGACAGGCTCCATTTCAGCGATGTTAGCCTCATACCAGTCGGCATTTTTGCTCTCCTTCTTGCCATAGGTCAGCATGGCCACGCTGTAGATGGTACTGCGGACAAAGTTCCATCTGTCTTCAGCATTCTGTCCCTGATCGTTAGTCAGGGTTTCTTCAAGTCTCGCGACGAAGTCGCTGTTCTTATCTGGGTAAGCAGTCTTACTGGTGTTCATGCAAGGCTGACCCTTTTGCTTGGAGTGGTAGATCTTTCTTGGTTTTAACTTTACTCTGGAGGCGATCAGTGAGTGCTTGGTATCGCAGTCAGCACTGTGGTAGGCTCTCGTGTTGAAGACACTGTTCAGTGAGTCGCGCCTAGTGATGACCAGGTCCAGCTGATGCCAGTGTTTTGACCTGGGGTGTCTTCAGGATACTTTATGGCATGTCTTATTCTGGAAGAAGGTGTTGGTCACACATAAGTTGCGTAGACAGCAGAGTTCAAGGAGTCTCTGACCGTTGTCGTTCATTTTGCCTACTCCATGATGACCTAAAACATTTGGCCATGCCTCTTGGTCTGCGCCCACTCTTGCATTAAAGTCACCCAGAATGTAGACACCTTACTGGCTGGGGGCTGCCCAGCTTGAGGCAGGCGATAGCTGACCAGTGGAACTGCAATGGTCCCTCCCACCGTTGAGGACAACCTGTAGCGTCCTACTCTACGCCAATTGAGCATGGACTTATAACTCATAAACTGCTGTCCTCCGTGTTGTGCTCTCACCAGACGGCGAAACTGGAGTGTCCTCTCCAGGGCGCAAGCCTGGGCAAGGTACATGGAGACCTAGTGCTGCCCATTCAACAGGGTCCCCCTCTCGGCTGCACCGACTTGATCCAAAGGAACACAAAGCATTACATTTGGAGCCAGTTTGACTGCAGGAGCTGCCGGAAAGATGTCGATGCCGACGATTCAACCGCCTTAGGGGCTCCACTCCGGATTTTTCCTCAGGGTTTACTCCCGAAGCCTTACAAGTGACCGGGTATCCGCAAGGCAGCGGAGGTTGAAATCAGGGTTTTCCTTCCCCTAGATGGGCTGCCTTCCCAGGCTAACGAGTTCCATCTACCCGAAGCAACTGGTTTAGAGGCGCCAGGGACCCGCCTTCGCCCCTTCTCCTGTCAGTGGTAGCAGTTCCGCCGGGCTCAGTGACTAAGCCACACAAGCAGGCCAGGAGCTGGACTTTGTTGTCAGAGGCTGTTTTGAAACGCTTGCCATATGGGAGCATTTTATAGACAGTGGGCGCTTATCTCCACTGCCACCCCCGGCTATGACAACCTTGGAACTCGCACACCCCTAACTACCAAGTATAATCAATCTCACACACACAAACAAGCACAACGAAATCACTTCACACTATTAAGCGGCTGTGTTATGAACATGCAAAACTGTATCGTACGCGTGCTACAGTGGGAAATTTATTCATCGCACAGACCAGTTTTTTCGTATATACATACGTATATGTCGCACTGTACAGTCCCGAATATATATATATATATAGAGAGAGAGAGAGAGAGAGAGAGATATTATCAATCTGTCTTTTAAGTGTCTCTTGGTCAGTGTGGGCAAACACTGACACATATGAAGAAAGCATTATGAATACAAAATGAAACATTCCAAAACCTAGACAGGATCTGAAAAGAGTGCACAGAGTAATGAATGAATTAACATAGTCTCACATATTGGTGATAAGACATTGCCATATCCTTTGATTGTGATAAATTAGTCGAATGAATGAATATATATTCTAGCCTGAGGTTCTGCAAATGCCTGTGAGGGAGCCTAATTATAGCACCCTAGCATGTACTTATGCATAATTGCCAGCTCACGCCATGATGAAGTACATTGATGGGATAAGCTACAAAGTGGAGGGTTAGTTCAGGATGGATCCAGACTGAGTATGAATGGGCAAACTCATTAATTAAAATTCAAATGCAGAGTGAGAAGGATGTGTTCTGTGGTTCTGTTTGAATATGTAAACAATGTGCTTTTAAAACGTCAGCGAAAAGTACACCTTCAACCATATAATATTATTAAATTTGTCAGGTTGAAATATTCGAGGAAACCCATATGCTAGTCTATTATACTGTCATTGTTTTCTTGGTGATAATCATGATGACTCACGGGATGTAATTTTGTGCACTAAATAGGGAATTGTATTAGAAGCACCCGAAGCTTCTGAAATGTCACAATAGCGCTGGCATTTTAACAACTTTTATCTCTTTTCCACAAAAAGTTGGAGGCAGCCAGTGTGTCTATGCCGTCACTGTGGTAACTGTCACTGCTAGGCTATAATCTGGCACTGCAGACCGTGTGTGAAGTGAACTGTGTGTTGCTCTGACATTCAGATAGCAATCTCGCAGCCTTCGTGCTGTGCATCTCAACTAGAGAAAAGGCTAAACATTCTTGAATGATATCACGACTGGCTAATTATATGATAATGCTTTTTGAAAGATTACAGGTTAGATCAAAGGTTCTTTGGTCAGTGTTTAATAATTATGCAGGACTGAGGTAGTTAATTGTAGCCTACTGTATATTCTCAATTAGCGATACAAAATACAAATAGCAACACCAGCAATACAAACTGCAGCTGTATCCGGCACTATAGGGCCTACTTTCATTTTGTATACAAACACAACTGGAGCAGTTCAGAAAGCCTTATTATTAGGCTACTGGATTATTACTGCAGTGTTTGTCTAGTTGCTAGACCGTCTGTTTTATATGGACTTTTCTTACATAATATACAGGGAAAATTACAATTCAACTTATGATAACAATAATTTCAATATTTCATGTAGCCATGTAATAAGCAGGATAATGTACAGTCAGGAGGTCATTGTAAAAAAACACTCAGGCTGAGTATTCAATGTTTATTTTGCGATAACGCCCTGATGGCAGTACATTATCCCTTACATAATCAATACACAATCAATACAACCAACACAACCTTCTCAAATCAGCCTCCGTTGTTGTATTGCTACCATCTGCTGTCAATACATTTTAACATATCACACATCAGCAGGCTACATCCACACAGAGGAAACTCATTTTTCCTGAGAGTGAAATGCATATTTGATCTCATGAATTTAACATGCCAAATGTTCATTTGTGTGAGGGGGTTATTTAAAATGTAAAGGAATAAAATGAGGGTCATCACATTTGATTCTGTTAAATTTTTTTAATCACAGATATAAACGATTTGTGATTTGTGCATCATTGTGTGACTTGTTTACAGTGGTTGTAAATAAATATAGTCACTGTATTCATTTATTAGCCAGAACATCAAAACATGGTTGAGCTATAATGTGCTTCCTTCCCATTAATAACTGACCAGCAATATCCCATCAACTGACATTCAGAGGATGACACGATCAGCGAATGACTCAGTCAAAGTTGTCCTTCTGTCTGGCTGAATATGCGTCACAATGCCCCAGAGCAGGTGTGTGTTGTCAAATGGTTTAATGATGTGGCAAAAGATGCAAACAGTGCAATAGAGGTGTGCATTCTCCATGGTGTGGGGTGGAAACTCCTACTTAAGACTCATCTGGGTGTGGGTAATAAATCCATCAGCATATTCTGCAGTCAGATGTACATAAACAATACAAAAACTGATATGCATCACCAAGTCTTCATGTTAGAAAAAAGAAACATAAAGTTCTGCTTGCATGAGGCCAACCTCAGTCATGATTCAGTCCTCAGGAGCAGGCAGCATGTCGTCATATTTCTTTGAAGTCTGGCTGATTCAGAAGGGGGTCTAAAAAACTGTTTTGTGCTGTCAGAACTCAGGAAGGATAATAACTGAAGCAAAATGTGTTATTTTTTCTTGTTTTTCTCAAAAGTTGATCCCCTTTTGGGACAATGCAAGCGGCAATGACTGCAAGTTAACCAATACACACTGATTTATTGTGTGAACCCTCATGTTCCTACTTGGCTGTTATCTATTACTGTAACATATGGAGTGTCAAATATTATTTTGATAAGGCCTCTAAGATGTACCCATATTGTCATGGGAACCAGCCAAGCAATTAAAGTGATAAATATTTGTCAAACGTCCATCAAAGATCTTCTTAAGATCAAACCTACACTATGCAGTGTTCTGGTTAGATCAGTTGATGTTGTTGTGAAACTGAAACTGACGACAGTATCTTTATAAAGACAATAAAGTAACCAATAACTTTCAATCACCAGTAAACAATGACAGATGTTAAAAAAAATTGTCCAGGACCTGTTGTTCCCGAGATTACTCACACTACTCACTACAGTAGTCAGTCTCTACTTTAAAGTCAGTCTCACCAAATTGTTTGTACTTGACAGTCATAATTTCCTTTATAGTATAACATCCCTACAGGAAATTAGAACAGCATTTCATGATAATAAAGAGAAATATTCTGAGCATGACAATATTTACTCAGCATTGTCAGGCTGAGCACAGACTGATAAAGATGGAAATACTGTGATGAATTAATTACTGTTTGAATTTTCCTCATTCAAAAATTCAAACATGCATGAAGACTGTTGTCTTTATTATTACATAAAAAGCCCTTTACAACAGTTTTCTTGCTGCATTGAGTAGTAAGTAGTAACACTATTATGTCTAAATGTCTAAAAATGGGACTTTTTTTCTGAATAAAAAAGCTAAATGTGTGTGTGCCTCCATTTTGGTGCACTGTTAAAAACATTCACTTTTGAGATGAGGCTTAAGAACATTTTAACACATATTAAACGGAAGAGGTATGTTACATTTTCACAGGTGGCATAGGATTTACATGGTATAGATAGACAGATACTGATTTAAAGCAACTTTTCCATCAATGACTTGCCCTCACATTTCAGTATGGACAAGCTGTGAAGACACTCTATGAACCAACTGTAATGTGTGAAACGCTAAAAAACAGCATCAGCATTTATGCAACCATGATGAGTTGCATAAATCACATAAAACAATAAATATAAATCAACACTGATTACTTCTGAAATCACAGCAATACATTTTTTGCATTTGTACAAAATAATTCAGTTAATTTCTATTTTTGCCCCCCCTCTCTAACACAATTCAAATCCAAAGTTGATACCTACATTCTGTAATGTGTGAAACACTAAAAAACAGCATCAGCATTTATGCAACCATGATGAGTAGTAAAAGGATTCATCACATAAAACAATAAATATAAATCAACACTGATTACTTCTGAAATCACAGCAATACATTTTTTGCATTTGTACAAAATAATTCAGTTAATTTCTATTTTTGCCCCCCCTCTCTAACACAATTCAAATCCAAAGTTGATACCTACATTCTCACAATAAAAAGGTGAGAAAATGTCAGCACAATTAAGAATCTATTAATAAATAAAGTGTGAAGTACACCTCCTGCTTTACTGGGGAATGTCATTATCTATATAAATCATAAATCTCACAAAGGGCAATCCAGTATAGAAGCTGTTTTGCTTATATTTCATGTTATCTATGGCTGAATGGGTTGAAAGACCCACCTAGTGACAATGAAATCGTAAAGCAGAAGACACACTTTTTAAAGTCAATGGTAGCACAAGACAAGTTTCTAAATGGTGACCACATAAAAGATATGACTTCCCTGTAGAAACAACAATTTATCATGCTGATAAGTATGATATTGTCAAAAGCATAGCCCATTATTTAATTCAACATCATTATTCATTTATTTTAAATGTATAAAATATGTGTACTGTGATGGCAAAACAACATACAGGTTAGACAGAAAGACCTTGTGGATCCTCCAGGACTGTGAGGTGACAGTGCTACCCACTGAGCCACCATGCCAGCTCCATTAATGACTATTATTCCAGTGTACTGAACTAATACAAGATGAATGATGTGATAAAAGTAGATTCTCTTTTAAAAGGTTGAGTTATCAATTACATTTAATTGATGCAGCTTTCTGAAGTGACAAGTGTATTGTGTGACGTCTTTCTACTTTGTAGATCAGAACCTTTCATAGTCTCACATTTTTCTCAAGAAATTTTTTCACCATTTATGTAGCTGTCTAAAAGCATTTCTCTAAAATGATTTGATCTGCCTCTGTTGCTTCAATTTATCCTGTCAAAACACAAGATACATATTCTGTCCCTGGCATCTTATTAAAAAAAGTTCAAACACTAATGCAAAGTGATAATTAGATTGTGTTTATCACATTCAGTGTCACAAAACATGAATCATTCTGCATTCTGCTTTCACACTTTAAAAGGTTTGTAAATGACAGGGGTGAGAGTCAGGACAGGTTGAGGTTTACACTCTCTCTGCACTTTACTTACTTCAGCTTAGTTCTTATGTGGGTTATTATAAAGAAAGTTGTGAAGCAGGGGAAGGTTAGCACCTTTAAATTCTCAGCATTAATCAGCCATCATCTGCTTCCACAACTCTGAGTTTTATGGCATGCCGTGTCCCTTGTGAGTCACTGACCCATTTGTTTCAGACTGCAGAGCCGAGTTAAATGCTTGTTCACTGCAGTCACACCATTAGGGCCTCAGGATGTCGGGCCACAGTGAAAAGAGGTGTCACTAGTGGTAATGGATAGCATTTTCACCTTCAGCCCTTCAAAGGGAAACCCATTGATTTTTCGAGAGGAGAAAAACAAGATGAGAACAAGCTGATACAATCTTTCTTTTCTCAAAGTAGATTTCCTTGCATAATGTTTAAGCAAGAATTATTCTGAGAGTAAGGCATGCCATTGATTCTAAATGAACATGACTCTAAAATGAATGCAAAGCATAAAAAAATTAAGAATGCAAAGCATAATATGATTAAATGCATTAGGGTGTTTAGAAGGCATTAGAGTCAATTTCATAAAGTCTGGCAAGTGCTGGCAATTTTCCATATTGTGTGATTTGACTCATAAAACATGACCATTGAAACTGGACTTTTTGTATTTACCAAACATATCAATGCACTGTAAACAATGATTTTACCTTAAAATAAAGTGTAACCCAGTAAAAATATAATTTACTGTTATTGCCATTGTAGCCAAGTACATATAACAAGGCACTTTCAAAATTTCCATTTAAATTCTTGCTGTTTCTTGGAAAACTGCAAGTGAAAGATTTTTTACACATTTTTATTTCAGTGTAGATCATAATGTAAATAACAGATCAACTGTATTGATTACAAAAAGCAATCTGTTGAATTTGTATTGGAAGTATCACATGAACGCAACCAAAAATAACATATTTACAACATGACCATTTAATTAATTAGCTAATGAATTACTCTTGTATTAAAATATGATTTATAATAAAAAATTCTTTATATTTATAATAAAAGAATAAAAAACCTTCAGGATAAATGTTTTTTATTTTATTTTATTTTTTTACTCAGTATGACATTGTTAAAGCATGTGAAAGCCTTTGAGAAGCCATAAGTCACAGCATTTCCTCCGCTATAGCAGCATGTGATGTGAGTGTTGTCCATGGTGCTGAACTGAGTGCTGCAGTTCAGGGAAATTTGACTGCAAAATGTTGGCACGCGTTGGCAAGTGATAATTACTTTTCCATAGGTTCCCTCATATTCCCAACACGCGCCTCATTTGCAGTGATCGACAACGTCGCACATGACTGTTACTGCTCGCTGGACCTTGAATGAAACGCAATAAGTCATTACTACACGACACCCATCCAGCCCTCCCATCCGCGCCATATAAAACCAACATCAGACGCCTCCAGTCGGAATAGATGTACGCGCGTTGAGAGAGAGAGAGAGAGCCACCAACAGCGTTTAGAAATGTCCAGTTTAAGTGTAGCCAGTTGTTGTCACTGTGGATTCCTCACATACCTTGTGCTGTTCTCTTTTTACATTTCAATCTCGTCCTCAGTGAGCCTTGACTTGACTGAACTAAGAAACAAAGTTGCAAAGATCAAAGTTAACCCGAGAGGAAATTTATGGGCAACAGGTGAGATGCATACACGACTTATTATTGTGCTACATATAACATGACTTATACCTTGAACAGAAATGTGATTTGGCACTTAAGGTCATTTTATGGGGAAGAAAAGTGTTGTGGACAGCGAACAGTTGCCGACCGAGGATGACTCCACGATGAAAGCCATCGAGGCTGCACTGAATCCCCAGCAGGTCGAGCCCGCTGACCTCTACCAGGAGATGCTGAGGATCGCGCTACAAACACACCTCGACTCTCAGGAGATCCGCCCTAAAGTTCCGGTAAGAACCGAGTCTGCAGTTTCTGTTTATTTTGAAGTAGTTTCTACTCTGGTCTGAAATTAATATGAGAGAGAATATTCTTCTGTCATAAATAATTTTCATAAAAATGTGATTTGAATTAATTTGTTTGTTTGGCTTAAAATGTAATTATTAGTGCTGTCAAATGATTAATCGCGATTAATCGCATCCAAAATAAAAGTTTTTGCTTACATACTATATGTGTGTATACTATGTATATTTATTATGTATATATAAATACAAACACATGCATGCATATATTTAAGAAAAATATGTTATGTTTATAACCTAACATAGGCTACTTAATCAGTATAATGTTATCAATAACATAATCAATGATTGAATATAATCGACAATTGATTTATGAACTGTTTTTGGTCGTTCTAGGGGACTGCAATATTAATGAAGATATTAGACAGCTACATCCAAGACAACATAAAATGATGACTGCCATCGGCTGAGATCTTTGAATTGTTTAATTCACATGGAATTTGTAATTGCTCTTTCATCAGCTGTAACTTGTTTCTTAACTAAACCTATTAACCACCTCCATGTCACATGAAATGCAACAAGTTACACTTGTATATTTATTTTTAGAAGATGTCCAGAATTGTATTTTTTTTTTCAATAATTTGTATTAAATAAAGACCAAATTGGTGAAGTCAGTTGCTCCTGCATGCAACTACAATGTTAAAAGTGTCATCATTTTTTATCTACATTTCTACACTCAGTGGGAGTATATTTTTTAACCCAATAGCAGGGGAGTGAGTATTTAGGATTTTGAAATGTAGTGAATTACTCTTGGTGCTTTCAGTGATTGATGGGATTTCATAGAATTAGCTTTCAGATGGTGACCATAAGTGTTTTATGAAAACTGGAAACTTTACACACTATAATAGATTGTATTTATAAGAAAACATCAGAAGTAAATTCAAAACACGGGTGGGAAAAACAAAACAACATAAACTAAAAAGTAAAGCCAACATAACAACAACATAAAAAAGTAATCGCAACTAAGGAAAAATGCTGTTTTGAGCAAAAAAAAATAAAATTTGAGCATATGCAAATCTAAGACAAACCTCAGCAACAGACTCATCTGGACGGAAGATCATTTAACATTCTTTTCAAACAAATCTCGACAAGTTACGACAGTTACAATGACAAATCATGAAAACGCAAATTTCCAAGAATTAAAATAAATGACACAGAAAGACTTTGAATAACTCAAGGTAAAAAAAATTATATATTGTTTGTTAGCATATTTTTGTCTTGCCCTAAGAACTGAATATATTTCTTGTACAAACATAGTGTGCAAAGAGTAGCCTACCTAAATATCAAATACCAAATACTGGTTCTCTATATATAAATTCATTACATTTGCTGAGACAATAAAAGCGACAACAACCGTCTTTGACCTGGCCTTGTTCTCCATTTAGTCAACACAACACAACATACTTATTGTCTTTTCTTTATATACAACCTATATAAATAACAACAATTCATTTTGAACTAGTTCTCTTTGACCTTTGAACTGAAGATGTGGTGTAAGAAGCCTGGATTGTTTATTTATTCATTTTATTCATAATAAGAAGTTTTGTCCTCTTCTGCTTTCAAATAATACAGGTAGGCTATAAATATGACACCGTTTAAAAACGGTAAAATTACCATTGAAACCAGACTTTTATTTATAGCCTATGACTCAAATGGGACTCAAAAATATAATTTTAATGACTGGTACATCACTTTCATCAACCTGTACTATCCACAACTATTTATTTTGCATACGAGGGGAGAAATTGTTGAGATGGATTTGCAAAGTCTGCCTCTATATTTTCCTGGGTCTTTAGAACAACTGTTAATTATTTCATGCATTTCTAGCTAATAATTTTCAAAGTGGATCAGATTTGAAGGAATACAGACTGGTGCAGTTTCTTAAGACCAGTATACGATGATGTCTAAAATAGGCATTGGGCTGTCGTTCAGAAAACAAATTGGGCTGCGTTTCCCAAAAGCTTCGTAAGCCTAAGAAGTTCGTAAAAACGATCGTACGACTGATCTTAATATTACGGCCTTTTTCCCAAAAGCATCGTAACTTAAGTAGCACTTGAAAATCATCGTAGATCTACGAGTGCTCTGGAGTAATCGTAAAGCCCGAATCGTTGTCTGGAACACAGCATAGGTTAACATTTCAATAAACGAGCGTATACTAGCCTACAATTACGAGCCATTCTATAAGGTGACATTTCAGCACTTGACAAACGGATAGCGACTCCTAAGTAGCACTTAAAGCACGGCTACGTGCGATTGTGTTAAGGGCATTTTGGGGAAACGCACGTGAAACAATAACAAACGATCGTAAAACGACTCGTAGAAAACGCTCTAAAGCTCTAAGATCAATCGTTATCGAGAAACGCAGCCCATAGCAGTTCAAGATATTGAGGTCAGTGGGACACGTGACTGGCGCTGTCCAGTTGGATGCTCTGTTGACTAGCGGAGCCTGACAATCGCACGATATGCATCTGCTATTAACGTGAATTCCTCTCCTTGGATTCAAATATATAGCCTAGCCTCGGCGTGATCATGGGACAGTGTGGTGTTATTTCTTCGAAGACGGTCTTAGTCTTCCTAAATTTGATTTTTTGGGTAAGTTGCCTACAGTATAAAAGCTGGGATGGATGTAGTGGTTAGCGGCATTATGGCATAGCTCTGCAGGGAGGGATACACGAGCTACAGCGAAAGAGCAGTTGTTTACACGTATAATCGACAAGCTTTTAATAGACAGAAATCTATTATTATCTTGGCTGAATGCATCACTGAATGAATCCAAGCGCAGCATTGCACATTGGTTTTGTCTATTTTGTCCCCATGTGTCACACCTGAGCAATAGCTACTATAGGCTATTTGGTTAAAGTAGCGAATGTCAAATCACATAGGCTACACAAATTATATAGGCCTAATGAAAACGCTGTTTTTAGTTTTGCATATACGTAGCCTACATGTCTATCCATAAAATAAGAATTACAATAGAAAGAAAGAAAAGCAAGACTACACATTTCAATATCGTTGTATAGGGATTTTTTTGTAGAGCAGGGATACTTGTAACACTTTTGGTTTTTGTTCTGAAATTTTGTTCTGCGTTTTCTTTCATTTATTCAGAAAATTGTAAAGCTATTGCCTCCAACAACATTAAGATATTAGCAGTCATCACACATGTTAATTAAATTTATATATATATATGTATATGTATAACAGTGGCTTGTGATGAATAGTAAAATGTTAATGTTTGTCAATACACTGCCTAAAACACTGTTAATATCATAATACATAGCTTTTAATTTTGACAATTGTAACAAAACTCTAAAGAAACACTTGAAAGAATGTAAATGAAATACATTTTAAAATCTAACTTATTCCACATTTTAATTTTATAAGAATGAGAAATAAAACTGCTTAAAATTATGTCTGATTTGCTATATTGAATAAAATTACAATCATAAAAAATACAAAAGGTTGTTTATAAAAGAATCCATGTCGATAGATAATAATAATGATGATGAATAATGTTATCACGGCCAATGGGAGTAAAGCGGTTTTGCAATTTCACAACAACTAACAATATTTTTGTTGCACTCTTCCCAGGCTGCCGCTGGTATACTGTGCTACATTGGGGCCTACGTTTTCATCACGTATGATGATTATGATAATTTTTTTGAGGATATCTACACTTTCATCCCTGCCATGGTGATAACTGCTGTGGGCACGCTTCTTTTTGTCATTGGTTTCATTGGATGCTGTGCCACCATTCGAGAAAGCCGCTGTGGCCTGGTCACGGTAAACTAGAGTCTAGTACCCCCAATTTTCACATACATAGCTTTGATGATTTTTTATTCAGAATGTTTCCTGATTGTTCTTGTCTAATTTTTCTGCAGTTTTCAGCCGTGCTGCTACTGGTGTTTGCCACAGAGGTGGTTGTAGTGGTGCTAGGCTATATTTACAGAGCCAAGGTTGGAAATAATTAAATAACATGTACATGTGCATGTAAGTAGTTTGAAAGTGTCATTGATAAAACATTGAAACGTCTTTTATTTTTCTCTGAAAGGTCGAGGCTGTAGTGAATCACTCTATTCAAAAAGTATATAATGAATATAAAGGCACCAACAGAGACGCTCCTAGCAGGGCCATCGACTATGTCCAGAGACAGGTAAGACCATCAGCTCCTTTGTCTCTTTTTCCACCATTTTTCAATTTCTCTAAACTTCTCTTCTTACAATCTTTCAATTTTAGCTCCACTGTTGTGGCATTCATAACTACTCTGATTGGATGAACACTCGCTGGTTTATTGAGTCCAAAAATAACAGCGTTCCAGTGAGCTGCTGCAAGTCCAGCATCAGTAATTGCACTGGGACTTTAATGCGACCAGGAGACCTCTACCCAGAGGTAACAGCCTCACACACATTCTACAGACCTGCAGCCCAAAACTATTAAATGATAGTCTAACCGAACTTCTTGTTACAGGGCTGTGAAGTTCTTGTAGTAAAGAAACTCAAGGACATTATGCTGTACGTCACACTGGCAGCATTAACGTTTGCTGCCATACAGGTAAAAAGTCATTTGCGGTCATACACTCAAATAAAGTGGTAATTTGTCACTTAAACAGTGGTCTATGGGATTTTAACAGTAAATACGGGAAGTGTAATATAATGTAAACAGCACATAAAACGTTTTACTTAGAAATAGCCTAATCATAGTAATTACTTGGCTACTCAACAAATAAAGAAATACGTAGACATGAAAGATTGATTTGAAATTAAATTATTTTCTAATCTTCTCTGGATATTAAATTTAAGTTTCTGCTAAGATATAACTAGTCCATTACAATACGAAATAATCAGCTTAGCAACATATAGGTAACAGAGACGCTAGATGCCACCACTTGCGGTTTTGTTTGAGACCCGCGGGTTTGCGAGACATGAAAGTAGAAAACATTATAACAGAGAGCTGAAACGTTGGACCCAGCTTTTCATGGTACAAGAAGAGCGGTCTGATATACAGCAGAGCCTATGCTCAGACAACAGTGAATGTTAGGAAATATCACGCTGCGTTCCAGACAAAGTAGGTGTGAATACTCGATTTGAATTTCCCACTTCAGAACATTGTATGTTACATTTCATTAGAAAATGTGCTTGCTGCAGAGCCAATGAGATGAAGAACACAAGATCCAGGGGGTGAGGTTGGATCCAGATCCAACTCCTCCCACCTTACATATCCCCAAACCTACCCGTCTTCACCCCCTGATCCCTAAACTCAGCCAACTCCACCCCTTAGATATGGTTCCAACCTCGCCCCCTGGATCTTGTGTTCTGCAGTAAGGGGCTACTGGAGCCCATGGATGGAGCTTGACATCCAGCTCCCCCTCTCTGGGCCTGTCTGCGCCAAATGGGTGGTGCAGAGGTCCACCCATTTGGCCCATTTGGATCTGTAGTGAGCACCACTCGTCCAATTACAAGTTCGTTCACAGATATGTAACACAAGATGGCGCTATTACTCAATGTATCTCAGTGTGTGGCGCTGTTTTTTATTTATTTATTTATTTTATTTTATTGACAACACAGGAATATAGAGTCATAAAAAACATATACATCTATAAAACAATAAAATCAAAACTTTTAATCTTATATCAAATAAGATTATTTGAACAGCAGAGATGTCTTAGCTTTATGATTGTTCTGTTTAGAGATTAAAGAATCATAAAAGATCATTAAATCAGTAAAAAGTTTACCATTTGGTACAGACAACATGTATTTTGCTTTGTGTATATGATTAGTTAAGAAATTTGATTATACTGTGCATCTCCAATAAACCAGTATCACATTCCATAAACAAGATCCTATTGTAAAACAGATCAAAAATAAACAATATATCCAAAAATAGTCAAAAATAATTTTGCGTAAGTACAACTTAAAAATAAATGTAAGCTTGTTTATGACTCCTCTTTACTCCTTCAAAACAACAAAACACTACTTTAACCTTTCTACAGTCATTACATGGATCATATTGATTTATTATTTTAGAGTTGCTTGACTTACACTTAATTAGAATTACATATGTATTTATATTGGAGCAAAGTTTCTGGAAAAAGAGAAGGATTATCATGATTACATGATATTTCTAATATAAAAGTTTTTTTTTTTTTTATCCCTGATGTAAAGACCACCAGTAGGAACCAGAAGAGAACCAATTATACATGTTTTCATTTTTAATAATGTGAATAAGATTAGGGGAAATACAACAAAAGAGTTTTAAATAATATTTTGAAGATACATTTATCCCAAGAATATTAACAATTGCAGCTGTCTTTGACACTGGTTGTTTCTCCTGTTCTTAGGCCAGACATAAAAGTCAAGAAAACAAAATGTTTGTGTTCTCTTTAAAAAAAAAACAATATGCCTACTATAAAATAAAGTTATAAAGATACTGTGTAATAAAGATACACATAGCATGTAATATTACAATAAATACTGTATTTTAGATATTAATGTCTTCTCAGAAATTGCTTATATTTCTTTAACCAGAGTTCCCACTTCATTTTTACATGTCTCTCCTTCTGAATTCTTGATACCAGATATGTACACTTTAAAAAACTGCAATCAAATGACCCTTCTCACCAATCCAGTTATTATTTTCAAGGAGAAGGTATAGAATATAAAGGGTGAGTCTCAATCAGGCTTTGGCTCGATCACAAAATCCTTCCAGTGCACTGGAATGTTCGCTCCCTAAAAAAAAATCCCACAATGCACTGCGAAAACCAGGGAGAATCTTTGCTCACTATGGTCCTTCATCAGAAAATATATGCAGTATTAATGCACTTTAAACAGCATTAAAAAGCGAGATCCTGCTGTTGTTGATAAATGATATGAACTATATAACTGTCACAGTTATGGGCTGTTTGTTGTGTTTTCTTCCTCTGTGCCCATATTTGGTCATGTTCCTGTATTCTCATTATTAGTTAATCCCCATCACCTGTTTGCCCCTCGTTATCTGCCCTATTTATATTCCTCTTTGTGTTCCGTTGACTGTCGGCTATTGTTTAGTGTCACGTGTGTTTGAATATTTACCTTTCGTGTATCGTGTGGATTCTAATTAAAAGCATTTATGTGGATTACCTTCATCTTCCTTGCCTTTCTTGGATCAACCGTGACAGAATAACCGACCTAAACATGAGAAACAGGGGGTATGAACTGGCCTCTATCAATGTAGCCCTGAGGGGTGAAGTCAATAACCCTTCCGGGGTCACTATCTTCATATTTCAGAACGGCCGAAACCTGGAGGAATATGTGTGGGAGTTTTTGGACAAATGCCATCTCGCCACATGTGATGACCTCACCTTAATGGAGGGATTCTGGTGCTGGCTGGACGACGATATCCGTTTCATCATGCCCCAAGCTGATCCCTGCTGGTTGCTGAGGAATTACATCAACTTTGCGCTGTCGTCGGATCAGCATTCACCGTGGACAAAGTTGAGTCCAGCCCGGGGTCATCACATGTGAGTGCCGCCAGCCCAGAGTCATCGCCGATCATGGCCACTAACACTAAGCCCAGTCAAAGACCCCCCAACGGCACGGAGATGCCCGAGCCCACTGCAGATGGAGAGCCATCGCCTGCCGCGGTCATTGAGCCATCGCCATCAGGAGCGTCAGGGCTGAAGATCGCCCCGGAGCCTGAGCCCCAAGAGTCTGACCAGGTGCAAGAGCCGACAGCACAAGCGACGGTGGATACAGCTGTGGAGATCGTGGAGGCAATGGAAAGCCCTGCCCGTGCCACCACCGCTGGGGGTGAGCGCAAACTGGACCTGGGAGATTTAACAGACTTGCACTCAGAGATACCCGTCCTTCAGTCTTCACTTGAACTTTTAACCTGGGAAAATATACCACCCAACCTCCCTCTCCCGCCTCCTCTCATTGGCCTGTTCCCTTCCTCAACGCCCTCTTCGCTGGATCCCGTCAGACCCTCTGCTCACCCTCA
The DNA here is from genome assembly GCF_001515605.1 of Sinocyclocheilus anshuiensis. NCBI lineage: Eukaryota > Metazoa > Chordata > Actinopteri > Cypriniformes > Cyprinidae > Sinocyclocheilus > Sinocyclocheilus anshuiensis. Next base: position 1,605,015 of record NW_015554154.1, read on the forward strand.
GCTCACCATCTGTGGCGTGGGCTCGCCGCTGGTCTGCCCATCTCCAGCTCCATTGGCGTCGAGTCTGGAGGATCCGTCGACTCCGCCTTCAGCCTCCGAGGCCCACACCTGCAACCCAGCGGCTCCACCATGGCTTCCAGCTCCCTCGTCTCCACTGGAGCCCGTCAGTCCACCAACTCCACCAGGCTCCCTCGTCCCTCCGGCTCCGCCTTGGTCAGTTGTCCCCCTACCTCCACCTCTGGACTGCACTCCTCCGGCTTTGCCTCGTCCCTCCGGCTCCATTGGGCTCCTCCCTCCCTCCAGCTCCACCTCAGTCCTCTGTCTCCGCCTACACCTCGGTCACCGAAGCCTCCGGCTCTGCCTTGGCCCTCCGAATCCTCGGCTTCACCCTGGCTCTTCGGCTCTCTGTCGCTGCCTCGGGCTCCGCCGCCGTCGATCGGTCCCCTGGAGCCGTCAGCCCTTCCTCTCCTGCTCCAGGTCCCGCCTGTCTCCTCCCTCCGTCTGATCCTCCCTGGCATCTCCCTCCATCTGATCCTCCCTGGCTCTTTTCTCCATCTCCACCTTGGACTCTGGTTGTCGTCCTCCTCCCGGTTGCCTGTCCTCCGCTGGAAACTCCTCCAGTATGTGTCTGCCTGCCTTCCTGCCAGCCCTTTTCCATCCCACTTCCACTCCTTTGTCCTCCTCCTAAGTCCCCCTCCGTCCCACCCTTTTTCTCTGCGGCACGAGGTCGCGCCTTCCGTGAGGGGGGCGAAATGTCACAGTTATGGACTGTTTGTTGTGTTTTCTTCCTCTGTGCCCATATTTGGTCATGTTCCTGTTCTCATTTTCTCATTATTAGTTGATCCTCATCACCTGTTTGCCCCTCGTTATCTGCCCTATTTATAGTCCTCTTTCTGTTCAGTTGACTGTCGGTTATTGTTTAGTGTCACATGTGTTTGTTCAACCTGGAGTATTTACCTTTTGTGTATCGTGTGGATTCTAATTAAAAGCATTTATGTGGATTACCTTCATCTTCCTTGTCTTCCTTGGATCAACCGTGATAATAACCTTACTGATTCTAACAGATAATGCAGAATATTTGAAATATGTTTTCATAATATTTCCTGTCATCATCCTCAGTGTAATTGTATGTTTTGACCATTGTTTCCTTTTCTGTGCACAGATGCTTGGGCTGCTGTGTGCGTGTGTGGTCCTTTGCCGCAGAGGTCATGACCCTGCCTATGAACTGCTTATCAGCACGGGTATAGATGCCTGAGAGGTACCGCATGGCATCATGGGTACGGCTGGTCCTCCCAGCCAGTGTACTGTACATATTTAAACTGAATCAGGCTACCACTTTTCTACACTAGTATTAAAACCAGTTTCAGTACCTTTGTTTGACATAAAATCAAAGCTTTGACAGCTTGAATAGCCACACACTGCTTTAGTTTTGAAGAAAATGTTCCTAAAAATGTTCCTAGAAGAAGTATTGAATCGTTTCTTTATTTACAGCACTACGGATATTTGCTAGAGTCTGATGAGCAGAAAATAATCATTCAGTTGTTTATTATATTGTAAATATTTTACACTAATTGATTTCATGCGTCATGGTAATGTGATATCATGTGTTATTAAGTAGTTGTTAGGCCAAAGACTGAAGTCACTGGTTGACATAGTTCAGATATTTCCCTTATTTACAGTATGTGTTGTAGAAGTAATCCTTCTGAGTCATAATGAAGAAGAAAGATTGTTTTAAATTTAAATTATTTTCTGACAACTTTCCTTGCTTCTTATTTCGAGCTTATATTTAAAGAAATATTGATACAAAGGGTTTCAACTAAATCATTACTTTTAACTCTTGCAGCAGCATTAAACTGGCAATTAACAACAAGGTTACATAACATAAAGCATGAATTACACTATCAGTCAAGTATTTGGCAGCAAAACAATCAAAAGTGCAAGTCTAACAAAATAGTTTAGTGTGTTTCAAATATAGAACTGAGCATTTGAAAATTCTCTAAAATCAGTTTATTATAAAAAGGCATTTTTTCCCCTGTTATATAGTAAAATGGTTGTGCAATGCCTGGGACCAGGAAAAAAATATTTACTTGAAAAAACTTTATTCTATGAGTGACACTGCTGTATGTCACTCTAACGGAAGTGTTACTCTTAAAAGGTCACTGACATGAATGCTCATATAATACTCACAATGTTCACTGTAGCATGAAAACACTCATGTTTTCACATTATTTGATAAATTCATGCTTTTCATTTCTCCCTGCAGAAGTATAACAATGACTAATGCAAAGTACCTATTGTAATGTATGTTGATCTGGCACAGTTAATTTCAAATAAATCACTGAAACGAAAATTATCCATTAAGTGATTGCTTTTTTTATATATTATATTGCACATTAAGACTGTATTATTTATTCAAGCTCAAACATTTTTACTCAAAAAATCAAAAAATAATTAAATATAAATGTAAATAAAATATACATTGAATTTTCACTTAATGCACATACTGTAGTTCCTCTAAAACTTCTAAAATTGACAAAACAAACACAAGCTGTCTGAATCAGTCTTACATCTTGTAAAGTGGGGTTTGGGTTTCATGTTCTTCTTCTTCTTCTTCTTCTTCTTCTATTGAGATTAATTGGCGGTTGGCAAACAACGTTTTGGTGCATTACCACCACCATCTGGGGGTTTCATGTTCATTGTTTTCATGTCTTTTATTTTGTAGTTTGGCCACAGTCATGTTCTGTCATGTGACCCTTGTTGTTTGATATAAATAGCCCTCATGTTGCCCATGTCCTTTGTCGAGTATTGATGTTGTAACCTGCTGTCGGTGAGTCAAGTCTGTTAATGCTAAGTCAAGTCTATTTAAGTCAAGTCTGTTCATGCCAAGTCAAGTCAAGTCTTTCTTTTTCATTTCATTTAATTTCTTTCATTTGTTTGGATGTTTGGATTACTTTGAATAAAAGCTGCACTTGGGTTCATCACAACTCGCCTTCAGTGGACCATTTGTTACACATCTTAAGAAAAGAGTTTTTTTTTTAACATTTCGTTAAAATGACTTTGATCAGTGTATTTATATAAACTCTGCAAGCAGTGATCAAAATGTCATGGTGTCTGGGAGAGTTTGGCTGTCAATAAATTTGACTTTAGTTTCTTGTGTATAAGGTGTATGCAAGGTGTTAAAGAGGAAAACAAGAACTATTTTATTTTAACAATTTAAATTAAACTCTTTAATTGCAATTTATTTTTCAGTGTTTCCATTTATTGTTGAGTATATTTTCCAAAACAGTTTAATGATCTTCAAATGATCTCTCAAATGTCGAACTCACAGATAACATAAAAATGCTGAAAAGCATATCAACATAGCTTCTAAAAGTACTGTAAATCTATGACATCAATATACTCTCACTAAAAGTGTAGCTTGTGTTTCAAAGTGCAAAGTGATGCATCATCAGGCGTTTTTCAAGCAGCATGTTTACATCTACGACCCTTTTTGATAATTTAAATAACATAAACATAGCATATTGAGATATACAATGCATAAACGGGAACCCAAGCACTACAGCACTACTTTTACATGAACTACAGACATGCAGATTCACTGTTTTAAAGTCAAATAAAGGTCTACTTTGACATTTTGAATTTTTCATTCGTTTATATCTTGCACTCTTCTCAACTCCTCTGGGGAAAACAAAACAAAACAAAATACTACATTATTATGACAGCTTCAGTATTCTACTGGATTATATGAATGTTAACTTTATTTATAGTAATATATGTGTATCTGTGGAATATATATATTTATTGTATTATAATATACACATTTATTGTATTAACAACATAACATTTGTTTTATATTAAACAAACAGACACAACTGACATATATATGATTTGGTTCTTACCCTGTTCTTTAATAACATACAAAGTTTAGTTTCTCTGCACAGTCTCTGCTCTCCCAATGATTAGCTGCCAGGTTTCGAGATCCACAGTAAAGGGGACTGGCGGGGCATACCGGCAGCTGGACCAAATTTCCCAGAGACTCCCCATTGACCCAGAACCAGGAGCCTGCCAGGAAGCGCAGACCTGTCCACATGCCGTCGGTTTGCATGTCTGCAGTCTTGTTATTGGCTTGGAAGAGATGTAAACTGGTTGGCAGACAGGCCAAGCCAGAGTGTTGAGACCTGCAGTGTTCTAACGCCTCCTCCCAGCTCTTCTTCTCCGTTACCAGGATCAGTTCAGGCACCCACTCGTAGCAGAAAAAAGGGTACTGCATATCACAAACGTAGTCATACAATTCCCCACCTGAACTCTTACAGCAAAAGGCACTATATGGGGTGTCTGGTTGACCATCCTTCCATGGCATAGAAATTTCTTTGCTTCCATCACTCCACATCCATTGGCTGTGAACAGAGAGTTTGCTCAGTCCAACCCAGCTCTCTGTGCTACCAGCTTTCTGATTGTTTGAATCGCTTTTGAACCGTGTAAGTTCCTCATGGCTGTCTATGGTGGACAGGTCAGCATAATTCTCTCTGCAAAACTTTTGAGCATCGCTCCAAGTCTTAGCGTTATTGATAAAAATGTGTTTCCTGATCAAAGTTAAAGTCAGCTCACAATGAGCTGACAGGAAAAGAGCAACCCAGGCAATCTTCATCTCTTCTGTGGGAAGCAAGTCAGTAAATACAGACGTAAGGCAGACTCCATAAATATATATATACATGCAAATTTGCAATTTGTTAGTCAACATTGTATGCAAATATTCACTTTGAGGTCAGATGTCACCAACGCAGAACAAAGACTGTAATGACTAGTCTCACACCGAGATCTTTATCTTGACAGTCAGTTTTAAGATGCCTTAATACAGCAATTTAATTAATAGCTCACAGAAATTTAAAAAAGAAAGAAAGAAACAAAGTTGCACTGCAAACATTTTCCAATTAGACTGATGGTTTTCTCCTTCTTTTTCCAAAATTCACTGTGTATCAAGTGTTTTATTAAATGTGCAACAATATCGCAAACTCAAGTACTAAAAATGACATTTCCAATTCATCCATCCACCATTCCCCAAACCACTTATTCTAGGATCGCGGGGATGCTGCCTATCCCACACAAAATAATGTTGGATGGATGCACAAATTCATCACAGGGCATTTATTTATTTATTTTTACAAATGTAATTATTTTTACATTTATTTTTACAAGTAAAAAATTTACTTGTTTATTTTTGTATTAATTTATTACATTTATGGAGTCTACATTATATTAATTTACTTTTTATTGACTTTTTTATGTATTATTTATTCATTTATTTCTTTCTCCATTTCTTTCTTCTTGTGATAATGGGTCATGACTTTCATATTCCGATATACAACATTGGGATAATGACCTGATAAGACTTGCAGATATCATTTTACATTTTAATAACTTGAATTTATAAAATAAAATAAATACAATACAATAAAATAAAGACCTAACGTTATATTTAAGCTTTGTATCTCTGTATTAATAGTTGAATAAGATGTTGGTGAGAAAGAAATAAAGAAAGAGTTATGTTCTGTTTTCATGGACTTTTAGTTTGTATCACATTGTTTTCCTGTTCTCTCCCTTTAGTGTTCTATGTAACCACTCATAATTTTCATACTTACTGATTTGGTTTCCCTTGTTGTGGATTCTTTTCACCTGTGTCCCATCTAGTTTCCTTTGTTAGCTCTGTGTGTTTAAGTCCTCAGGTTTCTTTCCTTGTCCTGTATTGACTTTGTAATCAAAGCTGTTATGTTTGCTTCAGTGGTTGCTCCAGTTTGGATTAGCGTAATTTTTTTGTTTAAACAAAATCTTCTGCCTTAATCTCCCCTTCATGCCAGAATGTGATGGGTGGATGGAATTTCCCCCCAGCAGTTAGGTAACAAAAACTACCAACAAAGTGACTTAACACTCTCACAAAAAAGGTACCAAACTGTCACTGGTTTGGTACTCTTTTATAAGGTACTAATATGTACAATTTAGGGGTAATAAGGTACAAAGGTGTGCCTTTTAGCTTTTCTACCTTTAGGCATTGCCCCCAGTTTTGTACCTTTTTTCTGAGAACAGACGTTTGCATATCTCTGTGCATTTATTTGGTGTGTGTTTGAAATAGCCTGCAGGCAGAGAATCACTTTGCATACCCAGATCATATCGGGCTTTTTTTATTATTATTTATTTAACTAATTTAATTGTTTAATTTTTGTATTAATTACATCAACTTGTGTTTATATATATTATGATTTACATTTATTATATACATTTATGTCAGGCTAGAAGGAAGGATGCCTTTTAGCTTCTGTACCTTAGGGTTCCGCCCCAGTGACAGCTTTGTACCCAGATGGACAGCAGATTGCAATGATCCCATAACACACAGCGCAAGATATTAATGCGCTCAGACTCCTGCTGCTGGAACACCTACAAGGCAACACACAAATACAAAACATTAACTATTTTTAATGTCACTTCCTTTTAAAATGTGGCCAGTAAATTAAGAATTATTTCCCCTTTTACTATTTTTGGTAATGGCATTTTCTCAACCTGTATACCACATCAATAAATATTCTCCAGCTGTATGACAGAATGTTATGACTGTTTATCACATGCCTGTGAGATTGTGTCTTCTCTCATTTAGTCATCATTACCCAAAAGAAAACATGAAGCTCTGCTTATTTCTGTAGACACTCCTTCCTCTGTTAACACTACTTTTTAGTGGTCTATGTATGTTTTTGTACACATTCTTTACCTCACATGCACTCCTGTATGTGCTCTCCCAGTCCTGGCACATTTCTTTTAGTTGATCAACATTCCATTTGTATTGCTTTTCTGAACCAGCAAGAAAATAAAACAGAAAGTCAACTCTCAATTAATGTTAACATGTAAGACAATAGCTTGGAAAAAAAAAAAAAAAATACAAAACATTAACTATTTTTAATGTCACTTCCTTTTAAAATGTGGCCAGTAAATTAAGAATTATTTCCCCTTTTACTATTTTTGGTAATGGCATTTTCTCAACCTGTATATAACATCAATAAATATTCTCCAGCTGTATGACAGAATGTTATGACTGTTTATCACATGCCTGTGAGATTGTGTCTTCTCTCATTTAGTCATCATTACCCAAAAGAAAACATGAAGCTCTGCTTATTTCTGTAGACACTCCTTCCTCTGTTAACACTACTTTTTAGTGGTCTATGTATGTTTTTGTACACATTCTTTACCTCACATGCACTCCTGTATGTGCTCTCCCAGTCCTGGCACATTTCTTTTAGTTGATCAACATTCCATTTGTATTGCTTTTCTGAACCAGCAAGAAAATAAAACAGAAAGTCAACTCTCAATTAATGTTAACATGTAAGACAATAGCTTGGAAAAAAAAAAAAAGCTTGGAAATTTTTACACATATTTCAAGCTCTCATATCTACACCACCAGGGTTGGGCAAAGATACATCAACATGTATTTTAAAATAAAATACCAAATACCTTAATTTTGTAAGAATCCACCCGCCAGCCCAAAAAGCAGAATCCAGCGGCCTGGTCGAAGGTTTAATGCGTATTCGGTCTTTTACTTGCGCTTCTGAATTTATCAGGATTTAGTTTAAATTTTAGTTTAGCTCCGTGTTCAATCTGACTCCAGTTTCACGTGATCAGTTTTTAATTAGAAATATTGCCTAAATTTAATGATCACAAATATTAATTTAGATATTTGACTGATTGGCTAATGCTATTTTTCCCCTTGTCAGTGCTCTTTTATTCTTGTTAACTGACGGCAAATCTGAATGATGCACTATTTTAACTTTAATCAACATGTACAATTGACCATGACATCCTCACCTTATCTTATTCCAGAAAAGTCACTCACCCAATGCTGAATGGAGTTGTACAGCTGCAGTTCACGTGATGAATGTTGGGGTTGGGGGAGGGGGTGTGTCTGAACTAAATCAGCACCCTGATAAAGAGGTTGACTGGCACAAAGTATTTTATGTATTTTGAAAATACAAAAATACTAATCTTAAATATATTTAAATACAAGTTACATTTGATTTTTGCCGAAGGCTTTCAAATACAAAATACAAAATAGTATTTTGTATTTCAAATACGTATTTTAAATACATGTATCTGAAATACTGCCCATCCCTGTACACCACCATTCAAAAGTTTGGAGTTAGTAAGATTAATACAACGACACATTAAAATGTAATATATCCTGTTTTTAAGCTTTATGTTTATCAAAAAATTCTGAAAGATGTATCATGTTTTCCACAAATATATTAATCAGCCCCATGTTTTTTTAACTGATAATAATAAGAAATGTTTCTTGAGCAGCAAATCAGCATATTAGAATGATTTCTGAAAGATCATGTAACACTGAAGAATAGAATAGCTGCTGAAACGTCAGTTTCGTAATCACAAAAATAAATTACATTTTGAAATATTTTAGAATAGAAAATAGATATTTAATGTGTAATAATATTTCACAATATTTTAGTTATTCACAATAGATTTTTTACTTTTTGATTAAATAAATGCAGCCTTGTTGAGCATAAGCAAAAACATTTCATCTTACTGACTCCTGAATACATACATACATATATTCATACAATGCCTACACTTTAGGCATTGCCCCCAGCTTTGTACCTTTTTTTCTGAGAACAGACGTTTGCATATCTCTGTGCATTTATTTGGTGTGTGTTTGAAATAGCCTGCAGGCAGAGAATCACTTTGCATCCCCAGATCAACTTGTGTTTATATATATCATGATTTACATTTATTATATACATTTATGTCAGGCTAGAAGGAAGGATGCCTTTTAGCTTCTGTACGTTAGAGTTCCGCCCCAGTGACAGCTTTGTACCTTTTTTTTCCTGAGAGAGAACAGATGGTTGCATATTTCTGTGCATTTATTGGTGTGCATTTCAATTTAATCATGAATTTAATGCATTTACATTTCTGAATGCATTGCTGAGGCATATGGGATATGAGTCTTTTTTTTCGAGTCCTTTTTTGATTGAACTGAGTGAACATGCAGATTACAATATTTAGTAGACAAATAAGCTATGATAAATTATAGCAATATATTACAAAATTGATAATACTAAATGTATACATTACAGTGTTATATTTATATATATTACAGTACAGACATTAAAAGTAGATGTAAAAAATATAACTTTAGAATTCATAATTCTAATACAAATCATATAACATTTTGTTGTATAATTTTTAACTATACACCATGGAAAAACTGGATTAAACTGTATCGTGATCAGTACCATTACATGAACAACTTTAGAATAACTTATATTCACTTAAAGATCATTAAAAATCCTAAAGATGCCTGTCAAGAAAGCTAATGTCTTCATAGTATGATGTACTGATAGTTTGCTACACTGATGTAATCATTCTACATCAGTCTGCATGCTGAACTAATCCACAGATTTAGTGTAATGACTACTAAACTCTATTTGATGGGATTATGATCAGGATGAGCAGCAGCAAGACGTGTACTGTGACTCTGCGCTGAGATTTTGGTAAGGTACGTTCCAGGGACTAGCCCGGATATTCCATCCCTCCACGCTCTCCACCACCCATCCTCGCCTTTCTCAGTGATTGTGACAACTTGTCCTTTACTGATAGACAGCTCATCATCTTCCTAGAAATGAGGGAGACAGGGAGTTGAGTACACAAATCATACAATCAGTCTCTAAAGACTATAACGTTTTTTTTTTGTTAAATAAACATATATAGACATTTTAAACTTTTTAACAAGGCTGTCAGGCAAACATTTTTATGATAAAAATTACACTTATTAGGTTTATATGAATTTCTTTGAATTACTTTAAATTCTAGTTCCCGATTGCTACCTTAATTCATAAAAAAAAAAAAACTTGGAAATTTTTAGACATATTTCAAGCTCTCATATCTACACCACCATTCAAAAGTTTGGAGTTAGTAAGATTAATACAATACAACACATTAAAATGTAATATACCCTGTTTTTAAGCTTTATGTTTATCAAAAAATTCTGAAAGATGTATCATGTTTTCCACAAATATATTAATCAGCCCAATGGTTATAACTGATAATAATAAGAAATGTTTATTGAGCAGCAAATCAGCATATTATTTTTGTTATTCACAATAGATTTTTTACTTTTTGATTAAATAAATGTAGCCTTGTTGAGCATAAGCAAAAACATTTAATCTTACTGACTCCTGCATAAATACATACATATACACACACACACACACACACACACTCATACATACATACATACATACATACATACATATATATATATATATATATATATATATAGTATACACAATGCATGCACAATGCTTGATTGAATGTTTGATTATTTTGACTTCATCCAAGAGACATTACATTGCATCTATCCTCTTACTGCCAACCAGGATCCTAACAACAGGTAAGTCTTTTAGCACAAACCTGCCAGGTTGGCTGCCTGCCTGCATAACCGCGCCCTGTTCATCACCTACAACACAATACAACATAGACTGATAAATAGCCATACTCAGTGTTTGAACCTGACTTCTTTGAAGAGCAGTGTAACATATATTGTACAAATAATCTTGAATGTAACATACATGACAAAATTGTCACAAAGTCTCTATTCTAAAGACATGAAAGTTACACTGACTGATGGTAGTACAGTTTCCTATAACACTGGGGTGGAATGATGCCCATTCAGACTGAAACAAGTTTGCATTGCTTTAATCCTCATTTTGGCCATACTGTGACCACAAACCTGCCATAGGTAATTTTCACAACTGTCTAAAACTCCAGAATTAAAATGAACACTTCTCTTTAGGAAAATATAGAAACATTTATCTTACTAAGGTATTTAGTGTATAAAACATTATAGTACATATTAAATGTTTTTTTCAATTCAGGCCCTCACACCTTTTCTGATTGCCGGTGGGTGGAGGTGGCCACATTTGTCTTCTTCCCCACTGCTTGCTCAGCCTCTTCTGCCTCTTTACACCTCTGCTCATATAACCTCTTAGACTGTAGGACATTCAGTAAATAAAATAGTTTCAAAGTGAGTAAAAGTGCAAGATAAAAATTAAGAGCTTGTTATACAAATGTGGCTAAAAACGTATTGCACGATCTGTGGTGTTTCTGTGGTTGTTAAATTTTTTTTTCAATTCAGGCCCTCACACCTTTTCTGATTGCCGGTGGGTGGAGGTGGCCACATTTGTCTTCTTCCCCACTGCTTGTTCAGCCTCTTCTGCCTCTTTACACCTCTGCTCATATAACCTCTTAGACTGTAGGACATTCAGTAAATAAAATAGTTTCAAAGTGAGTAAAAGTGCAAGATAAAAATTAAGAGCTTGTTATACAAATGTGGCTAAAAACGTATTGCACGATCTGTGGTGTTTCTGTGGTTGTACAACACAGGAAGTTAAAGTCTTATTATATCCAGAGACAGCATGCATACAAACCAACCAACCAGCCTAATCTTATTTTCTCTCATTCACTGTCACCATCTGTTTCTATTCCTTTTTACGTTCCAATCTCTCTCTACACATTTCTTGGTGGTAAAAATAAATGTTTGAGTCTTCAAACCCAAAGCTAATGAACAAAAATCTGCATTTATCTTATGTGTGCTGTCTAATCATGCCCTAACTCATTCTACAAATACAATCACTACAAGCCTAGTGGCTTCTGTTACTTCTTTCAGTTTCTACTTCTCTCTTCCTCATTTGGGTGGGCCCTGAGAATGATGTGTTATTTACACCATGAACAACTAATGAAAGGGGAAACATGAGGACTTAGCACTGGTAAATAGATACTTGTTTTAATCCGATTTACTCTACTTACCTCCATGGTCTTCTTGTGCAACAGCATTTTAGGCTTCTGAAGTTTTTCAATAATCTCTTCAAGCTAATTAGGAAAATAGATATTAGCTTCCATCTTTTAACACTTGCATTAATAAATAAACGAATGATTATTCACTGGCATTCAGTCTTTACAAAATACAACAAATGATGTCTGTATTAATGCTTGTGTGCTTGCAAACCAAAATGCCAGGTTTCTTCCTCTTGCACACTGACCATATGAATAACCACAACTGTGACCATGGAAACATTACCAAAGTGCTGGGCTGTGTGCATAATGGATCATTCGATTTATTTTCTACCTTTTTCCTCTGTTCCTTCTGGTGCTCTCGAAATGCCTCTATTTTCTGAACTCCCTCCTTTATACTTTCAGATAGTTGGATGTGCAGGTTTCCTGTCTTCTCAATTTCTAGAAAACAATGCAAATTAAGTTGAGAACATAGCATTCAAAGCCTTTTCTAGGAAGGAGGCAAAAGGGAATTGCATCACCTCACATACCTGCTTTGAATTTGTCAAACGAGGCCTTTAATGTTCTGAGTATGGAAAACAAATGATGTAATGAATACATAAACACTTATTTTACACACACTTTTGGACACATTTACTGTATATTGTAGCTAAGAAAGTTTTACATAAACATGAGGCATTTACTTAGGAGTTGTTGTGTGTGATTTGAGTTATTAAGTAGCAAAGGTGTGTGTGTTTCAAATGGAATTTGTTTGCAACTTACCCAATCTCGGTTTGACCTTCTGCCTTCCGGGCAATTGCCACCAGATCTCGGCCGTACTTCTCCTCCGCTAGTGCTCTGTGAAGGAGAGCAGAAGTCACACACTGACATTCACAGAGATACACCGCTATAAATAACTACTCCATACCTCATTTTCAACAGTTCGTCTATGTCTTTGCACATGTGTCTGCCATCCTGTAACCTCTGCAATATCGCTTCATAACCTGACTGGTCAGAAAAGTCAGTACCCTGAAAAGATAACAAACACGCAACACACATGACATACATGAAACACACATAGTAGTCATTCCGATATGTAGCCTATATTTTATGAGCACTAAGGACACTGTTCTTTGGGGAACCATTAAAAATGAGTAATTAAATATGAAAATAAGATTTTGAAGATTGTAGTTTTAAATTTAACTGAAGTGTAATATTATTAAAAGGAAATCCACCCTTTAAAAACAAGCTACACTTACACATTCCACTAACTATATGCAACTTTGCAAATGCATGTCTACTAACTAAATCTCATTAGACTACTAGTAGACAGTTATGTTAGAGTTAGGGGTAGTAGATAAGTAGAAGTTGACATGTACTTGCAAAATTAATCAGTAGAATGTGTTGGGGGACCATCAAAATAAAGTAGCATGACAGTTCAAGTTTTATTATAGAGCAGAGACTTAAGTTTTCCTAATTAACTTAAGAAAACACAAAATACAACTCTTCATTCTAAAAATAGAAGTAAAGGAAATTGCATTTTCCGTAGACTTTTACTTAAGAGAGGCTTACAAACAAGAACTTACCCAAAAGGCATCGCAGAACAGTAAAGCCATCTTCTTTACTACGTAAAGTTATTGCTCAGAAGTGTCTCTTTAAAACCCACAACCACAGCTAAGACAGACTACATTAAAGTTGCTGTCACGGTTAAAGAAAGACAAGCTACACGGAGAGGCAGCAGTCAAATGAAGAGTTTGAAATAAGGAAGAAACTGCGTGGTGGTCAACTTTGATCTCTTGACGTCTTCATTTGCTCTTTGAAAGAGGAAGAATAATGTTGATGTCACTGTCAGCACGCATTTTCTACAGAGATGACATGGAAATTTGCCAGACAAACGAACTGATAAGATTAAGTTAGGACAAATAATAGATGTTTAGAATTTTATTTTAACACTGCACCATTATGGAAAAGGGATTTCTGTGGATATTTCACTTATATTTTAGGGTGACATGGAACAAAAATATAAACAATTGGCTTAATATTGTGTGTGAAGTGTGAAGCGGCACCTATTATTAAACGATTCACCACTGTATGACAATGTATACAAAACCTCTATTTTCCGTTATCACTGTTCTTCTTTTCTGGCTAATGATTGCTTTAACACACTTCAGCCAAAAGAGGGAGACATAACCCTCCTAATCTAAAAGAGTGCATTAGTGTGGGATATGTAGGCCTATTTCAGGTTTCCGCTGACTCAGATAGAGCGGGTTTATCACACTTGACCTGGCTCAACAAAGAGAAACCAATCAAGTGTCTGCTTGAGCAAGTATCTCACTTTGGGATCAATATACCGTGTGAAAAGCTAAACAGCCTCTTTGCAAAGAGGAGGTCCTAAAAGCATGTTTGCGTGCACGTGCAACAGGATGTGTGTGAAATGTAATGATGTTAATAATGCAGGTTATGCTTACAGGTTTATTCAAATATATTCTGTGAATAAATCAACAAATCTAATAACAGAGATTTAATAGTAAACAAATACTTTTTAAATATACTAAATCAAATCTTAAAGAAAATTCTAAAATGTAAAAAGTGTTTAGGGCAATGTGGTTGTCAGGTTTAGGGGATGGAAAATATTACCTTAGCATTGTGAATCTGTGAATAATACATGAACAAATCTATAATAGAGATGCAATAATATAGCAAGCAACTAAATAATGTCTTAAAGAAAATTCTAAAGTGCTAAAATGTTGATGTGATGGAAAATGAGGAAATAGAAAATATCATTAAAAAAATTGAAGTCCATGGAAAGTCCCCACCATGACAGAAAAACAAACAGCTTGGTTGGAGTGTGGACCAGTTTTTGGTAGATACATTAATGCAACCTGTTCACTGGCTGACAGATTTGTAGTTTTATTCTCTGCAGCACTTCTAATGACTTACACCAGCTGGATGATTTTAGATTTTGGGATGGGGGGAGGGTGGACTTTAGTACAAAGATTCATTAAAAAAAAAGGTTTTGTCAGTTTACCAAGTATAAATTCTTCATGTGATAACATAGAAATTCATCTTTATTACTCATTTTATTATTCATTATTATTTTTTTTTATTACAAAAGACTTTTTAAAATATTATTTAGAGTTAGATCAGTTAAAATATATATATGTAAGACATGTAAGACTCTCAGCCAGCTTACTGGTAGCTTGTTATAGGCATGCGCTTGGCAATATCCTTTGTGTTTGTCCTTGTGTGTTGAAGAGATTGTGTGTGCAGGCAGTATGCACTTGTGAATATTTATATAGATATGTATTTATTTATTTATAGACATTTAAGAAGTATGCATAACTGCTGTTGAGCTATGTGGTGGTGTACATAATTATTGATTGATGTGATGAACAGTGTGGTGGTGGTTTGTGTGTGTGCATGTATTGATTGTTCTGTTATGCAGTATGATGCTGAGTGTGGCATTGTTGACTGCTTGCGGTCGCCACAGCAGGCAAGAGGATTGTGGTTAGGCTGCAGACAGACTGACGTAGTGTGTGTGTGTGTGTGTGTGTGTGTTGAATGTCCCCTCTCTAGGTATGTGCTCCTTGGATGAGGCGAAGACTAAAAGTACTTTTGTTACCATGGATTGTGTCTAGTTTCACATGCATGCATTTATGTTGAAAAGGTGAGAATGTGATAATAAAAATGGTAAATTATGTAAATTATGTATGTCTCTAAAACTTTTTTTATCCTTTTATGTTGGTGTAACCTAATATAGTCAGGTTGATTTGTTTATATTTATTAGAATGAATATGTTATTTACATTAAAAAAAACAAGTTAGTTTAGGAGTTATGTATGACATGCATTAGTGCTGGGCAATATACCGATTCAAATGGTAAACCGATTTGAATCACGCAAACGTTATGAATTTTTTAAAAACCGGCATATCAGTACAAGTGGCTAAGCATGCAGACAGTGTCGTGAATTTTCCAAGTATTAATACAACTAATTTAACCGGGCAAGTAAACCAACTGTAAATGGCCATTAATAGAAGCCAGAGACGCAGCCAAACGCAAAGAGGAGAAAATACTGTAGCAACAAGATCACTCTTCACAATGTGCGAAATACTGGGGGAAAGAAATCCTAAATAGGGCTACTAAATTGGGGATGGTTTTTTTATATGAATCTCTGAGGGGAACTGACTGTCTTCAGAAAAGTTTAGATGCTATTTTCTTTTAATCTTACCTCCATATAGATGCTTATTAATGTAGTATTTAGAAGCGCAGGACTACTGTTCCATAAGCGCCACCTGCTGTCAGAGAGTGAATTTGGGTTCTCATGCAGCCTGTCTGCTGCTTTTACTCTTTTACTTCATGCAGATATGTTTTATGTGGCATAATAATAGGAAAGCTAAGGTTAGAGTCAAACCATTCTGTTTTGCTTTAAAATTATACAATCTAATTTACATCAACATTTATTTGGATAAAATGCTGTGGTTCTGCAGCTGTTTCATGCATTCCGATTAATTTAAAGGCACAGTCAGGGAAAAAATGTGATAAACTGTGAAACTGTCACAATTCGCTGGAGCACGGGCACAAGGAAATGAGGAGATTTCACAGAACGAGAGTCTTTTAATGATCCAAATGGGAGACACAGAGCACATGCTAACATGTTAACTAAATGAGGAGAGGAACATGACCAAATAAGGGAACACAGGAACAGAAACGGGGCAAAACATAACAAAACAGGTCCATCATCCTGACATATCGCCCCCCTCCCAGAACAACAGAGGGGGGACACGGGTGGGAACTTGGGAGGCGGCTCAGGAGGAGGACGGACACCCGGGAGGGGGCCGGCAGACAGAGACCAGGGAGGTGACGATGGAG
The DNA here is from genome assembly GCF_001515605.1 of Sinocyclocheilus anshuiensis. Lineage (NCBI taxonomy): Eukaryota > Metazoa > Chordata > Actinopteri > Cypriniformes > Cyprinidae > Sinocyclocheilus > Sinocyclocheilus anshuiensis. Next base: position 1,621,704 of record NW_015554154.1, read on the forward strand.
GGAGGAGCTAGGGAGGAAACAGGAAGAACTTGGAGCAGGAGGAGCCAAGCAGGACCCAGGCCACAGCCATGATGGCGACCCATGGTGGAGCCGCTGGAGGGAGGAGCCATGGAGGAGAATGACCGCCGATTCCAGGGGGCCGACAAACGGCGGCGGAGCAGGTGGCGGAGGAGCCCGAGTCAGAGACGGAGAGCCAACAAGGCAGGGGGATGCCGAGGATCCGGGGGCCAGGGTGGAGCCGAGGGCTCTGGCGACCGAGGTGGAGGCGAAGATCCGGAGATCTGTGACAGAGCCGGAGCGACTGAGGACCAAGGTGGAGCTGGCGGGAGGAATGAGCCCAATGGAGCCGGTGGGACGGAGCGACGAGGTGCAGCCGGAGGAGCGGAGTCCTGAGGCGATGGCGGGTCGACGCCAGACCAAGGCGGAGCCGGAGGGACGAGGGAGCCCAGTGGAGCTGGTGGATCGACGGGTGACGGTGGAGGCGAGGGAGCTAGGAGCCGAGGTGGAGCCGCTGGGTCTACGGGCCGAGGTGGAGTCCGGGCCTCGGAGGCTGGAGGCGGAGGTGAGGGATGCTCCAGCCACATCGACAATGGAGGATGGCAGACCCGTGGCGCTCGCACCGTATTGATGGGGGGCTGAGGGCGAGCAGAGGGGCTGCCAGATGACAGCGGTGGAGGAGGCAGGAGCGGGCGGGCGTGTGGGTTGGTTTATTCGTGAGCCTCCGGGCTCTCAGGGCTGCCCTCGGAGATCAGAGCCCACTCCTGGCTGGACTGGGAAACGGGAGCCCCCTCAGGGCTGGACGGGACCAGCGGGGACAAAGAAGAGAGGAGAGGTGGCAAGTCGACCTCCAGATCTGTTTCCCAGTCTACTAGGTCCCCTTCTAAGTCCAGCAGTCCCAGATGTATAATTAGCTCACACGGATGGAGATCCGTTTCTCGCCAGAGTCCACTCCACGAAGGCGGCGAAATCCTCTCGAGGACCATCTTCGGATGACAGCGCGTCATCCGGGTAGCTGGTGTTGCTAGCTAACAGCCGGAATAGTCTCGTATCGTCCTCGAGAGATCTGTCCCCCTGCTCCAGCAGGAGGAGGAGGAATTCCGGGCAGGTGAAGGGATCCATAAGGGGAAACACAACAAAAACAAAAACACTGAGAGAAAAAACGGAAACAAAAACGGAGGGTAGACACACAAAGGTAACTGTATTTGGTCGGGTCTTCTGTCACAATTCGCTGGAGCATGGGCATGTGGAAACGTGGAGATTTCACAGAACGAGATTCTTTTAATGATCCAAATGGGAGACACAGCGCACAAGGAGGACGTTCACAACAAGTAGACCCGACAGAGGAGAAATGCACAGACAAGAACTTATAAACACAGGACAATTACCAAACACAGGTGCACAGAATGACTAATTAACTAAACGAGGACAGGAACACGACCAAATAAGGGAACACAGGAACAGAAACAGGGGCAAAACATAACAAAACAGGTCCATGATCCTGACAGAAACCACCAGAATCCTTAAAAAAATACAGTGTTTTGATCAAACCGCCCAGCACTTTTAGGTAGCTTTTACAGACTTTTTACAGAGTAATAGTAAGATGCACAGTACAAATAGCAAATATAATAATCAGAAATATTAGTTTAACAAATCAGTAAATATTACACAAAACATACAAATACACAATATTATAAAATGTTAAATTATTAAAATATTCAATATTATACCTTCCTTAACTAATTTTGCAGACTAAGTTGTCTTTTCTACAATGTAAAACTACTAAAATTATATGAAATCAGAAATGTATGTGAAATATTACACAGACATATAAAAATACACAAAATATTGGTAATATTCAAATATTAAACATACCTGTCATAAATTATTTCACAGACTAAAATGTATTTTTTACAAAGTATAAGTCGCATGATACAAATCACAACTAAAATGATATTAAATCAGAAATGTAAAATACTTTACAAAATAATCTAAAAAATACACAAATATTATAAAATGTTGTTAATACTGAAATATATTTCGGAGCACTAGTAACTCTTCTAGTTGTCCTTCTAGGGGTAATAATAAAAAATTCAGTGTTGATCTTTGTAAAGATATACTGAATCCACCTTCTTCACTTTAACATGGACTTGATATTGAAATCTCCAAAAACAGGAATTCATAATCCTCACCACTGCTATGTCTACCTAGCCATCATTTACATAATATGTTAGATGAGGCTTTATTCCTAGATAGTAGCGTCCTTACAGATGATAAAGTGTTTCAATGAGATAGTAGTATCTATATCTGGGTGTGTCTATGTCCTTCACAGGTGTATTTTTATCATAATCGATCTGGCTTTCCTCCCTCCCAAGACATCACGGATGACCTTCAGAGTAGGAGGGGTTCACAAATACATGCAGGTTTGGTGCTAGCGCTGAGGTGAATGAACTGTTACCCGCTACCCCCCAAAACACTATTACACACACAAATAGCAGCATACACACACCCTTCTTATTCCTTACCCTGTCACAATCATACACGTTCTCTTGCAATGTTTAACGTCAACACCTTTGCAGATGCTTTTGGGTTTCCAGCTGGCCTGCAGGTGCTCTGTGTGTGTGTGTGTGTGTGTGTGTGTATTGACGAGCCTGCTTCCCTTGGGCTGTGTTTGCTGGTGTAGTGTATCAGTGGGCCAGCAGTGTGGCGCCATCCGTCCTGCTCCCACCACCAGCCCCCAGAATGCATTACACACCAATCGAACACAGCCATTCGGGATAACTCCACTTTTACCTACTGGACAGCACTGCTGTTAGGGGCTTTTGTCCAGTCTCTCTCCCCCTCTCCTCTTGTGCATTTTCTGTTGAAAGGGTCATGTTACACAAGCTGTAGAGACCACCTCAGTGGGAGTTTGTGAGGGGCTAACACACACACACACACACACACACATGCACTTGTAGTAGTCGAACAGGTGATTCAGTGGATACAGAATTAGCTTCATACCCTCCTAAACTTAAATTTAGCTAGCTCTGTTCATGTCAGATTTGGAAATAATCATTGGTTTTATTTCAAGTGAACAATGATAAGCACCTTGATTTGTTTTAATACCTTTAATGCTTGTGATGCATTTACTGCTTGTGATCCTTCAGATGCATTTGGCATACTGTGGTTGATTAGGGTCATTACAGTCACTAGAGATAACTAGCACATTTTTTTTGTTTTCAACATAACAGTAGATGACTACATGTAGCATTATAAAAAAAAGATTGTTGCAGTTAGCTATCACTTTATGAACAAATTTAAATCTTGAACTTGTCAGTTAAGAGTTCAAGTTGACTAAATGTAAAATGTAGCACAAACACTTACTTGAAGTTGAAACTGGCTCTACCTATAAGGAAGCAATGTTTTCTTGAAAGACAGAGTGGTAACTAATGAGTTAGGTACTTGCTGTTTCTTCTAAATATGGAAAAAAGAATGTGGGACTTTTCACTAATCTAGATACATTTCTTAACATAAACTGCAGGCCATATATATTCATGCTACTTTCATGTACATAAGTCCTGGATGTGGTGAGACATGTTCACAAGAATTGACGTGTGTCGCTAAGTGATGGAGATAAGCAGTGGTGTGCTTTGACCTTTGCTGCCAGTGTGCTTGTGCCCTACTGCAGACAAGGGGCTTGAGATATCTTATGCCTCAGTCACACCAGGAAGTGGACCAGAATAACTCTCAATGTGTGAATGAGACTGATGAGTGTGTTCCGGACTGTCAGTAATATGTGTGTGTGTGTGTGTGTGTGTGTTAGTACAGTATGCATACTTGTCTAATATATGAATCAACAGCATTGTTTTTGGATTATTGATTAGAAAAATAAAAAGTAGACTGGCATTTCAGTTGAAGCAGCATATATTTCATTTATCAATTATTAAAAAATGAAAAAGACAAAAAAAAAATCTACACACTTTTGCACACAAGAACACTTTAATTATTGTATATTCTAACCTATGATTCATCACTTAGTACAAATGTACTTTAGATCAAATGTAGCTTATATGTAAGTTAAATATGTATTATGTATATGTATTAATAAATATCTAAATCTATAAAAATGTATGAGCAGGTTCCAAAAGTCTGAGACCACATTAAAAATATTGGATTCAAATTCTAAATTCAATCTGAAAATAAATTTAACAAAGAGATTAATAATAAAGTAAAGATTCTTCACTATTTCTTGATTTAAAATATTCTATTGAATTATAAAAGTGCAAAATAGAAACATTTTACCATAGTGGTCCTAGAGATTTGGACTTCACTGTCCTATTTTTTTGTTTGTTTGTTTTTGTGTAAAATAACATATATTTGAACTTATGTTTAGGCAGGATTGTTGTGATGAACCCTCTGTAAACAAAATACATTTTTTATTATTTTGCAGTCAAAGGCACATGTTTAATTGTATAAACACATAGTCTTGGTGCTGAAACTCATGTTCTATATTGATATCCTTATGAAAACCGATCTCCCAGGAAGTATAGATATTGATCAGGATTATCCTTGTACTCGATTGTACCACGATTGCCAGCTGGGATCTGTGTGAACTGTTTTGATTTGTGTATTTACTGTATATGTGTGGTTAGTGTTTGTTTTATTTATAAGGATCGCTTTCAGAATTTTTCCTGTGATACAATAGTAAGGTAAGATAACAATTGTCTAGCTGTGATACAGTCGAAAGATAACATTTTGATTGGTTGGTCATTTGTGCTAAAGATAAACAAATAGAATAAACTGCAAATCCTCCAAAACTGCTGTATTAGGGATACACTCTCACAAATACACACACTCACTGTTGGTCGTGTATGAATAATTCAGTTGATGATAGATAGATCAGTTTGAGTGATATCCAAAGGGCTGTGTGATCATTGATCGCTCTGTTAGAAGGCATAAGATTACCTCACCTCTCAACAAGTGTGTGCATTTTTAACTGTATGCCTTCATGTTTATCTGCTTGTCTTTGAGTCGCTTTTTAATTGTTTGTAAATAACTCTTCTGCACATGCTTTCTTGCATATTTAGGCCATAAATGAGACCTGTCTTTGCTTAAAAAAAACTGGCAGCTCTTTATCCTTTACATTTGTGCATATACCCCTGTACATCATGCCATGAATATGTTGATGTGTGTGTCTCAGATGGGCAAATCTTATCTGTGTTCATTTAGAAGAGCAGGCTGTTGTCAAGACCAGGGTTCCTCTCTGGCTTGAGTTTCCCATCATGTGATGTAAGGCTCTCTGGATCAATGACTCCACTGGGGGTGCTGCCTATGTGAGCTCAGTGGTCCTTTCCCAGCGTTTCTCCTCATTTTTTAGTATCATTAGGTTTTTTGGCCAGTCATTGCAAAGTTAATTTTCATTGATACAGGACTTGATAGGGAGAATGGATTTTAGATTATGGATTATAGGCACCGAGCTGTCTTTGTGAGCACAGTTGCTATTAAAGTAATAGTTCACCCAAAAATGAAAATTTGCTTAAAATGTACTCATCCCCCTGGCCATCCAAGACGTAGATGAGTTTGTTTCTTAATTGGAGCAGACTTGACAAAATGTAGTATTAAACCACTTGCTCACCAATTTATCCTCTGCAGTGAATGGGTGTCGTCCAAATAGTGATAAGCTGTGTGTTTGATAAACAGACCCATCGTTAGGCTATTTTAACTTCAAATTGTCACTTCTAGCCAAAATACCAGTACATGATACATAATAATGCTTTCTTCAATAAATAAGTCCATCCCCTGTTGTCCTCTCACATCGAAATCCACCAACATATTTGTTTAGAACTGTTTTGGACTGTTTTCACTTGTAAACGGTGCTTGATCTTTGCATATTTTACTCCTGATTCAGATGTGATTCATTTTTCACTGGAGGAAGCAATATTATGGATAAAAGAAGTCAGAAGCAATGATTTGAAGTTAAAAAGTCTTGATAATGGATTTGTTTATTCCAAACACACAGCTTTTTTTTTATTGAGCGTTTCAACTCTCACCCTGATGGCACCCATTCACTGCAGAGGATCCATTGGTGAGCAAGTGATGTAATAATAAATTGCTCTAAATCTGTTCCATTGAAGAAACAAACTAATGTTGGATGGCCATGGAGGGCGAGTAAATTTTCAGCAAATTTTTATTTTTGGGTGAACTATTTCTTTAAAGGATTATTTTCAATTCAGAATAAACATTTCCTGATGCTTTACTCACCCCCATGTCATCCAAGATGTTCATGTTTTTCTTTCTTCAGTCGCAAAGAAATTAAGTTTTTTGAGAAAAACATTCTAGGATTTTTCTCCATATAGTGGATTTCAATGGCGGCCAATGGGTTAAAAGTTGCAGTTTCAATGCAGCTTCAAAGGGCTCTATCCCAGCGGTGGAATAAGGGTCTTGTGTAGCAAAACGATGGGTCATTTTCTAAAAAAAATTTTAAATTGTATACTTTTTAACCACAAATGCTCGTCTTGCACTAGCTCTGCAATACACGCTGGAAAAGCCACAACTTTCTTTGCATGTTTGCTTTGTAAACACTAGGTTGGTACTTCTGCCTATGTCACGAGTAACCTTTCCAATGTGATAACGTAATGCTTGAGGTCGGGTTAGTATATAATGTTTAAATTTTTTTAGAAAATGACTAATCATTTCACTACATAAGACCCTTATTCCTCAGATCGTGTGGAGCCCTTTGAAGCTGCATTGAAACTGCAATTTGGACCTTCAACCCGTTGGCCGCCATTAAAGTCCACTATATGGAAAAAATCCTGGAATGTTTTCCCTTAAAAACCTTCATTTTTTTTCGAGAAAAGAAAGAAAGATATGAACATCTTGGATGACATGGTGAGTAAATTATTAGGAAATTTTCATTCTGGAAGTGCACTAAGCTTTTAATGTGATGAGCAGTGCTACCCACTGTGCCACATCTCACAACCATTATTTAGAACGCTTCACTGCATGAAGTTTCTTTGAAAATCAACCACTGCGTCCCAGTGATGCCTGTTTTCTCCTCTCTCATCTCCCTGTCTTTGTGTAGGGTTTTGTAACATGTTCCTGTTCATGATGTAAGTCTGTGTAACAGGTCACATAACCCTGGCAGACTCAATGCTTCTTCAGAGGCGGTAATATGCTGTTGACTGGGGCACTTAATGACATGTCAGCCTGTGGTCTACAGTGTCTCTCTCCCCCTCCCTGCCACAGGTATTCAGATTTCACCTTCTTAACCACCTTGTCATCATTTACTCCTCACTGAGATAATCACTCCAAGATTGTAGTCAAACAATCTCCATGTCCAGCTGATCCTGGTGATGAGAAGGGAAATACAGAGGGTTAAATAGTGTGTTTTACAATTTTTTTGAAGTTTTAGAGATACCTCTGGTGCCTTTCAAACAGCAGATGAAGAGGTATGTCTGGGAGACAGGACAGGACTGACCCCCACCCCAACACACACACACACACACACACACACACACACACACATGCTTTCATTTCAGCACTTGTTCTCTGAAGCACTAGGCTGAATAATCTAGTTTGCTAATGTGTTTCACTCAAGCAGTGAAGCAGATAATCTGGCGTCTCTCAGAGAGACACAGTTCTCTTACTCCTTTTCCTCTTTTGCTCTGCTTCCCACTCGCTTTCTCATTCCAATTTCGTTTTCACAAGTCTGTAGCCTTTTAACAATTTACACAAGTATAGAACTGTTTTTTATGTGTTGGGCAATATTTAATGTTACATGACAGCAACACTTAATGAGAAAGAGAGGCAGACTTTTAAATAAAACACTTATAAAATCTAATAAAGATTCACAGTTTAATTACACACACTGTTTTGTGTCAGTAGTTCTAGTGAATTTTTCTACTAGTTTTCTAGAAAAATCATTAATACCTCTTGTTCCTATATTCAACAAGGATGCATTCAATTGATCAAAACCATTTGTAAAAGAAATGCTTCTTGAGCACCAAATCTGCATATAAGAATTGTTTCTGAAGGATCGTGTGAGATTGAAGGTTCAGCTTTGCTATCACAGGAATCAATTATATTTTAAAATTAAAAGAGTTATTTTAATAATAACATTTTACAATATTATTGTTTTGCTGTAATTTTGATCTAATAAATGCAATCTTTGTTAAATGCAAACATTTAAAATTCCTACTGACCCCAAACATTTGAACGGTACCATGTCTAATTTTATCTAATGTACTGAAAGCCATACTAATGTACTAACAACTGCTAAATTGGAAACCATTACCTTATTCCTCCCTTTACAATTTTTCACTGTACTATTTTGACCAGTTCTGACTGTTATCTTACAGGGGAAAGAAACAGGGTTGTCAGTAGGATCAAACATTTTGGCGTAGTCGGGAGGATCTAAAATGACCAAAAGCATGACGTTATTTGAGCAATAGTGCAGAAGTTAAAACAGGGTTCACACCATTTTAATTTCCTGATGATTGATCACTTTGAATATGCATGTGTATCACAATGTTTTTCTTCTATAGAGTAAATCCTGCTGTCCAGACGTCACATGCTTTCATTTTAAGCATAGTTACATGTGAGTCATGTCATGCTTGTGGTCTGTCTCGGTTGTTATGACGCATTCAGGGGTCAGCTGGCTCCTAGTCACCCCCTGTTACAATAACAAATGTACCGTTTGATGAACAACAGTCAGTTTATGAATGTAAGTAAGTCACTGTATATCTGGACTCCTGTCAGTGTGATTCAGGCACCAAGTCTGACCCCTGTCTGGCACTGTAGGCATACCTGACAGGGTGACTGCTGAAGAAAGCTCTATTAATGTTTGAGATTTAGAGGACTATCGCAATAACGACTATGACTCATGCCACACTTTAGGTTTGGGATTTCCCAAAGTCGGGATCTATTACAGATCTGTTTTTAGAGTAAGTTCACAGGGTCAGCGAGATGTGAGGTAGCGAGGTAGTTTATGGGAATATTCAGATTAGATATGGTCAAAGTAGAAATTACTCTCTAATGTGATCCTGGTATTTATTACATTGTCTTTATTTGGTTCCTGCGTGGTGTATAGGAGAAAGAAATCAATACTGTTATTCAGCTGGGATGCATTAAATTGATCAAAATCCTTTTCAACATGATAATAATAAGAAATGATCCTTGAGCACCAAATTAACATATTAGAAGGATTTCTGAAGGATCATGTGATACTGAAGACTGGAGTAATGACTGATGAAACTTTAGCTTTGTAATCACAAAAATAAATGACATTTTTACATATTTTAAAATATAAACGACAGTTATTTTAGATTGTAAAAATATTCACCATATTACATTTTTCGATCAAATAAATGCAGCCTTGGTGAGCAGAAGAGGCTTCTTTCATTTTTTTATAGTGTATATTGTATAGATATTGTATATATAAATATATGTATATATTTTAGTATAATATAATACTTTTATGTTTAGTATTTTTAATGTGTTCAGCTAGTGTCATTTTGAATGTCAAATTATCATTTTTGTTGAGTCTTTAAGACCCAAACAATTATTTATTTGGAACATAAATGAAGAAATTGGAATAAGAATCTCTACTCTGCTGTGAACTCCTTTCCCAAGTACATAATCTGACTTCCAAATCTGTACACACTATTCACTTCCCTTCCAAATAGATGTGGACACAGTGACTTTGTTTCTTGTGAATAAACATCCATGTGCCTTCTCTCTTGTGTAATTGTTGAGCAAGATCTCTGTCAGAGTTGGAAGTAGCTTTGAAGATGCGAACTATGATGATTCACGTGGTTCTGAGATGTGGACTGAAGCAGACAAGTTAGTTACTGAAGACAGAAAACATGTTCTTGTTGCAGATAATGAGGCATTAACCTTAAGACTTTTATTTTGATCAAGTCTAGTAAACTGAAGTCTTATTGATGTTTCCCTCCTACAGAATAAGACAACAAAATGTAGTTTTTCCGTTGTTCTTGGCTTTGTGAATCTGATTGAGTGGTTGAGGACACGTCCATGCGGGGCATCTGTGTTTAGTCTGAGATCTAGTCATCAGTTTTGACTGTTTGTCCATATGATCAGAATCAGAGCAGGAAGGGTGTTTTGAAATCAGATGAACAGCTTCCTGATATAAATTTTATTGTTGATAGGAAAGTGTCACATGGACATTATGTGTGCAAATGAAGCCAAATATATGTGTGTGTGTGTGTGTGTGTGTGTGTGTGTGTGTGTGTGTGTGTGTGTGT
>NW_015554154.1:1633033-1634928 GCF_001515605.1 Sinocyclocheilus anshuiensis
AGGAAAAAATATGTGTGTGTGTGTGTGTGTGTGTGTGTGTGTGTGTGTGTGTGTGTGTGTAAAAAATGAATTCAAGGTGGCCTAGAAGCATTAGGGCAGGTTCATTTTTGTTAAATGGCTATGCTCTGAACTCACAGAGGGAATACCCAAGAGGCCATGGGGTCAAGAGTCAGTTAAAGTCTCGCCCCCACCCTACATGTCTCTGGTCAAGTCACTGGCCTCAATTCATGACCAGCATAGACCTTAAACTCACTCTAATACACACAAAGCCAGTATGGAGTGCAATAGTCGCAGATTAAGTGGTCTCATCTATATAGATCCTAATGAATCCACAAAACAGAACTTAATGTGGACAATAAGAAATATATGCTATACATGTGAAAGAGAAGTCCTCATTTTGCCCATTCTGCATATTCCAATAGATTTTTGCATGTTCAAAATACATAGAAATATCTTGTGGTCAAACAAGAGGAAAACCATTAGTTTGTATACCAAGCAACAGATGAAGTGAATGATTTGTGGCTTTGAAGAAGGTTCTGTTTCTGCTGCCTATAATCTTACACAATAGGCTGTGCACTTAAGGAGGTGAGAAAAATATACTTCCTTTTCTCATGTAAAAACCCATTGCATAATAGGCTTAATTTGGCTTCATTATTTTTATTCAAGATTATTTCATCATAACAATGCTAATTTTAACTGTCTGTCTCATCTGATTAGATAATGCAAAAGATCATTAGAAATTAAAAAAATAAACAATGTGATGGGTTGGGTTGTGGCATTAGTGTCAGAATGTGAGTGAAAAGTTGTCTTATGTTAAATACCGTTGTTGGTGTGTGCGCGCGCGCGTGAACGCATGTGTGTGTGTGTGTGTGTGTGTATGTGTGTGTGTGTGTGTGTGTGAGAGATTCATAGCCACTCTGTGAGATTGAAGCAGAAAGCTTGCATTCGATCCATCTGTCTCGCACCTTTTAAAAGCTTTTCTGCTAATTGGCTACCAACATATGGTTTTAACAAGCATATGATGACACACAAGGGGTGTTTGTGAAGTTTATCATGGAAATATTGATTCTTAAAACAATATTAACATTTAATCTTCAGATGTTTTTTCTTTCTATCATGGCTCAAAAAGTCCAATATAGCTTAGATAACCATGCTTTGAAAGGGAAAATATGATAATTTTTATGATCATGTCCTCTCTGCACTTTAGGTCTGTCTACTTTTCTAGGTACTTTGTGTTTGAAAGGAGAGCACATACAGATGAAAATTACTACATGAGATGCCTAACTAGGTTGTTAATTTTCTAACTGTAAGGTCATGTTTCAGTGATGCAGGTTCAGCTGTGTTCATCGGTTGAGGATGCTGAATGACTGATCTCAGGTCAGTAGTGTCGCCTGGTGTCTGTCTGCCTCCTGTTAGTGGAGAGCAATTAATCAGTGTCAGCAGCTCCATACCTGAGCTGACAGTGAGAGAGATGAGTGCTCTTCCACAGGGCACACGGGGCTGTGTGATTGAACTAATGGTACTGAACCTGTGAATACAGTGTAGTGTGTTTCCTCACAGCGCTGCACATATATTTTCTCTTCTCCGTGAAAGGATTTTCCTGTGTGTAGCTCTTAAAATTGTGATTTCAAGTGTTTTGCAGTATTATAATTCTAACTTAGACCACTGTTGTCAGCTTGGGTGATTGAGAGGGTCTATAACCTTTTATACGTGGGCAGCAGTTCACCGTGTTGGCGTCAAAGCTCTATAAACACTCAACACGTGCACATATACACACACACAGATGCCATCTGCTCCCACATCACTGTGACAGTGTGAGAAATGCAAATATGTGAGTGAGACTAGAGGAAGCCCAGCTGTTTGGCACTGTGAGCACGGCTGTGTATATGCGTTTC
>NW_015554154.1:1635155-1636714 GCF_001515605.1 Sinocyclocheilus anshuiensis
CCAAAGCATTTGTATTTCTATTTATCCATCCATCCATTTACATCAGACTATGATTAAATATTTAAATCATAGTCTGATGTAAATAGATGGATGGATAAATAGAAATACAAGTGATTTGGTGGTAAACAACTTTAACAACAACAACAACAATAATAATAATACTTTATATTAGTTATTTCACATCTGGGCGGAAGGACAAACAGGCAGATGGACAGACAGACAGATAGACAGATAGACAGATAGATAGATAGATAGATATAAATATAATACAAATAAAACAGCATCTAGCAAGCAGCAAAACTGGATCACTTTTTTTAATTTATTTTTTTTAGTTCTAGTAAGTATGTGGTCTGTGTAGGTAAAGAGGAAAGCTGATTTAAACAAATAGCTTCTCTGTTATTATGATCTCCATTGTGCTGAATTCAGATAGATCAGTCTTTAAAGGAGACATATTATGCCTCTTTTTACAATATGTAATATAAGTCTCTGGTGTCCCCAGAATGTGCCTGTGAAGTTTCAGCTCAAAATACTCCACAGATAATTTATTATATAATTTTGAAAATGCCTATTTTGAGTGGAAGCAGAAACACGCTGTTTTTCGGGCCTTGCCTATTTTGAGTGGAAGCAGAAACACTGCTGTTTTTCGGGCCTGTGTCTTTAAATGCAAATTAGCTGCTGCTGCAGCCCCCTTTTCCAGAATAGAGACGCGCCATTACAGCTCGGACCTGCTAAAAACATCTGTTTTGGTTCTGATTATAATGTTTATCGCGCTGAAATCATGCATTTTAAACCATATGAGTTTACACTTAAGATATATGGTTTTCTGAGCGCACAAATCCGAAGCACAAGGACAGAAAGCGGCCATCACACAGCATATGAGTACTAAACCAAGTTCTCATTCACAAGTTTACGTTAAAAACACGAGTTACAAAAACAGTCGGTTATGTCTGTGACGGTAAACAGCTGGGAAATAAATGGCTTGTTTAGATCTGTGTGGCAGCAGCAATTTACAGTAAATAAATCAATAAATCCACTGCTGTCTTGTCTGCTCTGAGGCTGGGACTCTTAATGGCGCTTTTCCACTGCGTGGTACGACTCGGTTCGGCTCGGTTTGCGTTTCCACTGCAGTTCAGTACCGCTTTAGAGTGGGCGGGATTATTCACATGTCGTTATAGTTGCGTCGCCTCTACTACCACGACTCCTAAAAAAAACTTTTTCATTCCGCATCGCCCCATCAAGCTCTCGCTGGTCTGCTCCTCTGCTATCAACGAGAGAAACGTCTGTACTTCCGCAACAGACAACAAAACTTTTTGGTTGTTAAAAAAAGGTGCGCTCGTTCCAAACAGTTGCGTTCAATCCTTCGCTGGCTGTGTTGATTTAAATCTAGCGGTTCTTTTGTGTTTGTGTCGCAAGTTCAGTGACGGAGGTAGTGACGATTCTCTCCGGCCAATCCGTGATCAGCAGAGTTTACACGTCACGTTTTGGTAACGGTACGGTTCACTTGGAACCCAAACCGAAGTGGTACTAAAAAAAGTACCAGGTACTGTACCCAGTGGAAA
>NW_015554154.1:1637141-1641963 GCF_001515605.1 Sinocyclocheilus anshuiensis
ATTCAAACACAAGTTTACGTTAAAAACACGAGTTACAAAAACAGTCGGTTATGTCTGTGACGGTAAACAGCTGGGAAATAAATGGCTTGTTTAGATCTGTGTGGCAGCAGCAATTTACAGTAAATAAATCAATAAATCCACTGCTGTCTTGTCTGCTCTGAGGCTGGGACTCTTAATGGCGCTTTTCCACTGCGTGGTACGACTCGGTTCGGCTCGGTTTGCGTTTCCACTGCAGTTCAGTACCGCTTTAGAGTGGGCGGGATTATTCACATGTCGTTATAAAATGTAATGTATTTGTGTGATGGCAATGCTGAATATTCAGTCATTATTAAGTCTTCAGTGTCACATGATCCTTCAGAAATCATTCTAATATACCGATTTGTGCTCAAGAAACATTATCAATGTTGAAAACAACTGCTTAATATTTCTGTGGAAACAGTCTGTATATGTTTTTCATGATTCGATGAAGGCACTGTACCCAGTGGAAAACCCCCATAACTAGTGTTCTGTGCTGGTTTGTGCAGACAAAGACAGAACAGTTAGTGTGTTTTGCTCAAACTTTCGCCATGGCATTAGAACTGGTACACCGTTCTCGCTTGCGAAATCAAAATGCCATGGGTGGAAACGTGCCGATTAAGTGGTGGTAATATTATAATGAGATCCCTTTGCCACATCACCAAGGGAGCGAAATCAGAGGCGCTCGTTTTCTCAGAGGCTTGCAGAAAAAGGCTTACCAAAAACAACGTTACTGGGTTAATCTTTTTCATGTTTCCTTGGATGGTAGATGCACCGGGGACCTGATTATAGCACTTCTGCTCAAGAAACATTATCAATGTTGAAAACAACTGCTTAATATTTCTGTGGAAACAGTCTGTATATGTTTTTCATGATTCGATGATGAATAAAAAGCTGAAAAGAACAGTTAATTTATTTGAAATCAAACTGTTTTGTAACATTATGACTTTACTGTCTTTTTTAATCAATTTACTGCATTCTTGCTGAATAAAATTATTACGTTCTTTTAAATAAAATAAAAAAATATTACTGACCCCAAACACTTGAACTGTAGGTTTACACACACAAAAGATTATATTTTGCTAAATTCTTATTTCTTCTAAAAACTCAGTTAATCATTACAGATCTATATAAATATAATCATACACTTTTCTATGTACTATTCATCATAACACAAACTTTGCCTCACAATTTTAAAACCAAACTATTCTTTATCCATTTTAGGATATTGTTTAAACTATTGTTTATTCATCCCACACGCACTCAAGTTAAAATCTTGCCCACATGTGTAACAGTATCTTGTTGTTAGTTGAGTAACTTCTGTGCTGTTACAGGATGTTTGGGAACTGAAGTCAAAAAAGAGAGTCTTGCCAAGAAGTGACGTAAAGTTGGAATCCACTAGGTGGCAGCGGCTCTGTTAGTCTTGTGTTTATTCTCTCAAGTGGCTGAAGACACTCTGTTTCACAAGTTCAGAGAGTGTTTTTGTAGTGTTTGTTACAGGAATTTGCTTTCACAGAATCAACATTGCAAGAAGGTAAGCTGCCAGAACAGCCTGGAGAAAATTCAGTTTAGAAATTAAAGTAAATATTTACAGCCAATCACCGTAAAGGTTTACTAAGTGATTTTTCCTCATCAAAACGTTTCATACAAGAAATGAATAGTGCTTTTGAAAATGTTTAAAATCATGGTTAGTCACATGAGTTGAAGACTGCAGACATATCAGTAGTCTAATAAGAGCCGTTTTATATTACATTAAGCAAGTCAACATGTTGAAATCCCACGAACAGTCCAACACTTTATCGCCGTAAGTTTCTTGTGATTGTACCAATTAGCTCTCTTACTTCCATAAACCAAAAGCCATTTGATTTTTATTGTAGTATACTGTGGTATGTTATTGATTAGTTGTCTGCAATATGATGTCCCTTTTTCCTTTCTGCTTTGTGTCAGATTACAGTAAGAGAAGGAGAGGTGGGTGCACACACACACGCACACTCACACTCCATCACAACTCATTCATACAGCTATGACTCTGTGGTCTCAGACTAAAACAATATATTCCATCTCTAAGACGTCTTGGCAGATACACACAGACAGACACACACACAGACAGGGAGTCCTTCACCAAACAAAAGGCATATTTGAGATATGAGCATCTCCCTATTGACTCAATCGCTTCTTATATTTCAGCACCACCATTCATCTCCTCATGTGTCAGTACTGCTACATGCTTCTTTTGTGCTTCGTAGTTGGACCATCAGGGATCTCGCATGAAGTATTTTGTTTAATTACCGGAGTGTGTTAAACCTCCATCCACCGGGGACCTGATTATAGCACTTCAAACCTGGAAAAGTCCGTTTTTTATGATATGTCACATTTAAGAGATGTGTCTGTGGTGTTTTTTGCAGATACATCAAAGGCCGTTTCCAGGTTGTTTAGAGGACAGATGTGAATGGGCTGAATCCTGAGCAGGCAGGAAATCAGAGACAGGGTAAAATAAACAGACCAACACAGCTTGACCTTTCCTATAACCCACCTGACCTCTCCTGACCCTTCCTCCTCTCTTATCTCTTATCTCCCCCTTATTCTGACACTGAGGGTGGAAGACAAGTCGTCTATCTCCTTTCTTTTCTCTCTGTTCTTCTTTCTCACACACACAGGCAGCCACACAGATCAATCACTGCTCTGGCTCTGGCTCTGACACTGGCTGATGCATTCAATGAGAAGGCAGGAGTCTCGCTATCAGACAGCAAGGAGCATGTTAGCGTCCAGTAATAAGAGGTAAAAATAGCAGAAACTCCCTGTTGATCAGATCAGATGTGATAAACAGACAGCATCGTGATATTAATCACAGAAGAAGTGAGAGAAAACGTTTGTAGTGTGTTGATAGATTTGTACAGATGCAGCACAGAAAAAAACTGGAAGATGAGAGAGTCTGGAAAAATGAAGGAAGGCGGAAAGAGAACAAGGGATAAAGGCCAGAGCGTAAGGGGTAAGAATGAGTGAAGATAACAAAAGTGATCTAGGAACACAGGAATGAAGTAAAAAGGGGGAGTAGGAGGAAGGATTGGAGAGAGTGCGAGCAGAAGGATGTGTATGTAATAGGAGAAGAGAAAAGGGGGATATTGAGGCTGTCATCCAGTTGGAGAGGGTCAAAGGTGAAGAGTATCATATAGGACACATACACACACATACACTAACATTCAAAACTTTGGGTTAGGTAACATTTTTTTTAATGTTTTTGAAAGAAGTCTTTTATGTTCATGAAGGTTGCAATTTTTTCAATCAAAATACAAATACATTACAATTTAAAATAACTTTTCTATTTTAATATATTTTAAAATGTAATGTATTTGTGTGATGGCAATGCTGAATATTCAGTCATTATTAAGTCTTCAGTGTCACATGATCCTTCAGAAATCATTCTAATATACCGATTTGTGCTCAAGAAACATTATCAATGTTGAAAACAACTGCTTAATATTTCTGTGGAAACAGTCTGTATATGTTTTTCATGATTCGATGATGAATAAAAAGCTGAAAAGAACAGTTAATTTATTTGAAATCAAACTGTTTTGTAACATTATGACTTTACTGTCTTTTTTAATCAATTTACTGCATTCTTGCTGAATAAAATTATTACGTTCTTTTAAATAAAATAAAAAAATATTACTGACCCCAAACACTTGTAAAACAATATATTCCATCTCTAAGACGTCTTGGCAGATACACACAGACAGACACACACACAGACAGGGAGTCCTTCACCAAACAAAAGGCATATTTGAGATATGAGCATCTCCCTATTGACTCAATCGCTTCTTATATTTCAGCACCACCATTCATCTCCTCATGTGTCAGTACTGCTACATGCTTCTTTTGTGCTTCGTAGTTGGACCATCAGGGATCTCGCATGAAGTATTTTGTTTAATTACCGGAGTGTGTTAAACCTCCATCAGGCTGCCTGTCAACAAGCATTTCTTTCTTTCTTTTTTCTTTTCTTTTCTTTTCTTTCCTTTCTTTCTTTCTTTTCTTTGAACAATCTTGATTGGTCTTTAAACACACTTGAGAACACTTCCCAGGATTATTATAAATAACAAAAAAAAAGGTTGTAAAGACATTAACTGAACTGAATTCTAAATGAATTATACAAAACATACTTAATAACATATAAAACATTATAAAAATAACTATAAAAATGACAAAAGCACACAATAAAATTACTCAAACTTTAACTGAAATTAAAACGTAAAAAATAAATATAAAAACTGATGCAAAATCATAATTAAAAGCTTTGATAGTATCTCTAAAATAACACTGACACTTCCTTGTAATGATCGGTTTAACCTTTTATGATGAATGTTGTGTTGCTGTAATTTTAATGTATATTTCAGAATGTATTATTCACTGAAATATTGATTGTAGTTCTTTTTGGGTTTAATGCTCACTATGTGACTACTCTTTTATTTTAGTTTTTTTAACTGAAAATAGGAAATAGCCAAAACTTGGAAAAGAAGAAATGAGAGGAGAGATGGTAAGAGGAAGACAGAGAAAGCCAGTGATGGAGTGAAAGAGAGATGCCAGGAGTAAATCTCTTCTCTCTGTTGAGGCAATGTGATCCCCTTCTCCGCTTGGCTGCTTTTGACTGGAACTCCTGTTCTTCCCTCCCAGAACAATGCAGGTCAGCTAAACTTTCAGTCGAGGGGGGCACACCGTCTACAGGTAGCCCCTTATCCACGCATACATACACACACACACACACACACACACACACACACACACACACACACACACACACACAGACACACAC
>NW_015554154.1:1642393-1644194 GCF_001515605.1 Sinocyclocheilus anshuiensis
TGCACTCCCCACCAGGTACAATATTCTGATTGTTTGCATCTTGTTTTTAAGCCCATAAATAATAATGTACTTGTTCTAATAAATGTATATTGTAATGTACTCATTCTGATATATTTAAAAAATCATTTACATTGCTGGTAGGTTATCATTGCACAAATTAACACACTCTCTACAATAAAAAATTTTTTTGAAGAGTTCTAAACTAATTTGCTGTCTTTACTGTATCTGACGCACACACGCTCAAGGCTGATTTAAGGCTGATTTATACTCGACGCGTCCGCGAGTTCGCTTAGGTGCGCGCGGCAGGTGGGTGTGTGTGAAATATTTGTAAGAACTCCACAGATCTTTTTTTCCAGGGTACTCATGTATTTTTGTGTACACACCAGCGGGAAGCAGCACTGAGCAAGAATGATCTGCAGACAGGAAGCAGACTGTTTACTCAACACATTTTGAACAAACACAAATACACTTTTCTGAAGTGACAGGCACAGATAGTCTCAGACATTCATGTTGAGAGCCTTCTCTGTGCACTTTATACAGAAATCACATAAACTCACAAAGAGATGCAAACTAAATATACAGAAGTTACCTGATGAATTTGAAAACAACATATTGTAGAGTCTAGTACGGCAGCTAGTGGTTTACTTAAAAGTCCTTAAGGGTGTTGATAGACATCTGAATGCTAAGAACTCTGTTTGACTTTGGGCCTATTTGTTCTTTGGGTCAATAACATAAAGGTGTTTTTTGTTTTTGTTTTTTTTTAACACTAATAAAAAGATAACTATTAGTTTGACACTTCACACTAATGAAATTTCATTAGAAAAAAATCTGTGAAGCAGTTTTACAAATATTATAAATGTTTGGAAAAACATTTGTCTGCCAAATTAAAGTATATATTATTTAATAGAGTTCATGTTGTAAAATGCAATTATATTTCTGAATTACTAATTCATGAAATTTGTAGAATTTTATTTTTTACCTTAAAAATATATTTCAAGCTTATATATATATATATATATTAATTGAATGTAACTCATTATAGAAAAGAAATTGATTGGATTTTGAAATGTAGGCACTTCACTCAAAAACTGAGGCAGATAAAGGTGGTTAAGCGGACTAAATGATTGGAGAAGTTACCCGAGAGAAGTCTGTCATATTCTAGGGAAGATCCAGTTATGACATGTTGATTTAAAATTACAAAGTCGGAATTTTTAATTGAAACATATACAAAAATATATTGTTCACAGTATGCATTCAAAAATCAGATGAATTTTCATTTTATGTCGACTTTAAGCTGTTCATGAATGTTAGTACTTTTTACTTAATGGTTATGCCACATGATATTTTAGTCATTAAATTTAATTGAAAATTTAATTAAATTGATACATTTAATACATTGTTTTTTTTTATTTAATTTTTTATATTACATTTTACCTGCAAATGGTATAAATACTTTTCATATGAAACCAATTTAAATACAAAAGCTTTTTTTTATTTTAATAAGATTTCTTGTAATGGTTGTGTTATTATTTGTATGGTATTTATTCGGTAATGCCGAGTTCACACTGCACGATTTTCAAACTCGTCGGAATATGAAACCATACAAAAGCTTTTTTTTATTTTAATAAGATTTCTTGTAATGGTTGTGTTATTATTTGTATTTTGTATGTTCGGTAATGCCGAGTTCACACTGCACGATTTTCAAACTCGTCGGATCGCCGTTGTTTTCACACTGCGTGACTATCTGGGGTAGCATTCAGTTGCTGCTGTGTTCACATTGCACGATGGATCGGCGACAGGG
>NW_015554154.1:1647375-1653058 GCF_001515605.1 Sinocyclocheilus anshuiensis
CCTCGCGTGAACGAGCACCTATTTGCCTCCGATTTCGGGCATTTGTCGGCGATTTCGCAAGACCTGTCGGCAAGTGAAAAATCGGGCTAAATCGTGCAGTGTGAACTCGGCATAAGGCAGACTTCATTTGCTGTGAAAGGCAAAACCTCATTGTATGTGTGCTTGAGTAAAGAGGCTTTATTTCCTCATTGGCTGCAGTTGCACCTTGTTTGCTGATGGCTTCCAATCAGCACTACACTTTTCACACTCATTAAGCTCATCCATTAACACGTACATATGTACACTGGCTTCCTCTTCGTCTCTCTACCTCTCGTTTTCACACACACACAAGCCCAGCCTCTCAGAGAGAAGCCACTGTGAAACTGAATCCCGCCACTACAAGATAAGGCAGAATTACTGGAAGATGAACAATATGGCCGTTGTTAAGTGGCTGCCAGCCATCAGAACTACACCCACTGCGGAGAGAGTCCAAGGTAGAGTCTGCTTGAGTGAGCCTAACACTATCGGATGTGAACTCTGACAGCAAGCCTGAAGGAATGCAGCAGCGTTGAGCGTACGTGTGTTTTTGTGCATATATGTGTGTGTATGTACACATGTGTCTTGGAGCTGCACCAAGTCAACTGCGCATAGTTGACCTGTAACAGGAGAAGCAGAAGCCTGTCACTTTCCCAAATTGCTACTCAAAAGCTCTGACATTTCAGGTCAGAAATGGTGTTGAGGTACAGGTTGTGGTTTGATGGGTTTGGCCACATTATAATCATCAGGCTGTGTTGCCATTCTGCCGCTCAGAGCTGTCTACAGCAGTGTTTCCCAACCGGGGTGCCGTCTGTCGAGAGCAGGGGTGCCGTGTAAAAAATCCTTTTTTAATATTTTTAAATTGCTAAAATGCTCAAAAAAACATCTATTATATAATATCCATTTCTGATGTCGCCAATAGTTAGAGATGCCCCAAAATTCCGGCTGCCGAAAATTAGTTCACCGCTCAGGTTTCACTTTCACGTGGTGTGACTCTCTGCGTATTATCCGCTCTAAGCGTGTGAGCTCCGCTCAGTCGCTCCACTCGTATACCGTTCATGCTCATCAGAACAGCAAAGTCCACTCAAAAATTGAGCCGACAGGAAACATCATTTGTTCTTATTTTATTACTGACTGCTTACTTGTAATTTTTTATTCAATTCAAAGTTTGAAATCAAGCTATCTCGTGGTACTGCACCAAAATTACCCCACTCTACAATTAAAAAAACACTGAGTGAGCAAAAATTTGTGAGATGGCTAGTTATAATGGTAATTAAATAATGTTTACATGTGTATAAAAGCCTACATTAAAATCTGTCATATAAATTGGTCTCTTCATTAGAAATTAGCCTACTGATTGCCACCATTGATGGACAATTTTTTTAAATAATATTAAAAATATCTGTATGACATTATATTCTGCAGTTCTTCCCTGTTGTACCGAATATCTATACTTTTCAAATTATCATATCGAAGATAGAAATTTTAATATTGTGACAAAATTAATTTTGTAGGGTGCCACAAGTTTGTTAACATTTCCAAAGGGTGCCGCGACTGAAAAAAGGTTGGGAAACACTGGTCTACACTATAGTCATGTTGTCAGAATCCATACCCTCAGACCATAAGGGAGTGCCAAATGTTATTTTTTTAAAGCTGTTTTGTGCCAACATGTAGCTAGAGCTTTGTTGTTAATGGTGGAAAAAAAATCTGGCTTTAAAAGTAAAATAATTGTAACCACGTAACTAGAACCTCTGAATTAGCTTAACCGATACCAAATAAATTACACCCTCTGTTTAGGGGGTGTAAATGTTTGCATCTTGTTTAAAATATGCTTTTTATATTGTGGTCTATGGTATTAGCCACAGTAGGTGAATAAGTGCAGTCAACTCTGTAAAACTTTTTGCACTACAAACCAGTGCTTTTCGGTTCATTGCATTGTCTGGGCCTAGAAGCCTATTGACCTAATATTTAGCAATATCATCAATTTGACTGCACTTACACTAACAAATTATTTGAAATTTGAAGATAATTTGAAAATTAAGCTGCATGATGATACTACTGTCTTTATAGCTGAATCGAATTTGTTTTTAACTGATGAATTTTACAACATCAAAATTGTTATTGAACTGAATTGAATCTAGACCGAACTGACGTGAGCTGAAAAACAACATCACGGTTTTCAGTGCTGCTGCTTATAGCTTGAATTGAACTTGTTTCATGATGAATGAACGTTACAGAGTTACTGAACTGAGATGAACAAACACTGAACTGACTGGAGCTGAATAATGACACTATTGCCTTTCTACAGCTGCTTTATAGCAGAATTTGGATTTGCCTCATTATTACAGTTTGCATCTTTTGCATCATTGATTCTGTTACTTTCCTGGTTAATACTGTGAAGCTGTTTTGAAACAATCTCTGTTGTATAGTAAATTAAAATATGATTACAAATACCAGTCTGCAATGTCAAGTAACATTATGGACTATTTTGTACAGCCACACTCTTAAAAATAAAGGTTCCAAAAGGGGGTTTTCACAGCGATGCCATAGAAGAACCACTTTTGGTTCCCCAAAGAACCTTTCAGTGAACAGCTCTTAAAACAACCATTATTTCTTAGTGTGAAGAATATCTTAATCATCCAAAGAACCTTTTTTTTCACTATAAAGAACATTTTGTACCATGGAAAGATCCCATGGACATTAAAGGTTCTTTATGGAGCCAAGAATGCCAATAAAGAACTTTTATTTTTAAGAGTGTTCACTGAAAGTACATTGTTTGCAGTCGCAAGGAAGGTTGCGTGATGAGGCTTGTGTCCGGTGCGGGCATAATGGACTTCCCCTCTGAGTGAATCGCCAGACGTCTGCTGCGAGTTTTCCTGTGGTAAGTACTTTTCACTTACTTTTAAAACGTAAACCATTATCAATATCAATGAAATTAAAAAATATGAAGAAAGTAAATGTAAAATCTAATTATAGGCTATTGCGGTCTGCTTAAGAATAAGCGTGCAAAAATTAGTGAGATTGTGTGAATTTAATTTGTCGTGAATGGAACTGCTTTAGCCCCGATAGATTATAGGTTAGGTTATTTCAAGTCAGATTTTGGACTTTAATCCCCGCTTTTCCTCAGGTCTCTGTAGTGTTGTTGTGATACGTCGTCATTCACGCAGCAGCAGCATTATACAGGTGCATCTCAATAAATTAGAATGTCGTGGAAAAGTTCATTTATTTCAGTAATTCAACTCAAATTGTGAAACTCGTGTATTAAATAAATTCAATGCACACAGACTGAAGTAGTTTAAGTCTTTGGTTCTTTTAATTGTGATGATTTTGGCTCACATTTAACAAAAACCCACCAATTCACTATCTCAACAAATTAGAATATGGTGACATGCCAATCAGCTAATCAACTCAAAACACCTGCAAAGGTTTCCTGAGCCTTCAAAATGGTCTCTCAGTTTGGTTCACTAGGCTACACAAACATTCACTTGAACATTTGGGCGGCGTTATGCAAATCTTCCCACATAGTGACGTAGTTTAGTGGGGGCGTGTTTAAACGAGCCGTTTTAGGTAGGTGTGGCTGACTCTTAACTTTTATAAAGAATATCTCTTTGGATTTGAGACTTTAGTCTTTGCAACTTTACAGATCTTCTTTATGCACCAAGAGCTTGTAACACTCCAAAGAGAAAGGAAAAATTGAAATCGCATCATATGACCCCTTTAAAAGAACCATTTTTTCTTAGTGTGAAGAACATTTTAATAATCTAAAGAACCTTTTTCCACTGTAAAGAACCTTTTGTCTAATGAAAATGTTCCATGGATGGTAAAGGTTCTTTGTGGAACCACTGATGCCAATAAATAACCTTTATTTTTAAGAGAGTAAAATAACTGGAAGTGGCTAAAACCAAAAGCAAGTTAAAATGTCTGTTCTTACTCTTGTGAATAGTGAAAGTGAATAGTATAGCAAAACATTAATGTGAATTAGCTATGGCATGATATTGAAGTTTGAGTTTAGCCTCTTGTGTGTTCTCTTTATACTTTCTTTTGTGTTCTGTCTTTTTTCAGTTGGAGTGAATGAACGTTCTGATATGTAGATGCAGCACTTCTATCCAGTTGTTGTAGGACCCTGGGAGAGTCCAAGACTTGCTAATAACCCAATTAGCCGTGATTTGTTACGACATGGGTGGAGAGAGAATGAGCTCTCTTGACCTGTCATTCAAAGACAAATTAACCGTTGCTCCCAAGATGCACTAGTGCAGTTGGCTTATGCTGAAAAGGAAGCTATCAAATGTCGACGACTCTATTGTGGCGACAATTCCCATGGATTCCTCTGTAAAGGTTTCGGAGGTCACCTCTTGCTCTGAGAATCTAAACTTTCGAATGTAGTGTAAATTTATAGAGTGACAATGATCAGAAGGAATTTAGAAAGTCTCATTGTACACAAGTTGCCTTCTCTGTAATGAAAAGTGTGTGAGCACTTCAAATAATGCTTTTATGTAAATGATTTCCCTCATTCCAGTTTGTGATGTGCTGTACAAGTGTGCTTTCTGAGTGTATTGACTACAGCTGCTGTATGTTGTAGTGGTGATGTCATGTAGTCCAGCTGCATCTCATTGGCTGCTTGTCCTCCATCAATGAGAAGTAAACTGAACTTGTTGTTGACACTTTTATTTGCTTAATCTCTTTTCAAATCTTTTCTGCTGCCCTGATAAAAGCAACATGATTTCACCCTACTAATAACTTTTATATTATTTGTATACATATAGTTTGCATTGATGTAAGTAGTAAAAGTCTCACAGTCTTTCAACTCCAGTATTAAGATGCTTTATAAAACATTTTGAAACACAGCCTTTACTTATCTTACATTTTCTTTAAAATATGCTCAACATACACTACTGTTCAAAACTTTGGGGTCAGTTTTTGAAAGAAGTTTCTTTTGCTCACCAAGACTGCATTAAATTGATAAAAAATACATTAAAGGGGTCATATGATCTTGCTAAAAAGAACATTATTTTGTGTATTTGGTGTAATGAAATATGTTTATGCGGTTTAAGGTTCAAAACACATTATTTTCCACATACTGTACATTAGGGCTGGACGATATGGCCGAAATTGATATCACGATATATTTCTTAATTTCGGTCGATACGATATAATTCCGATATCGATATGAACACTATTTATCTGAAATAGAAATCTTTTGTAACATTATAAATGCCTTTATCATCACTTTTGATCAATTTTAAGCATCCTTGCTAAATAAAAGTATTAATTTCTATCATTTCTTTCCCAAAAAAATAATCAAAATTATACTGAATGGAATAGTGTATAATGTTACAAAAGCTTTTTATTTCAGATAAATGCTGATCTTTGGATCTTTCTATTCATCAAAGAATCCTGAAAAAAAAATGTACTCAACTGTTTTAAATATTGATAATCAGCAAATCAGCATATTAGAATGATTTCTGAAGGATCATGTGACCCTGAAGACTGGAGTAATGATGCTGAAAATTTAGCTATGTATGATCACAGGAATAAATTACATTTGAAAATCTATTCAAATAGAAAGCAATTTTAAATAGTAAAAATATTTAAACATTTTACTGTTTTTGCTGTACTTTGGATCAAATAAATGCAGCCTTGGTGAGCAGAAGAGAATTCTTAAAAAAAA
>NW_015554154.1:1653123-1653404 GCF_001515605.1 Sinocyclocheilus anshuiensis
TGCCCCCCCTATCTGAAACGTGTCGATTTTTACAAAGCTAAGCTAATGTTACCCCCCTTACCATATTGTGATGATGCCCTGTCAGGCCGGAGCGATGATTCAAAAACATTAAAACTAGGGCTGTCAATCAATTAAAAATTTTAATCTGATTAATCACATCCTTTTTCTGTCACTTAATGAAATCACACACTTAATGAAATTAAGCATAGACCATTTATCTTGTTTCAAATTTTTATTTTGTCATCATTTGCTATATCCAGCAAAGTAAACCAAAAGATTGA
>NW_015554154.1:1654385-1654693 GCF_001515605.1 Sinocyclocheilus anshuiensis
ATGAAATTAAGCATAGACCATTTATCTTGTTTCAAATGTTTATTTTGTCATCATTTGCTATATCCAGCAAAGTAAACCAAAAGACTGAAGGGTGATTCTCAAACATCTATATTTTCTGCAAGCTTTTTTTCAAGATAAATTTAGATGACTTTCCAAAAAAGGACACGTAGAAACTCCAAAAGGACACCAAAAAAAACCAAATGGTATAAGGAGCCCATATAGCCTAAGCACATATGAAAGAAAGAAAAAAATCAGAATTTTATAGTATGTGTACAGTGCAACAGCAAAGAGCTTTTTTACATTTTAGA
>NW_015554154.1:1655032-1655271 GCF_001515605.1 Sinocyclocheilus anshuiensis
CCGCAATCGTCTTTACTATGATTGCAGTCTTCATCCATCAAAACTTTACTAGCGAGACTGGTTATCCAGTCGAGAAACCGTAGTTTGCGTCTCATTTGGCCATACAACGGTGGTGTTGACAATCCGTTCAGTCTGTACTAAACACAGCGCATGTGAGGGCTCGCGCTCTTCAGATACAATCACAGAATATGACAGAGCTCGTGTTTTAAAGCGAAACACACTGGAATGAATAATTAACT
>NW_015554154.1:1656068-1656568 GCF_001515605.1 Sinocyclocheilus anshuiensis
TGGCAAGGGGCGTAACATTTCCGTCACACGCTTGAGGTATTCGGCCAATCACAACGCACTGGATAGCTAGCCAAGCAGAGCACACCTCGCTTTTCATAACGATGAGCTTTGTAAAAATTGACACGTTTCAGAAAGGCGGGCATAGAGGAGAAACAATAATGTACAGTATGTGGAAAATAATGTGTTTTTTTTTATTAATATATTTGCAAGTAGAGAAGAAAAATTGGGTTAAAGGGTTAGAATAGAAATTGTGCTTCAGTAATTTTGCATTAATTGCAATAACGATGACAGCCCTAATTAAAACCCATTATAAACGAGGCATTTGTTGCATCCAGTGGGGACATAAACTTACAGACTGTGAGTCAGAACAGCCGGCATTGTAGTCTACTCTTCCAGGATCAGGGAACAGTCCTCCATAAAATGCGTTGCACGTGTCTGAATATTTGGGTTGAACTGTTCTGGAACAGTGTTGTAAATACAACTTAACCACTGATTTCTAG
>NW_015554154.1:1656603-1656999 GCF_001515605.1 Sinocyclocheilus anshuiensis
CTTCCACTATAGAAAAGTGAAGCCAAAGCATCTCAGTATGGCCGCTGCCATCTTGAGTAAATGACGTCATTTGGAGCCGCGGTATCAAACTCCCGCCCAAACTCCCGCAGAGCCAATCAACCATAACGACACGCCCCATTTTTATAGCATCAACTTACTAGCTAAAATCAAACTTATCACAAAAACGAACAATTGAACATATATCAGCGTGACAACAACTACATTTAATGACCAAAACCATCTTTCGGAAAATTGTATTGGAAGCGTAATTTATTTTTATTTATTTTGACTCAAGTCCCATTTGTTTACATGGAGAGGGTGGGGTTTATGACCTGTACTGCAGCCAGCCACCAGGGGGCGATCAAAGAGCCCGCAGCTTCACTTTTCAGGACGTGT
>NW_015554154.1:1657092-1661646 GCF_001515605.1 Sinocyclocheilus anshuiensis
TTTAGTCTTTGCAACTTTACAGATCTTCTTTTTGCACCAAGAGCTTGTAACACTCCAAAGAGAAAGGCAAAATTGAAATTGCATCATATGACCCCTTTAAAACAGTAATATTGTGAAATATTGTTCAAATGTAGTATTTAGTCAAATTTAGCAGCCATACTTCAGTCTTCAGTGTCACATGATCAGAAATCATTCTAAAATGCTAATTTGGTACTCAAGTAATATTTCTTATTATCAATGTTGAATCACTTACTGATCCTAAACATTTGAACAACAGTGTACTGATTCATTTGATAAAGCTGAGGTTCTTGCTAAAAGTAAAATCTTTATGTTTCTGTTGCAGGAGGCAAAACCTGACGTTCTTAATCTTTACATAAAGAGCACTCTGTCCTCCGTTAGCCATGCAGTACCGACAGGTACTTGGCAGTGACACGTTATCTAATACCAGTCTCAGTGAGTCCAGCAAAGCGTGACGTGTGACCAGCAAGCTCTCCCAGCATCCCGTTCGCTCACAATATCAACACTTAGGTCTTTTCCTCTGCTAGGTAACACATACCTATGGCATTTAGAAGAGGACGTGGGTATTAGCGGTGGAAGCTTGCTCAACTGAAATCAAAGGCTTGTATAAAAGCCATGCATATTGACCATGATCTTGACTGGCTCCTCTAAACATTGAATAAACACATCTGTGTTTATGTATGCTGAGTGTCTGAATCAAACTCCATTGGCCGTTTTAGGGTTTTAATGGTGGAGACTAATTACTTAATGAGTTTATTAGAGCTAATTTTCTGTGCTCTGGGATGTGAATTTAGCTTTCATCTGAGAACAAGAAGGTCTCTTATCTAATAGACTTCCACAGTCTGCAGCAAAGAGACGGTCTGTTAAAAAAAAACCATCCATGGATGTCTGGTTTAGGCCCTGATTAAGATTATGACAGTTTCTGCTCAGGATGTAAAGAGGCAATCTTCACAGAATGTCTTGTGGCATTCAAGCTCTTTCCTTTCTTTTTTCTTACTGATTTAAACATTTAGTCTTATATATAATATCAGTGATTCGGGCTGATTTTCATATTTAATACAAATAGGGAAATGATATAAATGGGGAATTGTACACTGTAAAAATAGATTTTTTTAAAGTTGTAAATAAAGATTATTGGAGTATGTTGTACAAGAAAATATTTAAGTTTTTCTACTTTAAAATGTAATGTTGCATGTCATGTGTTACTTGCTGTTTGTTTGTAATTGTGAAATTTACTAGTAATTTCTGCGCATACTCTGAAAAAAAGTGTAAATTTACTATGAAACAATTTTCTGCGATATTGTTCTTTTAAAACATATTCCGATAATCTTTAGTTTATTTACTACCCTGAAAAACTGAATTAAATTAGCTGAAAGATTATGTTCAAATTATATTATTATAAACAAAAGGCAACCTGAAGCATTTAAAAGTTTAGAAGAATTTAACTAATCAAAAATATTATTTATATATTATAACTTTAAAACACTTCAGACATTAAGAAATTCCTAATTAATCTGAGCACCTAAAACACGTTCCTGTCATCATGTTGGCCACAATGAAATCTTACCTGTCAGCAACTGTAGAAGACAGTGTGCTTTTAGCAAATGACTCTTGAACAAGGATTCAGATTATTGCGCCATTTTCATTTCAGAGCATTGACTCTGCTATTCTGTTTTCTTTTATTTGGGTGAAGTTTAGCACAGAGGCTTTTACGAGTGCCCATCTCTGGTGTTTGATGTTAAGGGCAGCTTCGGTCAATGTAGGCTCCTGGTATGTGTTTGGGGCAGGCTTGAGACAGGATAAATGTTTGGCAGGGAACATGTTCGGCCTCTTTCTTCTCCTCCAGGATAACATAAACAGTTTTGGCACAAGAAAGCAACGGTGACCCCAAGGCCAGCCTCTCACACAACCCATTCATTCACTGCCTACCTCTCTCTCTCTTTGTGTGTGTGTATAATGTTAGGACCATGGGACAAAGATGATGGACCCTGTGATCTGTAGCAAGGGACATCTTGTACCCTGATAATCCTGTAATCATTTGCTCATCCTCATGTCAGTCCAAAACTGACTTATTTTCTTCTTTTGAACACACACACACACAAATCCATACAAATGGAAGTCAACAAGGTCCAATGTTGTATTCAACCTCACTGATTTTCATTGTATCTACAAGCCTGTTCTTCAGAATGTCTTCTTTTGTGTTTCACAGAAGACATTTTAGCCCTTCTTTGATGTACCTTTAATCTAACATATTCTATCCCTTTAATTATAAAGTCCTCAAAATACCCTAAGGAGAATCATTACCTAATACATCATCAATGTTAGTTTTTAATATTCTGAAAATACATTAATTTCCTGATGCACGTTGTATTTATGATTTATTCCACCTCACACTATCCTTTGAGAGCACTTTGGCACAGAACAGAACCCTTGATTCATTCCCCAAAAAATATGCGAATTAAACACAGCCAGGAACGTCATCAGCTTCAGATGATTCACCGACGGAGGCTATTCTTTTAACACTCGCATGAAATACTCAGTCACTCAGGCTACACCCAGTGACAACTGTAGAATAATATATTGCTGTTCATTATTACGCTGTTTAAAAAAAACGGATGTGTTGTGTTTGATAAAATACACCTCTAAAGGCGTGATTAGTCAAGGGAATATTGTTCATCCAAATTGAAATGACATATTTAATTTCCTTTCAAGTTTAGATTTTGTATTTCAGGTAAAATCTTTGGCAGAAGATTTCACTGCTATATCCTACATATGTGACCCTGGACCACAAAACCAGTCACAAGGGTCAAGTTTTTTAAATTGAGATTTATACATATATTTATTACGAATAAATAAGCTTTCCATTGATGTATGGTTTGTTAGGATAGGACAATATTTGGCCGATATACAACTATTTGAGGATCTGGAGTCTGAGGGTGCAAAAGAATCTAAATACTGAGAAAATCGCCTTTAAAGTTGTCCAAATGAAGTTCTTAGCAATGCATATTACTAATCAAAAATTAAGTTTTGATATATTTACAGTAGGAAATTTACAAAATATCTTCATGGAATGTGCTCTTTACTTAATATCCTAATGATTTTTGGCATAAAAGACAAATTGTTAATTTTGACCCATACAATGTTTTTTTGACTATTGCTACAAATATACCCCAGCGACTTAAGACTGCTTTTGTGGTCCAGGGTCACATATAATTTCCACAGACTGTTATAATGTCATATGACTCCGCAAAGTGAATATCTATTACAAATATTTACATAAAATGTTGAACAATTGGCAAAATTGGAGGGGGGGGGCGGTTCCAGTTTGAAGATGGTTTGTTTGCTGCGACGGTAGCCATTAATTTGAAAGCAATATTGTGGTGACCCTTTGAACGCTGCTGTAGAACTCATTCTGTGTTCTCCCCATGCTGGAATGATAAAAACAAGAGTTATAGGTCTGTTTATCCCACTCTTAAAGCCCTGAGTGCATTATCAAACATAGAATGCATTAGGGTCAGTATTGTTAAAAGTGTTTTTAAGATCTAATAAATCCTGGTTATTTATGGAGCCGTGGTCACAACGCTTCACCCCCCACCATCTACTTTAATTTAGCCTGAGCTCTGCACCCATACCTGTGTGTGACCAAAATCCCAGCACTGTCTGATCTGATCCGACCCACATATGAAGGAAGCTTCCAAACTTTTGGTGACTGTGCAGCCATTTCTGTATCTTATGCAGAGGCATTTCTGCAAAGCCACTTTGTAGAATTCTGGACGTCTGTTTCCCTCAAATGCCAGATGCTTATATTTCCTTAAGACTGAGTGACAGAGTCTTCTTGTAGAGTGAATGCTGAAGCCATCATGAACTCTGTTTTATAGTCTGCTGTTGTAGAGTGGGTGGCTTTGACCTCCCTCCATGCCTTTAATGGGATGGATGTGTGTGTGTGTGTGTGTGTGTGTGTGTGTGTGTGTGTTATACATATATAATGCTATATATAATAGCCATATAGGCCTGCTAGCAGTGTCTTTGTGTGTGTTTATTCTCCTAATGGGAATTCATGATTTTTAGTATGTCTAGAGATGGGTTGCTTGATTTATTGTTCTATTGCAAGAAATACTTAAAAATTTTGCTGTAAGGTCTGTGTGAATATTAACACACACACGCGCACACACACACACTCATTGAAAAAAAAACCTGTGAAATTGGCAATACAGCTAAAACCCATTTACAACTGCTTATTTCTGGTTCGGATGATCTGATGACAAATGGTCAGAGCTAAATGTAGCTAGATATTAGGGCTGCACGATTAATCGCATGCGATATTTAACGCGCATCTTGTCAGAAAGCCGGTTCTGTTATCAGCGGTAAATCTCCATCACCTGCGTGCTTTCACATTGAGCAGCATTAACTACACAGAGCCGTTGTTCACTGATGAGTTGCGCAAAAAATCGCGCGAATATGAACGTGGTTTAGCGCAGCTCGTTAGTGAACAACGGCTCTGTGTAGTTAATGCTGCTCAATGTGAAAGCACGCAGG
>NW_015554154.1:1662159-1665713 GCF_001515605.1 Sinocyclocheilus anshuiensis
TACACACTAGGGCTGCACGATTAATCGCATGCGATATTTAACGCGCATCTTATCAGCAAAGCCGGTTCTGTAATCAGCGGTAACTCTCCATCACCTGCGTGCTTTCACGTTGAGCAGCATTAACTACACAGAGCCGTTGTTCACTGATGAGTTGCGCAAAAAATCGCGCGAATATGAACGTGGTTTAGCGCAGCTCGTTAGTGAACAACGGCTCTGTGTAGTTAATGCTGCTCAACGTGAAAGCACGCAGGTGATGGAGAGTTACCGCTGATTACAGAACCGGCTTTGCTGATAAGATGCGCGTTAAATATCGCATGCGATTAATCGTGCAGCCCTACTAGATATGTATTGCAAAACATTCTGAGATCTGAGAACCACATTCAGGTTATCTTAAAATCCTGCACAGGTTCATCCTTGAATGCCTTCCTATCATTGCCTTACTTCCTCTCTGTCTCTGACTGATTGCTTAGCTCACTAGAACAAGCAAAAAGGTGTTATCTTGTCTCTTTGGATCTGTATCAATAGCTCCTGAAGCCTACTATATAAAAACTTATGTTCTTTAGCAGCGTAATTAGTTTTGCCTTCTTTTGGGTTGTGTGCATCCTTACTTAATCTAGTAAGAAAGGTTTGGGCTGTACAGAAGTAGCTAAAACACAAAACCAAAACACGTCAGGTATCAAGGTTACGTAAATAACTGTTCGAGTCCGTCTTCTTGGAGAAAATCTGATTTAGGAGTAAGTATCGCTGACCTTGAAATTTGCAGTATTTTGAAAACGGTAAGCACTCACAATTAGGTCGACGAAATGACTGAAATGACAAAAAGCTAACAGCGTTTTTTCTTAAAATTCACTTAAATTTAACTCGTGAATGAGTTTTAAAATATCGACTTGTTAACGAATAATAATATTTAAATGGCAATTTAATAAGCAGTAGCCTATAATTCAGCTCAATTTCCTGTGCATATTTGTGCTTACGCTTTTTCTTTGTGCGTTTGTGAATTTGCAATATCTTCAAATCACGCTCCGGTTCTGTTGAATGTATTGTTTGTGGTGTAACGGCACAAGTAAATAAAAGCTCAAGCGATCCTGAAACATTTGCACGTAAATTCGCTAAGGAAAAGGGGATAGGGCCTAAACATTTTAAAGATCTAATTTGACAACGAAAAAACGACATAATTTAGTCTATTTTTTTTTAATCATGATTTAGGCTACATTGAAATAGTTTGGCACCTGCAAAATGTTTTCTATTCGGCAGATTAGCTAATTTATTTAATTTATAATATAGAGTAGGCCCTATCTTTATTGAGGCCTACTAGATTTTGAACAAATCAATGTGTAGCCATTTATGTAGGCTATTTTTCCGCTGAAAGAAATGACTGTAGGCTTATATAAATGTAGCCTAGCCTAAGAAATGTTTTCTCCGAATTATTTTTTTGTGTAATAATTATGATATAATTTTATAATAAGTGGCCTCCTACTAATAGCCTAATAATATTTAATTAGTTAAACTCCACCTCTCCGTTTTTCTGTAGAAATTAAACCTTTTCATAAGAGTAGCATAGCCTATTCACGCATTTTACATTCACAAATATAAATAAAAATGTTCTGTGCTGATTTATTCTTTTGCGAATTGATGTGACAATAAATAACAATAACTTAATTTTGTTCAGAGACACGGTCCGCCAATAAATTTCACAACGAAAAAAAATCCCATCTTCTGAAATCGATGTCCAAAAACCACAGATACAACAGTCATCATAACGAATAAAGAATATCCATTTCGAGGTCCCTCACTTAGTGTAGGTCTATGCAGATTTTCACTTCCATCATTTCACTCCCAGTGTCACCACGGACTTGTTGACGGATTTGAGGAAAAACGGTTCCTCTGTTCCCAGTGCAGGTTTTGCTATAGCCTATGTCTGATGGCGCTGTCCGGTGGTGGTCATGGAATTTCCCGCGTCCGTGATATGAGCTGTTCTCATGATTTCCCGGGGAACAGACGAGCAGTCTCTCTCACGTCTCCACCGGGCTCGGTACCATGCTGTTCGGTGTGTCCGGTAACTGTAAAGAAAGAGAGGTCACGTCGCTGCCAGATGAGTTTCCTAAAGAACCGGATTCCGAGAAAGAGACCTGAAAGTAAGAGACAAAATTAACTATAAAAAAAATAAAAATAGCTAGACATAACAATAATAATTATTATAATTATAATGATAGGCAAATCTCAGTCTGACAATAGTAGGCCTATACACTAAAGTAGACTATAGAAACCATAAAAAATGTCAAAAGCAACTTTGATTTTTTTTACACTCACCATCTGTTGAAAGGCAGGTTGATCTAAGTCACTCTGAAGTGCAAATTCGCTGAGAGCTTTCCAGGGTGGTTGGTAAGTCTGCACTTCCACCGGGTGTCCTGGCACTGAGGGGTTGTGTCGAACTGGGCTGCCTGCAACCAGCGCAGTGCCCGTCATGACCTGCAGATTCTGGACCAAAAAGTCTGCGATCAGGGACACAGCTCCAGACCATTTCATATCGGCATTTTAATAAGGTACAATGCATCACAAAACAGAGTTAAATCTTTTTTATTCATTTTTTTGATAAATAAAAGAAAACTATAGCCTAATATATAAGGGCAGTTCCAGATGAAATAGAGTTTAAAACATTCCCCAAACCACCCACAGTAGGAGAAGTCTGTAGCTAATTTGCTTCAAGCCAACACTGCAGTCGAATTACTGACACAATTAAAATCATCTCGGCTCATAAGTGTCAGGCATCACTCAGAGCCGTACTGGTTAAGTCTGTTTTTTTCACGCACATCATGGTAAGCTAAATTTCTCACACTGAAAGGGCATTAGCAAGACACTTACGGTCTTATCGCCATGTTGCTGTTGTATCTGTTTCATGAAGATAGATCTCTTCTTGTCCTTGCAGCGCTTGTTTTGGAACCACACTCGAATGACCCGCGGGCTCAGGCCTGTCATCTCCACCAGCTGCTCCTTCATGAGCGCATCTGGTCTCGGGTTTGCATTGTAGCACGTCCGCAAAGTGTGTAGCTGCTTTTCGTTTAACACCGTCCTCACCCGAGTGGTCTTCTCCGATTGCTTGTGCATGTGGTTCCGATGAGTTTGCCGGACCGACACAGGATCAGCTGAACAAAAATGTAAAAACATAATGATTTAAAATAATAATAAGTTTGAAAAGAACATAAAATATGCTACTAGACAATATAAATGTCAAAAATAATAATGCCGTTGAAAAAATTACACAAGCATTTTGAATAAAAATAAACTCTTATAATAAATTTGGAAATGTAACTGGATAGATAGATAGATAGATAGATAGATAGATAGATAGATAGATAGATAGATTTTTACAAAATTTAAAATAATAATAAGTTTGAAAAGAACATAAAATATGCTACTAGACAATATAAATGTCAAAAATAATAATGCCGTTGAAAAAATTACACAAGCATTTTGAATAAAAATAAACTCTTATAATAAATTTGGAAATGTAACTGGATAGATAGATAGATAGATAGATAGATAGATAGATAGAT
>NW_015554155.1:0-1429 GCF_001515605.1 Sinocyclocheilus anshuiensis
ATACATACATATATATATATACATATATATATATATATAAATAACATCAGGTAGGTTTGTAATTGTATTTGAGTTGTCTGGAAATGTTACAAAAACTTTTCAATTGCCCCTGTTTTCCTCTATTATTCTCATATGACTCCTCTGTACAAAAACATGTTTACAGGGAGGGACATTAAGCGGAACTATAAAGGACAGGAGATATCTGCATAAATATGGAAAAGATAAAGAAAATGAGTCAGAGACTAGTTAAGAACTGACATGGAAGAAGTATCCTATACAATATTCACTGTATACAGTATACTACTGGTCTACACCAATAAAAGTCACAGATACCCACCTAACTGCTGGAAGAGGAGCGCTACACTTTTACCGCTGACTGGCAGAGTGTCATTGAGTGGGGTCTGGATGAGCTGCCGGTCCCCTGCTCCCAGTGAAAAGAGCTTCTGAAAACATCAACACAAACATTCTGGTCTGGACAAATGCATAATGTAAATACATTAACAATGAATACCAAATAACACCTCAGAGCTACACAAAAAGTACAATACAGGCTGAAGCATATTAAAAATAAACATTTTTAATTATTAATTTTATCATTTAATTTATTAATGTTTAACTGACATTCACTTAAAATGTTAAGGTTATATGTTTCTACAGTAACACTTTATTTTAAAGGGGTCATATGATGTTGCTAAAAAGAACATTATTTTGTGTATTTGGTGTAATGAAATGTGTTTATGCGGTTTAAGGTTCAAAAAACACATTATTTTCCATATACTGTACATTATTGTTCCTCCTCTATGCCCTGCCTTTATGAAATGTGTCGATTTTTACAAAGCTCATCGGTCTGAAAAGTGAAGTGTGCTCTGATTGGCCAGCTATCCAGTGCGTTGTGATTGGCCGAATACCTCAAGCGTGTGATGGAAATGTTAGCGTTGTGATTGGCCGAATACCTCAAGCATGTGATGGAAATGTTACGCCCCACCATACTGTAATGCCCTGTCCGGCTGGAGCGACGAGACAAAAACATTTAAACCCATTATAAACAAGGCATTTGTTGCATCCAGTGGGGACATAATTACGGATTATAATGACTTATACTGTTATTTTACGCGTTGCATCGCGCCGCGTAAACATAAAACCATGTCTGCATTTGTGATCGGAGAAATTACAAACAGCAAGCGCTACTCTACACTGCTCAAAACTCACGTTTGAATCATCAGTGGCAAATTCTTTATATATAAAAAGCGTACTTACAGTCTGTGAGTCAGAACAGCCGGCATTGTAGTCTACTCTACCAGGATCAGGAAACAGTTTGGGTTGAAGGAACAGTGTTGTAAATACAACTTAACCACTGATTTCTAGGCGTGTCCTCTTTTGGAAGGTGGAAGGCAGTAGTTTCACTTTCACAACGAAACACACAGCGTCA
>NW_015554155.1:3641-7070 GCF_001515605.1 Sinocyclocheilus anshuiensis
GCTGAAGTCTCATGACACATTCCAAGTGGATAGAGTTAGACTCACACTGAAAGATGAATATATACCTCCCCTGGGGTCTGTTTATAACTTACACCCTGTTTGATCACCATGATGCTACAAACCAGCTGGGAAAAAATAATAGTTTCTGGAGGAATTAGTAAATGTAATGGTGAATTACATCAAAAACAACGCGATTTCAACACGAGAGCCTGCAAAACTCTGCGGACTGCATATATATATATATATATATATATATATATATCCCTTGAAACCAATTTCTATATTGTTTAACAATATCTATTTGGTGATTTATTAATTTAGCTTGATTTATATGAGTGCAGGGTACAGTAAAGAGTGGATTTAGAAATGGTGTTTAAAGAGAAAACATATATTTTAAGGACAAATCTGCTGTTTTAGGAAAATCAGATACCAAAAAGAAAAATGAGACGCACAAAAGTAAAGAACTGCAGCGCACAAACCAGAACATCAGAGCTACATTTAGTAATATTTTAGCTATAAAACAAAACAACAGGCTTCTTTCACTGACCCCTAAAGCCCATCTCAGGAGTCTCCAATGAAAACAAAATGCAATATGAGACACCCTGCTTTCCTCAAGGTACACAGGTACACAAATGAACCCTGGCTAACCCTCTGTGTGCTCGAGTATCCACAGGGGTCAGGGTTCGAGACAGATGAGGAATTCTTTGGTTAAGTAATGTCTGACCTGGGAACCTCCACCCAATGGGACCAAGCATGTGAAGAGGTTTGCCACCAGCCCTTCCAGAGGGAAGCTCAGACTGTCGATGTATACGGTGTAGATCAGTCCCAAGCAGCCCTAGGAGGAAAAAAAAACATTCAGCTAGTCCCTGACACACAAACACATGTAAAACACTTCCTGACACAAAAAAAGAGTCAATGTGAGTGGTGCAAAAGTTGCTGCCACAATACTGGTGTTGTCCTAACAACTTGTTTCTATTGCTACAGTTGCAAAGTTATTCTTAATGGTTGATATGGTGTTGCTAGAATGTTCTGTGTGAATGCTGTGATGTTGCTATAGTGATTTTAAGGTTTTCTGAATGGTTTCTAGGGTGTTGCTAGTGCTCTGGGTGGTTGCAAGGGTGTTGCTATAATTTTCTGGGTGATTTTAAGATTTTCTGAGTGCTTTCTACGGTGCTTCTAGTGTTATGTGTGGTCGCTATGGTTTTGCTAGTGTTGTGGGTAGTTGCTAGGGTGTTTCTGAATGGTTTCTAGGGTGTTGCTAGTGTTGTGGGTGGTTACTAGGGTGTTACTATACTGTTCTGGGCGATTTTAAGGTTTTCTGAGTGGTTTCT
Organism: Sinocyclocheilus anshuiensis; assembly: GCF_001515605.1. Lineage (NCBI taxonomy): Eukaryota > Metazoa > Chordata > Actinopteri > Cypriniformes > Cyprinidae > Sinocyclocheilus > Sinocyclocheilus anshuiensis. Next base: position 4,973 of record NW_015554155.1, read on the forward strand.
AGGGTGTTGTTAGTGTTATGTGCGGTTGCTATGGTGTTGCTAGTGTTGTGGGTAGTTGCTAGGGTGTTATTATACTGTTCTGGATGATTTTGAGGTTTTCTGAGTGGTTTCTAGGGTGTTCCTAGTGTTATCTGTGGTTGCTATGGTGTTGGTAGAGTGTTGCTATACTGTTCTGGGAGATTTAGGGTTTTCTGAGTGCTTTCTTTGGTGTTGCTAGTGTTTTGGGCGGTTGCTAAGGTGTTGCTATAGTGTTCCGCATGGTTGCTAGGGTGTTGCTATAGTGTTCTAGGTGATTGTTAAGGTTTTCAGAGTGGTTGATTACAGACTCAAGTCAGTTGGTCTATATTCTGGTCTCTCCTACAATGAAAGTCTAAGGATTTTTTTTATTGTATGCTCAAATGAAAATCATAAGTCTGACAAGTCTTATCAGCAAGATGAACAATTTGAGGTATAATTCATGTTCATAGCACAAACAATTTAAATCCTTAACCTCAAGTAAGAGCATTAGTAATAATGATGACTTCCTTAGCAAACATCACTTAATGCTTTTATATTTGCTTTTAAATTGTTCTTTAGATCTCTCTCTCTCTCTCTCTCTCTCTCTCTATATATATATATATATATGAGAAGAAATGCATAACAGTGCCTTCTTATATGGGTACAATGAGAAACTAAGGGATATAAGTGTGTGACCATAAACATGTGGTCTTTTTACCAAACAATACCGATCAACTAACTTATTCCCAGGCTTAGCTCATGCCAAATACATGAATGTAGGCCAAAAGTAAAAAAAAAATAATAATAAAAAAAAATTTGAGACAGGTAGTCTGCATAAAACTTTGAATGAGTGGATTTCCTGCTTTTGAGCTCCTGTGCTATTCCTCTCAGTCTCTGTAATCCCTGTTTTTATTCCATCAGCAGACATAAATCTTTGACTTGAATGATTTAAAAGCTGACTATCAATATCGTTCTCAACCCAGTGATGGTTTTAATTATCCTAAATCCAGCTACAGCTCCAGCATGAAAATTCCTATTTATAAACGTATGATTCACATCAAAAATGCGAGTAAAATCTGATTTTGCCTAATAGCTAAAGTTACTGGTCACTTAGGAAATGGATGCTATTGAATTATATGTTAAAGAACAGCTCAGTCACTAGTTGGCTGCTCTCTTCTGTATCTTCTGTCTTTAACTCAATGGAAACCAGAAGTTTAGACATGAAGCTTTTTTTTTTTTAACTACACATTCCTGGCATCACTAAAATATATTAGGAACAAAATGTTTTTGTTTTGTTTTTTGAGAGGTGGTATTTCACAGAGAGACATCATAAAATGCAAAATGCAATGGACAAACAGATGGACAGATTTTTGTTTACCCTAAATATTTCTGGGTAATCCAGCCTGGAGACAAGAATCAAACTTTTGGGTGCAAAGATTTGAGCTGGCTGGATCAAACCATCCTCTTCCTCATCCACATCCTCAGCTACATCCCCATCTGCCTCCAGCGTCTTTGAGCCCTGAAACAGAAAAAAAAAAAAATCAAGAATAATTTTAAAAGTCTGGAATAAATAAAATTCCATGAGGCTGAGGTACTTTTCGAGTTGGTGGACAAGCACAGAGCAATCATATGAGATAAATCCTGGACGTGATTACGGAAGATTCAAACAAAGCCATGACAGAATCATTATGCCTTTCCAAGCAACATTGAGCAAAGTTTCGGTAATGAATCCAAGTTTTTGACCGAATTGAGTGAGCATTTCCTTTCATAAAGACAGTCACTGAATTCATCAGTAGTTTGAAAGAATCATTGAATGAATGACTCACTCACTAAGATTTAGTTGATGCATCTGAAATTGCATACTGTCTAAATATGTACTACATTTGAATTTGAACTAACTTTGTGAAGTAGTGAAGTATTCAATTTCGGACGCAGCAAATGACTTGCCACCACATACAGGTGGTTTTAGTTTCATATGTAGAGTATCATTTCATTCCAATTATTTCATATCATTTCAAAAAATCATTAAAAAACTTTAAAGGGGTCCTATTATGCTTTTTCACTTTTTCAACTTTAGTTAGTCTGTATTGTTGCTGTTTGG
>NW_015554155.1:7181-9701 GCF_001515605.1 Sinocyclocheilus anshuiensis
TTTTTCGAACAACCTAGTATGAGAGCCTGTTTTAGTACACCCCCAAAACAAATTCAAGACTTTGTAAAAGAGCATAATAGGACCCCTTTAAGAATATTAACCCATTTATTATGATTATTCATACAACATTGAATCATCTTTTTGTAATGGCTATTCAATGCTTTTTTTCCACACAATAATGACTTCAAATGATCTTTCGGGGAGTAATTTCTCAGCTAAAATTGATGTGCGTTTAATTTGTGGCACATCAGATTACAAATTTTAATTACTCAACAATTAAATTATAACTTATTAAAACCAAGCAACATAAGCAGACTCTAAAATGGTTCACTAACAGAGCATCATTTCAAGTTAATTTAGATTTGTGACTAAAAGTAGTGCTGTCTGAGCGGACGAGTTGTTTACTGCCTGACAGTGGAAAAAGAACAGCAAAGAGTGAACACTGAAAATCCTCTGTGTCCTCTGTGTGAGATGGACAGAGTGTCTGATGAAGGATTACAGGGCTCTGCTTCTTAATTCTTTGTTATTCACCACTGATAAATATCTGAGTTGAGGAGTTGCGAGAGAACTAGAAAACAACGCATAAAGATCACACGATTACATGTTCTCAGAATCACTGATAAAGCTGAGCTTATGTAGACAAGCTTAGTCTGTATAATGTGACTGTCGCTCAGTATTCAGGCTCGATCCGGTTTACTCAAAGAAACTAAAAACAGCACTGCACTTCAATACATCAAATGTGATAATGGTCATGAGGTCAGCCGAGCAACGCTGCCTTTTTTCAACAAGCAAGAGAAAACTATAACAGGAGCAAATTAAGTTAGGAGGTCTTGCACATCTATCTAAAGTGTGACGGCGCGTTGACAGAGTTAGTGTCAGGATAGAGAAAGTTAAGATAGGCTCGCATGATGAATAAAAGAGTGACCCATGCTGGTTGTTATGAAACCATAAGAGGAAGCTGGAGCAAAACCGAGGTGCTGGTCTATTTATAGATTTTGCTTTTGGAAATTGGTTGGGTTTTGGGTTTGTTTTGTGCAAGGGTCTTGTCCCAAGGGCTAAGATGCTACTTGAACTGGTTTAGGCTCACATTACAAGTCCTGCTTTAGTGTATGAGTTAAATGTGTGTAAACTGTCTCCATGTGAGTATTTGGAAAAATTTAATTTAAAATATATAAAAGATAAAAGATATAAAAATAATCACGTCCAAAGATGCAATCAGTGAAGAAACAAATCACAGTAATTACACCATGTACAACCCAAACTGAGTTTATGGGACAACGGGAGGATTAAGTCAATGATAAACTATAAATTTAGGCAAAAATGTAGTAAGTCACAGAATACATATCAAAATTAAATAAATTTAAGGGTTCTTAGAAATGTACTCTTTGTATTCATGTGGGTTTCATTTGGGTTAGAAAACCATTTTCAACAAGATTACATAAAACAACAAAATATAAAGTGGTGTAACCATGAAGTGAATAATATTAATAGATCTTTGGGCTCGTTATATATAATGTATCTATAAACAACCTAATTTGCATATTAATGATTTTTGGGGCAACATGTAATGAAAAAAGAAGTGTAATAATGGGAGTACTAATTGACAAGTAATAATTGATCATTTTCATAATAATATATAATATTTCATAGGAATATTGAAATATATAATTTTGCTTAGTCATTAAAAAGGTCAAATTTCCTAATATTTTTAAAGAGTTCCTGATCTTGTCAGTCATGAGGGTTTGCAGGTTTTTCCTGCATGTTGATTGTACCAGATTATTATTATTATTATTAATAATTTTTGTAACCTTTGTTAAATTATTAATTTTCTAAGAAAAATCTTCTTAGATTATACCAAAATTATTTTGACTTTTATTTTATAGATTTTTATCTTCATTTCATTTTTTATAGATACATGCCATATGACGACGTTTTAACATTACAAGAGATTTATCTTCTTAAGACCCGGCAAAACATTTTAGGAATTTTTTTTTTTTTCATGTCATTAAATTGTTTAGAGCATAAAAAAAATGTAAAAAAAAATTATAATAAAAAAAAAAAAGAAGATCACATTTTGCATAAAGAAAAATGGTATATCAAATTATAGTTCAGAATTATCTTTATACAAAGTTTGGTAAAAAAAAATCTTGAACACTAAAAATCTATTGGTGATTTAAAAAAAGTCAATTGTTTTTGCATGCATAGGCAAAAACAATTGACTTTTTTTAAATCACCAATAGATTTTTAGTGTTCAAGATTTTTTTTTACCAAACTTTGTATAAAGATAATTCTGAACTATAATTTGATATACCATTTTTCTTTATGCAAAATGTGTGTAAAATGGCCATTTGATATTTTTTAGGAATCTCAGAGCTGTCTGACCCTGCATAGACAACAATACAACTGAAATGTTCCCAAGTCCTGAAACGTAGCAAGGAGATCTGTTAAATAATCCATGTGACATCAGGGGTTCAACCGTAATTTTACAAAGCTACGAGAATACTTTTTGTGTGCAAAAGA
>NW_015554155.1:9835-26168 GCF_001515605.1 Sinocyclocheilus anshuiensis
TGTTGTGGTCTCCCAAAATTGTAATAAACATGCTTTTATGTCCCGGTGTCCTCATATGAGGACATGTATGAAATCATCGTCCTGTTTCGTAACAGAATGTCATATTTTGATTTGAAACCCCATAATTTCCAAAGTAAAAAACTCTTCTACATCTTGGATGGCCTGTGGTTCAGTAAAATCTCTGGAAATTTTTATTTCTGGGTGAACTATTCATGACAAAAAGGAGACTTCATTATCAATATTATCATTATCATACAGTGATAGCAAGGAGAGGTGTTGCCAGAGTCACGTCCCACTGCTCACAATCTGCTTCTTATTGTCTCATTTGAGTCTGCGTCAGACATGCAAGCTCATAACGATGCCCACTTCTCAAACTCTGCCACCTAACCCCCTGCGCTGGAGCCCATTTGATTTGCTCAGACAGTGAAAACATGCCACAAGATCTACCGCAGCTTATCAGTGGGAGGACAGGATTAAAATACCCCCACAGATGAGAAACACATTTCAAACTTATTGGGAGGATTTGGTTCAATTATGAAAAAAAATACATTCCAGTGCTGCCTCTTCCAATCTCTCATGATTTTTATATTAAGTGGGTTAATGATGTAGCTTTAGGCAAGTACACAACACCGGAAATGCTGGGTCCCTGCAGATGTGTTAAAAACAATGAGTGTATAAAAACAAGCCCATTAAATAGTGCGAAATGGAATGGAGAGAATTTTGTACTTTCAAAGACTTTACTCCATACAGTTCAGGATGCTTTGCAAATGTTTGAATTTTTCTTCATTGTGGGGTACCATTCCCATTGACATCAATGGATTTGTGGTGTCCTCTGACATAGCGTAACCATAGACTAAAAAAAGATGGTCTCCGCGTCTCCACTTCCTTCCACTATAGAAAAGTGAAGCCAAAACATCCCAATATGGCCACTGCCATCTTGCGCCAATGATGTCATTTGGAGCCCGAGTCTGTGCAGTAGTGATCGTGAGGTGGAGTCGTGATATCAAAGTCCCACCGAAACTCCTGCAGACCCAAACGCATGCTCACAATCATGACACCACACTTCATTTTATAGCGTCAAATAACTAATTAAAATCAAACTTTAAAATTAACACTTGAACATACATCAGCATTATAAGAACTACCTGAAATGATGGAGACCATCTTTGTGAAAATTTTATTTGAAGTGTAATTAGATTTTTTTGTTTGGCTTAAGTCCCATTCATTTACATGGAGAGGGCGGGGTTTATGACCTATACTGCAGCCAGCCACCAGATGGCGATTGAAACGTTTTGGCTTCACTTTTCAGGACGTGTATGGCACACTTGAGCGTAATGCATAGATGCCTTCAGCATGTAGAGCTGATTAACCCATTGCTAAGTTCCACTCCTTTTGGTAACTGTTGCCAACTCGGGGGGGCGTTTACACAATACTGTTTACAACTAAAAATGGTAAAGGCGTTTTGGCCGTTCATTCACACGACAACAGCATTTTGAATTCTTTTTTTTTTATATATATATATACTTTTTATTTGGAATACAATAATTGTCTCACAAAACACAAATTTGTGTAAATGGTGACACCATGCATATGCATATTATGGGTTTAGTCTATAGGTATGCGCGAGTACTTGACAACTATAATATAATATTTCTAGTCATTTTTGTGGATCCGTGTGAATGGGGATTATTTTAATGTTGTCGTCTGTATGTACACATACAGTGGTGTGAAAAAGTGTTGGCCCCCTTCCTGATTTCTTGTGACCTCTTGGATGAGTCGTCGCTGTGGTCTTGGGGTAATTGTGGTCGGCCGGCCACTCCTGGGAAGGTTCTCCACTGTTCCATGTTTTTGCCATTTGTGAATAATGGCTCTCACTGTGGTTCGCTGGAGTCCCAAAGCTTTAGAAATGGCTTTATAACCTTTTCCAGACTGATAGATCTCAATTACTTTCTTTCTCATTTGTTTCTGAATTTCTTTGGATCTCGGCATGATGTCTAGCTTTTGAGGATCTCTTGGTCTACTTCACTTTGTCAGGCAGGTCCTATTTAAGAGATTTCTTGATTGCGAACAGGTGTGGCAGTAATCAGGCCTGGGTGTGGCTAGAGAAATTGAACTCAGGTGTGATAAACCACAGTTTTAACAGGGGGGCAAACACTTCTTCACACAGGGCCATGTAGTTTTGGATTTTGTTTTCCCTTAATAATAAAAACCTTCATTTAAAAACTGCATGTTGTGTTTACTTGTGTTATCTTTGACTAATATTTAAATTTGTTTGATGATCTGAAACATTAAAGTGTGACAAACATGCAAAAAAATAAGAAATCAGGACCAACACTTTTTCACACCACTGTATATCCCTTGTATTTTCTCTACTTTGTGTCGCTATTATAAGTGAACTGACGACAATGTTTGACAGAAATGTTGAAATGTTTAAAATGTGAAAAACTATCCAAATTCTTGATTAATTTACTCTATAGACATTAGAGAAAGTTTGAGAAAATGACAGACAGCAACTTGCTATGGCAGGACTGGTCAATAATATTTGTAAGGCTGCGCTTAGCGAAGGGTCAATTGTACTAAACGTAGACTGCGTCCCAGTACTCTTTTTGTGATAATTGCATTTTTAATGAACCACACTGGTGTAGTTTGTAGTTTTTTAAAACACTTTTTATTTGTGCTTATTTGTGCCCAAATCCTTTTAGAGTGTGCATGGATCTGCACTTCAAATTTCCAATGGAAATAGTAGAAAATTTGGGTACCTTTTGGATACTCATTTCAACATACTACAAGTTAGGACTCACTAACTTTAATTTTGAATACTGATTAGGACAAACAGTATGGGAATTTGGATGCAGTTCGCAGTGTCAAAAGACTGTCTAGCATCAAGTCACTCCAAAATAAACTGATGTAAGGAAAACTGTCCAGAGAGACATACAGCATAATGAGATAATGGGCTATCATGATCATTACATGAAAGAAGCCACCCTGCATTACGAATCTCTGGATAAGCGTATCAAAGAAAAACAGTGAGAATGAGACAAAAGCAGACAAACTGAAAATACCTTTCTGGAGACCTTAAGACATTGAGCCTGCGATTAAGAACGATGCTTCAGTCTTAATGTGCCTGATGACACTGTGAAGTACTCTTCATGGGTGGCCTTCTCTCTTAATCTCCCAAGAGGCTCAGTAGTAAAGGATGTAATATAAATAAAGAAGATTAACAGTCTCACTGTGAAATAGACCAAAAGCAATGGAGAGACAGTGGACACACATTTGACTCCATAGAGGAGGACAGCGCCAGTCGACAGCTGGGGGTCATCAAAGCTCAAAGACATGACGTGCTGAAGTTCCTGTCAAACAGTTTTGTAACCTCCTCGAACCACCAGCCTCGAAAGGCAAAGAATTCCTGCTTTTATTGACCATTTAATTACACATTCTTTATCCTGTCATGATTTGGTTTATTTGTACTCAGCGAGTAAAGCAACAAGAAGTTGACAGTAAGTCTGCATGCTGGCATCCATGTAGATGCTTGTAGTAAACTGGCTGATTCATAGTGAATCTGAAGAATTAACCTTCTAGGCATTTGAACAGTAAGTGGCCTGCTTAACAAATTAATGTGACTCACAGCATTGAAATGCTTCGTTTGGGTCATGATGATCACCACATCCTGAATATTGAATTAAGCCACATTGCCGGTACTAGAATGCTGCTCTCAATAGATGTGGAATGTCGGGATGTGATGAACTGGTTCTCCTCACGATTACATCATCATTTCCACAGGTAAAAAAAAATAAAAATGAATACCTTCCAGGGCCACAGGATTGCAATTATTGTGAATAATTTTCCCGCTCATAATGTGGGAAATTCCCACAAACATTTATTCACAATGTAGGTTAAATGAGTAAATTAATCAACACAGATGACCAGATCAGTCAGTAATTTAAAATCATTCTGCCATACTGTAATTTCACAAACAGCGTGAGTCCTCTCTCTGTTTCTCTCAATATGCTTCACTAAATGGAGTCACAACACTACATAAAAAAAATTACATTCTGGCCCTGAATTCTCTAGAATGTTTTGGTGACACATGGAAATGGCTAATAATTAAACTCTCAAAAAAGCCAAATGTCATTCAGTGGACTCTGCAAGAGTGATGGTTCCCATCTGACCTGCTTTCTGTTGCAATTATTGCGAATAATTTTCCCGCTCATAATGTGGGAAATTCCCACAAACATTTATTCACAATGTAGGTTAAATGAGTAAATTAATCAACACAGATGACCAGATCAGTCAGTAATTTAAAATCATTCTGCCATACTGTAATTTCACAAACAGCGTGAGTCCTCTCTCTGTTTCTCTCAATATGCTTCACTAAATGGAGTCACAACACTACATAAAAAAAATTACATTCTGGCCCTGAATTCTCTAGAATGTTTTGGTGACACATGGAAATGGCTAATAATTAAACTCTCAAAAAAGCCAAATGTCATTCAGTGGACTCTGCAAGAGTGATGGTTCCCATCTGACCTGCTTTCTGACAAACAAGAGCCTGTTGCAACATTCTAAATGATTCAAAGCTGTGGAGCCAATTTCCTTGTTCATTCGCTGGTCTATTGAAGGCATCCCTGACTTTTTCTCCTCGAAAACAACAGCAGTGTTGCATTTGTCTACAGTGGAATGAACTTGAACTGAGTAGCTTGACTAATGCAAATCATGACTGTACTTGGAACCATCATCTTATGAAAAACCTTTTAGGCACTTAGGCGTAGTAAGCATGAATGTGGCAACGTTTATTGACATGACACAAAAAAAACTAATGAAATGCAAAGCATTAAGGAGAAATATAGGAGGCAGCAATACATGTACTGTAAGTATGATGCCAAGAGCCAAAAGGACAACACAGGTACAACTCTGAAATGACCATAAGTGGGATTTGAACCTACAACCTTTGGGATACTACACCAAACCTGTGCCACATCACTGCACTGCAATGGACAAACATTGTAACAGGAGTGGCAACAAAAATGATCAATATGAATATGCTGAAATTACAACTTTCCTCCATACAGATCTAGGTGCTGCCATATTCTCCCAGCCAGAGGAAGCAGAATGATACGCCAATGTAAACAACAGGGGCTACACACCTTGTACACTTGTCCGCTAATAAAATCCAAAAGTGATTTTGGCTAACAATAGGGGCGCACAGCTGTGCTCATTGAAAGCTGTGTGTGCTATCAGAAAGACAGTTGATATGATGATATACTCATAACATTCCAGGTTCTGTAAGACCTTGTAAGCAGTGTAATCAATGATGGTTATACTTCACAGTCTGTGATTGCAGAAGTAAATGATTGGCAAATACTTAGATAAATATAGCCACACGTGACAATAAAATGGGTCCAAGCAGCTGGAATAAGACTGCAATTGGCAAGCTGGCAGTACAGATGCTATTGATACAGTTGTTGTCAACGGTTTACCTCAAAAGATGCTAAGAAGTTTGAAGCCTGTTATATTGATCTATAGTGAGGCCTGTAAGAAATACACATGGCTGATAAAATTTAATTGGCTGCCGGCATTCTTGTTCATCTGTCCAACTGATTTTGCAGTATATTAGCACTTGTAGCAAAGAAAAAGCGTGTCAAATTTTAACTTCCTTACTCCAATGGTTTTTACGAGATTCCCCTTGTTACAGCCTCCCTCTAATGGTGAAACTTGGCATGTGTCCTCCGAACAACCTGGTGTCCATGTGTAACTTATTTGGACATTCAGAAGATGTAGGTCCATTAGTCAATATGGGCCTATTGGCAAAAACGTATTGGCTTGTTTCTGCCAAACAATCGATGAACTTGAATAACCTAATTTACAGAAAAATGGCACGCTTGAAACTATACTATATATAAATTAACACAAAACTTCACCCTTATTGCCAACCTTGCCCTAATAAAGTAGATTATCTCAGTCAAGGACACTGGTGCACTGGTTCCTTGCACTCCAGGACTTCCACTTAATGCTAAAACATCTCAGCAAAAATGAGAAAAAAAATGTGGCTGCTCAATGTTTTTCCTCTCAAAATGATGGACAACTGAAAATCTTCTACAGGAGCGGTTCCTCTAGCCTCATTATCACTGGAAGCAGCTGGGGTTGGAACCCTGATGGACGCTGAGCAACAGTCAGAAATTACAGCTGCATTCTTTACATAGCTGTCCTCCAACCCCAGTTCCTTGCTGCTCCTCTTCTTTCTTTCTCCACTCAGGACAGTGAACTTTAAGATGCAGCAGTAAATTTTGTCCCATCCTGATCGCAGCAGCCATTACTGAAAGGTTCTCAAAGTGGTTGAATGGTTGAAATGCTTACTTTCAAGACCTAAATATCCTTAAAATATTTTTAAAATACTCTGGTCCTTCTGAGGTCATTAAAATGAGTGAAAGGATCTAAGATTAATTTTCATTATATATAGAATTTATTTTTCGCTTTGCCGTGCAACTGTGAGCATTTAATTGACAAGTTATATCTAGGACTAATTTTAATGCGTCTTATTCATTATTGCCTTCAAGCGTGCATTGGAAATGTGTGTGATTGGCAATGTATGAATAGCCTAAAATTTGATTGGCCTGTATCTGCTAAATGATGATGCATTTCAAATTTTGTGTGATATGGACAAAGGTTAGACAAAAAAAAAAATTGCAAAATGATTCTGGCCTAGTATAGGAAATTATGATCCGCACTCACGAGAACAATCTTCTTTTTTATTTTATTTTACATTCATTACTGATGGGAAAAGACATAAACGTTTCGGCTCAAAGCCTTCCTCAGTGTGTAAAGCAATTCAATCCCTCCACCCACTTTTCAAATCACTAATTATATTGACGTCATCATTCATTAGCCAATGTTCAATTACCACAATCACAAAATGATTGTGGCCAAAATAAATGTTGGTACTAGCTCATACAGTTTCCAATTATACAAGTAGAGAGTAATGTTTTTATGGTCTCTGACACCTTTCTTTCTAATAAGGAAAAATGTTCAATTACCACAATCACAAAATGATTCTGGCCAAAATAAATGTTGGTACTAGCTCGTACAGTTTCCAATTATACAAGTAGAGAGTAATGTTTTTATGGTCTCTGACACCTTTCTTTCTAATAAGGAAGAACGAAAGTCAATACAAATACAACAGCAGAAATGCCTGGACCCCTAACTAGACCTTGTAATAAAAACATGGCCTTAATCTCACCTGAAGGTTGACCTCTGCCTCAAAGAAGGTCAGACAGGAGCAGAAGTGTCGTTCTGAGTCTATGTCTGTCAGCACCACTGTGAAGAATGTCGGGAGCTTCCTCTCACGGGACAGTCTCCATCCACCAGGCTGGCAGAACTGTAAAAGCACAAAAAAAACAAACAGTGTTAGACTTGACTCTACAAGAACCTGACATTACCAGAATATCCAGTCGGCACAAAAGCAACCAGTAAATTCTGGTTACCATAAGAGGTGACATCATAAGCGCAGAGAAAATCACAGGAATTGAATTTGAGGTTGTTGAAATTCATTTCAAACACTTTTCATTGTTTTGACAGGGCTTACTGGAATGCAGTATGAGGCAGTTATGGCACGTCAGTGTGCAAATGGGATAGTTTGTGATCATATGCAGGATGTGCCACTTCAGATAGTACATCCTCTCATCAGAAGGCAGGAAACGCCACTGACTGCCTCAGTGCCATTCCAAAAGCCCCTCCACATCCATTCTGTTACATAGAAAATCCTAATAAATGAACCTGGATAATATCCTGTAGCTGACTGACTGTCCTGCTGCTGAATCCATGCTGCTGCAAATTCAGTGTCACAGCAAAATAAATTATTTACAATCAGCTGTTAGTTTGAATGTGTATTGAATGTGCTGCAATAAAAAGACAGTGTAAAAATTGAAGCTTTTGAATTGGAGTTGAACCGAATCAAGTGTTTGAATTAAATAAATTTGAAAATGTGTACTCCTGCACTGCAAATTATCAAGATTTCAGAAGCAAGTGGCTTTCCTGTAGCTCAAACTAGTGTCACGGTGCCAAAATTTCAGTAGTTGGTGCCAATAAAATCTCACGGTTCTCTGTACCATAGCAAAAACTACTGTATAGTATAACTATTTTAACAGTTATCATTTACCTCTTCTTTGAAAATAAAAACATTAAATAAATTAAATCAGTTCATTATATATAATTAATAATTCTAAGTAAATAATAGAATAAAACATTAGCATGTAGGCTTCAACTATTGTTCAGTTAAGCAAACACTACATTAAAAAGATCAAATGAAAAGTTAGTAATAAAATTAAAAACAAAGAAACGCATTACAGGTTACAGAAAAAGTGTCAGATCCATTGCACTTTGCAAGACTTAATGCACAGATCTATTTTGACATATCAAATTTTTTGTCAAACAGTACTTTTCACAACAGTAGCTCAAAAAGTAGAGCATGGCGCTAGAAATGCCAAGGTCTTGGCAAGGTCAACGCCAAGGTCTGTTCCCATGCAAAGCAAGAACTGATAAAATGTAAATGTGCACTTTAAATGCAATGAAAGTGGCTGCCAAATGTGTAAATGTAAATGAAAATTAAAGCACAGGCAATGAATAGACGCTGCTCTCCTGGTTAGCGGTAATGAGACAGGAGAAAACGAGACACATCAGACTGAGTAAATCTGCTGTGTTGGTGCTAGAGTTTAAAGTGGTTTGGCAGGCACAATGAGGCGGGATCACAAATGGCGGCCTGGCATTAGAGAGATGAGGAAGAGCAACAGAGGAAAGTCAGGGACAGAGATGAAAGAAAGAGGGAAACTACTGCATTCTGCACAAACACTAGCGTTAGACAGCTTTTGACTCACGCCTAGGCAAAAGCGATAAGGTGAGTGGGTGGAAACAGAGGATAAAGAGTGAAGAAATGAATGCGAGAGAGACAGCGAGAATGAAAGACAGAGCTATACAGAGTGTGTTGGATTGACCTCAGGGCTTGAACCAGGATGTTAGCATCCCGCTGCAGCCACAATAGAAGGCAGGAAATCTGGAACGCTGGCAGGCGAAGACGGAAGAGCGGGATGCTCCTTCCCCTTGTCAGATTGGGACAAGTTCCAGGAAAATTACAGAAAAATATGAAAATATTCAAAGTATGCGATAAATTCCCTACCAAATCCAGATAAACAAATAATGAGAGTGCGTACGTGGGGTTGATGATGTGGGACGGCAATGCCACACAGACCCAAAATGGACAGGAACCTACGTACAACCCATAGTGAACGTACTGTGCTCCTATACGGTTTCATTTTTATTTGCCTTAAATTTAATGTGACTAGGTCTATAATTGTGGAAAATAGGTTGTGTATTATTACGCTTAAGCTCCATCAATACCCTTCCTGAGGCTGTTATTATGCAAGTGGCCAGAAGCTCTTCGGTCTGGCATTTAGTCAAATACTACAAAAGCCAAGCCTCAGTCTGAAGTGTTCTGCACATGCTTGGTTTAGTTCACAAGACAACATCCAGACAGACAAGAACTGTGGATAAACCCGACATGTCTGATCAACTGGATCACAGTCTCATTGGAGGGAGGGGGGGGGTTCTTTTACAGTAAATATTAGCTCAAGTTTGATATTTAAGAGCCCTGAAATAGTCCAAGTAGAAGGCTAGGATTGGTGAATGGAGGTCCAGGACAAGATGTTTCACACAGCTGGACAATTAAGTCATGCTACAATATGTTACAGTGAATGGTTATTGGATTCTGTTATCTGATGACAAACATAAAAATGAAACACAATGGAGCCCAAACAAGGGGTAGAGGGAAGCAAGGGATCGATTCTTTAATCATGACTGTGATAAGAGGTCTTTGCATCTGTAGTTCCAGTGGTTATTATTGTCACATAGGAGAATTCCAAGTTTGGAGTTGTATGAAATACAGCATTAATGATACACATCGAATAACAATCATGGCTGTACTTTGAGATGTCAGAGAAAACGGAGTCAGAGCTGAAACTATCTGAACTTTGAGCTTCACATTATAATGCTTCACCTGCTGACAACAAGTTGGCTTGCTGCTTCGCTTCAATGGAGGCACAAGTCATGTGAAAGTGTCTCGATTGTTCTCCAAACTGTGTGTGCACTCTTGCAACCATGAAACAGCCGAGTCATATCAGAGAAGACAGACCTTTTCCTTAAATTAGCTCTCGGTCAAGTGACAATGGCACTCCATAATGTTCTAGCAGCCGTGATGTCAGAGGGCATTCAGTTACTGCTGGCCTGTCAGTGAGAGTTCCTCATCATGTGAGAAATGAATGGCACGTCCACTCTGCAAACAAGACACAAGATCTCCAGCTTGACCTGTTAAGAATCAGTTCAGCGGCTGAAAGCATGGAGAACAGAACAACCATATTAGATCTTCGGCTGCCTTGTACTGTGTTCCGTTACTTGCATCTCTGTTTAATGACGGCCATAAAAGGCAGAGGACCGCTGCCCCAGCTAGAGGACAAAGAAAAAGTCACCGCTCTGATTACTGGGAGTTGTGCAACAGTGCCAGGCTGGTTCATAAGGTACATACATAAGCTGTCAAAGCAGAAACATATCCCTTGAGATTCAAACTGACTTGATTTCTATGGGATACTTAGTAAGGCTCTACAATGAATCAAATATTGAAGATTATGTTTAGACACTGGCTCAATTAAAGAAGTAGTTCAGCCAGAAATGACAAAGCTATTTCAAAATCATGGTGGTCTCCTTTGTGCCATTCAGAGTTTCCCACTCCATTCCAGTAAGTGGCAGATTCTTCTTCCTCTTCTGGTGTTTTAATGGCAATTGGTCAGCCATCATTCTGGAATGGATTGTGAAGCACCGGATGGTGCACAGGACAGCAACAGAGCACTGCAGTGATGACATTTTTTTTTTTTAATGCCAGCCCGTTAGTTTGCATCACCTTGGTTTCCTTGACCAAAATGCAACATAATTTTTCCATTGGCTTTTGGATTATAGCAGAAAAAGCTCTGTGACCTAAAAAAAGTTTATGATTCAAATTTTGTGTTACATGAAGGCTATAAGCCAACTATACCACGGTCACATGACTTCAGCGTCACCAGCGCCAATGTTTTCTTGTTTGGTGTAATTGTGTTTAATCAGTGTCCCAGAGAACTTCTGCAGTCCCATCTAACCACTTTTTTGCAACTGCTTTTTTAATTAATCACAAGGGGATTTTACTAAAAAAAAAAACTCCGTAATACCCCTTTTGATTTTTTTGTTTTTTATGTTGTAGAATAAAACGTGAAAATATCTTGAAATTGTGTTAACCATACCCTTATTTCACAATGGAACAAAAAGTGCTAAATTGCCAAATTGTTTTGAGGTTTTGGCCATAAATCTCATCTCTGCAGTACTCATTGTAGCCGCCACAAATTTACTTTGCAATTGCTTAGATATTGGGTTGAATTTCACCAAATCCAACCAGAGCACTCAGAAAACAATAAACAAGTTTCATGGACTTTTTTGCTGACCCCTGACACCAAAACAGATATTCATTAAAATAATGTACTTTTGTGTTATGTAGAAGAAAATCAAATGGGTTTGGAACAACAAAATTAAATTATGACTGAATGTTTTCATTCCTTTAACTGATCATTAAAACTGTTAATTGCACAGTTTAATTTAGGCTTAGCTGAAGCCTATCATTCTAATCAATGAGGCAAATAGTATAAATAAGAGATTTATTTTTCAGAACAGGCATCTGAAGCATAGGATTTACGCAATGCTGCCTTAGAATTTAGTCAAAGCACAGTATTTTTTAAAGCATAATTGAGCCTTAGCATTGGGAGTGAGCATATGATGCCTAAAAAAAGCTGTCCAAGTTATGCCGCTCACTAGATTTTGGAACACAACTATTAACAATGTGTGAGGAAAAGAGAGCGGGTGTGTTTTCATAAAGTGTGAGAATATAGGTTATAAATGGAACAGACACTTCTTGGCCCATCATAACCTTCACGTCTTGGTGGACAACAGCTGAAAATCTCTCAGGAAGAAGAACAATAACACAGGAGAAAGGGGTGTCAGCACTGGGCGTCCTCCGTCAACACTGTATAGTTTTATCAAAATGGACAGCAGCTAATGCAGAATCCAAATATGGGACAGTCTATTTCTGTCAGCCACAGACCAAGGGTAAGATATGCTCAGCTGGGCCAAGAAGAAGACCCCATTCTTCTGAATGTGTTAAGCTGAAGGAAACCTGGAATAACCTGTGATGCAAACACTTCCTGAGAACATCTTCAGGGTCAAAGGAAATAAAAAAAAAAAAAAGTGTTTTATGGACCTACCCCTTTACAGCAACTGCTACCAGAACTAAATGATCCCCAAAACTGAGGTAACCCATGCAGTGTTCACATTACCAATATGACATTGTTCTAAAATCAGCGATGGTCAGGATATTTTGTATGGTCAGTTATGCAATACCGCACATATGGTTCACTTTAGGGACAGCTATTTTTAGTTGGTCAACAGGGATGCTTATAATTTACCAAAGTGGGTGGAGGGTGAGTAATGTGGAGACGCTAAAAATGCCAAACGAGCAACATATTGACAGCATCGTAATTTCATGACCTGTAATAAATGTCATGTATGTCGGAAATGCTGAGGAAAAGGCAAACGGCATGTCCTCGATCTGGTGCGAATATAACGTGTCGATTACTTCAGCCGCACATTTCCCATCAATGGCTCATACAGCTGGATCTGTCGTGCTCTTTTCTAGCGTCCTCCTCTGGGGAGATTTCCTCACTTCAGACGAATTTTCCTGTTTTCTTTTTAAAAACTGTATAAATTGAAAACACACAGACATTTTAACGGGTGAATTTTACCATGTAATATTTCGATCCTAACAACACAAACATGCAGCTGTCCTCAGAGAGTTGAGTGATGTTTCACTCTAAACATTTTGCTTTCAGTTTGTATTCCCAAACCAGAAATGGGGGAAACACTTTAGACATCCTTGGAACTTCCCAGCAGTGCTCGGAATCCGGCAATAAATTTTACTCATGTCTAAAAAAAATAAAATAAAAATTATAGAGCAGGTGGTAGCATGTTCTTTACAAATACAAAAGGTCAGTTAAGGTCTATTGGGATGTTTACTAGCTCCTTTCACTGATATGCATACAGCAGTTTAGTCCAGAAGGTGGAGCTCAACCTGAACTTCCCTGTTTGGTAGCTGTGAAGTAATTTAACTCAAACTAATTTCTGAGAAAAACTTCAATAGTACTTGTATAATCATGCCGTTAGGATGTTGCTATGGTATTCTGAGTGTTTTATGCATGTTACTAAGTGGTTGCTATGGTGTTCTGAGTGCTTTTTTAGTGTGTTACTATGTGTTCTGGGTTTTTTTTAGCATGTTGTTATCTGGCTGCTATGGTGTCCCGAGTGCTATTCTGTATTTTGTAATTTAGTTGCCATGGTGTTCTGAGTGTTTTTAGCATGTTGCTTAGCGTGTGCTAAGTGGTTTCTATGGTGCTCTGAGTGATTTTTAGCATGTCGCCATGTGTTTGTCTTGGTGTTGTAAGTGTTTTTAGCTTGTTATGTGGTTGCCATGGTGTTCCGAGTGTTTATAGCATGTGCTAAGTGGTTTCTATGGTGTTCTGAGTGTTTCGTTTGCTATGGTGTTCCGAGTGTTTTTAGCATGTCGCCATGTGTTTGTCTTTGTGTTGTAAGTGTTTTTAGCTTGTTATGTGGTTGCCATGGTGTTCTGAGTGTTTATAGCATGTGCTAAGTGGTTTTTATGGTGTTCTGAGTGTTTCGGTTGCTATGGTGTTCCGAGTGTTTTTAGCATGTCGCCATGTGTTTGTCTTTGTGTTGTAAGTGTTTTTAGCTTGTTATGTGGTTGCCATGGTGTTCTGAGTGTTTTTAGCATGTGCTAAGTGGTTGCTATGGTGTTTTAAATGTTTTTTTAGTATGTTGCTATGGTGTTCTGAGTGTTTTTTTAGTATGTTGCTATGGTGTTCTGAATTTTTTTTAACGTTGTTATGTGGCTGCTATGGTGCTCTAAGTGAGAATGTTGGGCAACACTGAATTTGCGTGACCAACTTCAAACTTCTCTGTGGAGAACTTCAACCTCACACGAGCAACGGTAAATGTGATCACACCTTAAAGTCCCCATGAAATCAAAATTAAAGTTTTTTTGGTGTTAGTATCAATATGTTAGTCTTAAGGTTATCTATAAGGCAGTGTGCAAAATTCGCATTTAGAAGATATAAGCATTCAAAGCTTGCAGTTTGTCACTTCAGCCAAAACGACTCAAGAGAAACGCTGCGTGTTTCTAAGCATTTCAGGGGACCTTTAAGGATGCTATAAAGTCAAAATCCAAGCCAATCATTTTAAACAATCATTCAGCCAGTTAATAAAATTACCTACACCTCTTTTTAAGGCACTGAGTCTTCTGGAAATTATAATGATTCCTCCATGGACTTGGCAGTCCATTCATTGTGAATAAACCTCTTTATGAATTACCATATCACATGCAAACATCAACAACAACATCAGGACTGTTGAACTTCACAAGCTAAACAACAAACAGCAGTTCTGTTACAGTGTGCTTTGACTAATCGAGTGTAAACACCTTTGTCCCAGGACTGGACTGAGGCACAATACAGGTCTACATCACACTGCAGACCCCTGCCTGTGTGCTCAGCGATAGTGAAATGGGCACAGGTGTTTCCTGTGGTTTTCAGAGAGTCCGTCACCACCCACATTTCCCTCCTTCCAATCAGCTATCTGTCTTCTGTTTATGTTTTTCAGCTGACTAAACAACAGCTCCATGCTGCAGGTTTGGACAGTCACGTGAGTCGGCCACTCTTCACTCCCAGCAGGATGGAGAAAATGGCCCTGCTTTTGAATGAAGGGAGGGTATCCTTTATTTTCAACACAATGGTTGTTCATTACACAGGACTTATGGACTTACACTTACTATAGGTGTCGCACTGATGCTGATGACAAGGATTTTTCAAGAAGCATCTGGTTGCACAAGAATACCTTGCCGTTGCACTGGAGTGCAAGGCTGTGTTACGTTGCACTAGTAGTGCAGGTATAGGCAGACATATGATTACTATCTTAGTTTCCTTTGTTATTTTGTTTGTTTGTTTTTTCTGTGTTTGGTTTGTTTTGTTGTTTGGCTTAATTGTCTTTGTTTGTTTCGTTTGCGTAGTAGTACTGGTATAGTACTGTATTTTTTTTGGTTCAGTTTTGTTCTGTGGTGTTTTGTTTTGTTGTTTGGCTTAACCGGTTGTTGTTGTTTTTTTGCACTGTAGTACAGGTAGAGCTGGGCGATAAAACGAAAACGATAATTATCGCTATATAATTTTCCTCGATAAAATGATAACAAGAGTTCGATAAATGTTTGATATAATGTTTAAGCCTCAAAAGCGGAATGAAACAGCGCTACTCATTTGAACCACGCCACTCACTGATGAGTCTCAGTCACGAGAGCACTAAACAGTGCTGTGAGATCCAGTGTGAAGCACTTCAATTCAGCGAAGAACACAAATGACTCGGTGATTTAAACTAGTTTAGAGCCAGATGAAACAGCACTGACAAACAGGAGAAACACTGTGCGCAATGATACAGTCAGAAGGCTTTTCAATCTACAAATCGCCATCATTTACCATGCAGTAACACTAATATTGTGGCAGAAATGTGGGATATTCATATACAATTTTATTATATTATTAATGTAGACGTGTATTAAATGAGTAAAGGAATATAATTACAGTATTTTTGTGATTAAGCTATAGCATTTGTGCATTTATACAAAATGTAATTATACTACTGCTTTTCAAACAAATACCTAGAAACCGTATAGTTACATTTTTACCATGGTATTGAGGTGCTATATGTGTGGTTTTAACTGTGATCTCATGATATAAATGTATGCTACTATTGAAGAACAATGGTTAATTTGAATAAAACTCAAAAAGTCAGAATAATTCAATTTTACCATACACAAATGAGGTAGTTACAATTTTTACCGATGCTACTGTTTTTGATAATGAACAAATTTACACCTGCATCTCAAGCTACATCTCTTTGTGCATTTCTAAGAGAAAAAAAATTAATATTATTAATATTGCAGCCTGCACTGCAAACTGTGCTGAAGATGCGCGTCATCAAAGTTTCATGATTTGAAACAATATCACTCATTAGAACATGCAGAATCTAAGAAATACATTTTTTATTAAGACATTTATTTTGTTAAGGAAAAAATGACTGGTTAAGTGTAAAGATTTCAAAAACGTGAAGTGTTTGTCATGTTCTGACCATAAAGAGTAGGCTAGTTTAAAACCACAGT
>NW_015554155.1:26247-32123 GCF_001515605.1 Sinocyclocheilus anshuiensis
TTCCCCGCCAAACAAGGAATTTTCCGGGTTTCATGAGACAACGCTTCCACGCCAAACACGGAATTTTCCGGGTTTCCGTGTTCTCGCTGTTATACGTTCGGGCTATTACACATCTCCTGAATGAGTCTAGAATGTGCCGATCAAAAACACATGCGAGGAAGACGCAGAAACGAGCGATCTCGTATGTATGCATATGCATATGAAAAACAATGCGATCCTCAACAATAAACAGCCTATAAATGAAAACTGACAAACGTTACAGAGTGAAATGTCGATCCAGAAAGTTGCAAAGGACTGTGCAAGCTTTAGGGGAGTTGAGGGAAGCGATTTACTGCATCTATGCTTTGATCATCGAACTGAATATGATCCAGATGTAGTATTTGATAAAAACGTGATTTTCTCTGCTTTTTGCTCAAAATGTTGCTTTTTTAATAAAACTTACCTACATTCAAGTGATCATAAAAAAAGAATGCTTGAAGCTAGAATACAACAGTTTTTTTGCTTAAAATTAGAGGCTCTGTTCTTTATTTTGATGTATTGCATATGTTCAGACATTCATAAAACAAAATAAAAATGAAATTTTAGTGAAAATCATCAAAAATGCTGGCGGTGGCTAGCAACTTTTTTCAAAAACGCTGGCGGGGAAAGAATTAATGGTCTGCTTTCTACAACTTTCACTTAGGAGCAAAAATCTTCGATATCGACTGATATTTTTGGCCATATTGCCCAGCCCTAAGTACAGGTATAAGTAAACATCTGATCGCTATCTTCATTTTGTTCAGTTCTGTTTTGTTCTTTGATTTTGTTATTTTGTTTTGTTCTGTTTTGCTGTTTTTGTTTCGTTTTGTGGTGTGTTGTTTGTGTTGTACCACAGGTATATGCAGACATTTGATTGCTATCTTGGTTTTTTGTTCGGCTATTTTTTGTTTTGTTTTCTTCTGTTCTTCTTTTCATTTGTTGTTTGGCTTATTTGTTTGTGTTTTATTTATCAAGCATTTGGCCAAATTATTTGGTGTCAAATGAATTTAGGGGTTACAACACTGTTTCCAAGGTCTGCTCATAGGAATGGAGGAAAGGATATGGCACACCCAGCAGTGAGTGGGCCAACATAATTGGTGGCCACTTAACCATATGTCAGAGTCAATAATGTTCAGGAAGGTACTTCAGTACTGAGTGCGGGGAGACCAACTCTCAAGGGGAATAAATTTACAGAGATAAGGGAGCGAACATTCTTCAACAGAAGTGTACATATACAGTAAAACAGTATGTCATGGTTTCCTGATTACTTGGTTTCAGCGGATACTTTTCATCTGAAGCCACTCAAGGTTCCCAAATCACACTAAAAGACAGTCCCATTAGGGCAGCTTGGGGTTTAGCATTTGCTCATGAAAAACAATGATCATGGTAGTTATCCTGTTCACAAATTGTAATACAAAGACCAATTGCCACACAACCCAAAGTACCTACTGGTGTCTCTAGCGTCCCCTGTTATCCAAAGCATCCACTATTTTAAAGACTTTTTAAACAAAAGAAATACAAAGACCAATTGCCACACAACCCAAAGTACCTACTGGTGTCTCTAGCGTCCCCAGTTATCCAAAGCATCCACTATTTTAAAGACTTTTTAAACAAAAGAAATGGACAAGCCAGCCATCCAGAGTATTTTCTTGCAGGGGTGTGGACTCGAGTCACTTGACTCGAGACTTGACTCGGACTCGAGTCTCAAATTTGATGACTTGCGACTCGACTCGACTCGACGAAATTAAAAGAATTTAATTTTAATTTGTAATAAACACCTCTCTGAGACCTGTTTTTGGCAGATCTCCACTGTTTTTGTTCGATCAGTTACATATTTTAATTGCATGTGCATTTTTTTTTATTTAAACCTCCATTAACCCTTAAATGCATGAATGTTTCGCCAATCATTATTACATATTCGGGTCTTTAGCGACCCGGACCTATATATACAGCACGGATGGATCTTTAACTGCTGCATTAGCAAAAAAACTCTCTTGATATTTTAAGAACAATTACAGAAGAATAAAATAAAGCATATTTCGTTACCTTTTGAAACTTAAAAGGGTTCAATCAGAGCAGATGATTTTACCATCGCTGTCATCGTCAGAGCGCACTTACACAGTACATTCAGCATCTGGCTCATATTCACGAACAACCATATTCTCAAAACTATCGTTTTTAATGACTTCATATTCAATATTTTGATCACTGGCAGCTTATTCACCACATCCAGCATCAAATGACAGTGACATTTATATTTCATTGCGTATAGTAATTGCTCTGCAGTAAAGCCATTCAAACCACTTACATTTTTGCTGATGATATTCGTTTGTTTTATGCCTGCGGTAATTATGAGTGAAACGTCACATCATTATTGTGTATCAAACAGTGCCACCTTGAGGAAAAAAGATGCATTGCACATTTATGCACACATGCAAAGTATGTTGCAGCTGTTATTTCTATGAAAGTATGTTGTCTTTGCTATTCCGTTACTAATAAAATAGTTTTTTTCACTGCTTATCCAATTTTGGCACAATCCCTAAATTGAACTTGAGTAGTTTTACTAAGGGCACCCATCTCACATGAAATTGAACTATGTCAAACATATTCTACCTGCCTTCCTGATATAAATTACTATGAATTTGATATGGTAATTAATACTGAGACACTAATTTGGGCAAAAAGCACTAATGACTTGTTTAAGACTTGAATCTTAAAGCTGAGGACTTGCAACTCGACTTGGACTTGCCTGTCTTGACTCGGAACTCGACTTGGACTTGCCTGTCTTGACTCGGGACTTGACTCGAGACTTGAATGCAAAGACTCGAGACTTACTTGTGACTTGCAAAACAATGACTTGGTCCCACCTCTGTTTCCTTGCCTACGAGCCAAGATGCTGGGATAGGCTCCATCATCCTCGCAAACCTACATAGGACAAGCGGTTTGGATAATGGACGGATTGATGGACTAATGTGTTAGTGATGTACTTGCAATATATCTTTCTATAACAATGTGATAAAAATGGTACCAATGTTTAGTCGAAGTTCCACACAACAGAAAGCACCCAAGCAGCTCCTTGGGTGACTTCTGTTGACTAGCATCAATTCTGCGTCAGGCAAAAAATGACTAAGTCTGACTAAGTAGTTGATGTAAACATTTATGGTTACTGAAACGATTGACAATGTTGTGGAAACATTCCTTGAATACATATAATTTAACAGGTTTAGTATAAGAATTTTTTGACCCCCAACCTCTTGTTTTGACTTAATTAGTAGGGTAAAACCCCCAAAACCCTTGTGATTTCCCACCATTCCACATGTGGTCCATACCTGGGATCTGTAACCTTTATATCTAGCTCAGACCCTTAATTACCTGCCATCAGCCAGAAGCTTGAATAACCAGGAATTGTCTCGGTAGAAGTAAGCAATTTGTTCCTGTTCTGTCTGAATGATGTTAACCAAGTTGGTCCCCCAGTGAGAATGAGACATTACAGGCACACCAGACAATCCGGAGCACTCGAGCTGCAGAGCCAAAGTCCTTTTTTGTTTGTGTGCATCTTTATCTTGTTAAATGCTGGGATTTCATTGGTATGGGCCCTTTGTTAACAGGTTTTCCTTTGGTAGCTGAGATGAACAGAGACAGCAGGAAATAACAAAATCTCTTGGAGTATGGCTCAGCTCCCTGGTCCTTTGTTTCATTATGCTTTGCCTGCCCTCTGCCAGGAACTGAAGATACTAATCAATTCATGGGGCCATGTAGCTCACAGAGGTCCTGTGTGCACTGTACACTGTCATTCATTTCCTTTTCATATTTATTAGTCAAAACAAGTCTAGCCTAAATGTTTCCATTAAATCAGCACCCAAATATTCTGGAAATCTCACAAATTTCATTAAAAAAATACTACTAATTTTCTTTCTGGCTCTTAGCTTCCTTCTAAACAAAGACCCACAGAAAGATCTGGATAGTGCCAGACCCACTTTAGAGCAAAACTCACTTCTGACTAGATCTTGGTGATGCATTTCCTGTGACTTTCAAGCAGTCCACAAGGTCCATTACTCATGAAAAGATTGTCCTGACAAACACATCATTCTTTTTTCCAAAATCTGGACGCATGCTGGGATTCGGAATGTTTTGTTTTCTATTTTCCCTTCTTTGTTTTACAAACACTGACTAAAGCAAAATACTGTGAGACGTGAGCTTCAGCCATTCGTGCATTTGCCCCTGGTGACATAACCGGAAGCCAGCAAAGCAAACTGAGTAGGTGAAATCATTAATCATATTTATATCATATCCTTCAAATTCCTTAAAAGGATAGTTCACCCAAAAATTTAAATTAAGACATTTACTCACCTTGGAGTAAATGCCCTATGCCCTTCTTTCTTTTTTGGATCACAAAAGAAGAGTTTTTTTTTTTTTAAATGCCTTGCTCGCACTTGTCCATATAATGCATGTATAAAATATGTAGCTTATGTAAATATGTCACCAGTCTGTGTCATTTTTCATTCACAATCATTTCACTTAGGGGTAAATGCCTTGCTCGCCCTTGTCCATATAATGCATGTATAAAATATGTAGCTTATGTAAATATGTCACCAGTCTGTGTCATTTTTCATTCACAATCATTTCACTTAGGGGTGCGCCGATCCGATATTCAGTATCGGTATCGGCTCCGATACTGGCATTTTCTGCTGGATCGGGGTATTGGTCAGACGAGACCGATCCAAATCCGATATAGTGCGTATACTATTCTGTGTTATTATTAAGCCCAACGAAAGCCACAAAAACATTATAAAGCACCATAAAGTTTTCGTGCACTATATTTCAAGTGTTTTGAAGATTTTCCTTAGTTTAATGTGAGGTACAGATGAATATTTAAGTCAAGTTCACGTAAATTCTTCTCTCCGCAGCGGCCGTCTGTCATTCTCCATTCAGCATTCAAACTGTGTGTCACGTTCGGTCATGACAGTCAAGACGATGAAACTCTCTCCAAGATGATTAAATGTTCCTAATGTTATACTTGATCTGTTAATAAAGATAAATGGTTTAAGGAATTAATCTTGATGGAATTTCGTGCTGTTTCTAAATCGTGTAAATTTCTACCGGATATCTGGTTAGATCACAAGACTGGAGTAGAGAGCACTATGAATTGTTCGTCATGAGCACAGTAACTGAAATTTAAAATGTTAAAAGAAAAGGCTCAATAAACTAACGCACATATTTAACGCATTAATGTCTCTTCACTTTGTGCTTTGAACTTCTCTATGCTGCACGCTGTGTTGTGACGCCGTGTTGCTTCAAGCGCGTCATTCTGCACATGGGATGCGCATAAGCGCTTTGAGCCACTCTGTATTTGTAGCCTTTAGTATCATAATACTTTTGCACAATGAAAGATTATTAATAGCCTTTCTTGTTCGTCTTATCTATCATATGTTGCTGCCTCATTACTCTGCTATACATTTAAAAGTCAACATTGGAAGTGGATCAAAAAAGTAAATCAAAGACAAAAACGGGTATTGTTTTCGTTTTAGGACAACTTTGATTAAAGGTTTTGATCAACTTCAAATGTTGACTACTATAGTATATATTTATATATAAATATATTATTTGTTTTTAATTAATGTATTTTACAACAATACAAAGAGCAATGTGTAGGCCTACCAGATTTAGCCCTACACTTATTCACTTTTATTTGTTACCCACTAACTAATGTATTTTTGTTCACTAAAAGTTTAGGATTTTATAAAATTATTGTGCACTCATGATTTTTGTAGAGTGACTTTTGCTGCTGAATTATCAACTAACCTAGATTATAATATTATTTTTGTGTTAATTTTGAATACAATTTGTTACCTGAAGCA
>NW_015554155.1:32957-35285 GCF_001515605.1 Sinocyclocheilus anshuiensis
ATCCACTTCAAATGTTGACTACTATAGTATATATTTATATATAAATATATTATTTGTTTTTAATTAATGTATTTTACAACAATACAAAGAGCAATGTGTAGGCCTACCAGATTTAGCCCTACACTTATTCACTTTTATTTGTTACCCACTAACTAATGTATTTTTGTTCACTAAAAGTTTAGGATTTTATAAAATTATTGTGCACTCATGATTTTTCTAGAGTAACTTTTACTACTGAATTATCCATTAACCTAGTTTATAATAGTATTTTTGTCATAGATTTTTATTATATTTTTTGTTTATTTTTTCTTTATAATGAAGCTGTCTATATTTAGTAGATTGTATGTAACATACAAAAGAGTGATGATCGACCTACACATTGAGGTATAGAAATTCTACACTCATTAAAAAAAAACTGCACTGGTATCAGATCGATATCGGCAGATACTCAGAATTTTTGGTATCAGATCGGTATCGGTTCTGAAAAAGTGGTATCGAGCCAGCCCTAATTTCACTGTGCACAATGCCAAAATATGAATATTCAAATTAGTCACACTGTTAATGCGTTACTGTTAAAAATAAAAAAAAAATGTCTTTAAGGCAGTTACCGCACATTCATTCAACCATTTTAAACATTGGAATAGGAGCACCAACGCACACAAGCAATAATGCTCTTACGAAAATTAGCCATAGTTTTACTACAAATAAAACCAAACAATTGCAATTATAGTTAAACCATAATAAATCACAAATAAACCCGGGTTTTGCTACACTAACCATAGTTTAACCATGGTGTTTAAATTTGGTTATACAAATGGTAAACTGCAAAAAATAAAAAATAAAATAAAAGGTTACTACACTTTTACCATAGTAAAACCATGGTTATTTTTTGTAAGGGTGTTTATCAGTCAAATTCATTTAAAACTGTAAATTCAACAGGTACAAAATATGATCAGTAAGAGAAAAATGTGAAGACAAGCACTGGACCTCGGCAGGTTAGTGGGGAAATATATTTATTCATTATTCAGAATGCATATTTGGAAGAGAAATATATTCATAGGAGCATTTCAGCAGGTTGAAGATAATTAATGTTAACGCAGAGAATATGAATAATTGTTGTTGTTTTTTTAATTTCCAGCCCTAAAACGTAGTATAATCTGCTTTCTCATAAGAAACGGTCTGGATGTAGGCACGCTAAACGCTGACCGGAAACTCCCGAGCTGTACGGAGTAGAACGCGGAGGTAGTTGTGCAAGTAGTCCATTGGTGTATTGTAAAGCTGCATGCTTTAAATCAATCTATTGTATAAAGCGCTATATAAATAAACGTGACATGACTGGAGTGCTGATTGCAGAGCTGGTGCAAACTTATCCACATCACTATGATCAGATGCTTTCTTAACTGCTGTTTTCTCACTGCTGTCATTTTTGTTGTGTGTTAATTTCATTATTGAGTGGAAAGCATGCAGCACATATTTACATATTTAAACTCTGCTTTCAGCAGCATCAGGTTCAGCTGCGGAGTCTGTGTCTTCTTCTATTGAATTTCATCCAGGACAGCTGAATTATAGTCTTGTGCTACAGCGCCACACTGGTCAAACCGCGTTATTGCAGACACTTACATTAGGTCATATGAGATCAAATAACTATTCAACAACAAAAATATTTGTCGACAATTTTTCATTGTCGACGTTGTCGATAATGTCGACTAATCGTTTCAGCCCTATTTTATTAATCTTGATATTTCGCAACTTGTGTTATTGTCCTGGGCTGTGACACTAATAGAGTGTCATGAAAGCGCAGCTGTGCAATAATATATTCGATTTTAGTTTATTCTTCACAGAACCCTATCATATACCTGGAATACAACGTGTCGCATGGCACCATTCTGTGATACTTTTGCATGTTTTTTTTAAAGCTTGATGCTGGTCGTTATTCACTGCCATTATATGGACAAATGCAAGCAGGATATATATTTTTTTTATTCTCCTTTTGTCATCCAAAAAAAGAAGGACATGATTACTAATTTTCATTTTTGGGTGAACTATAACTCAAATGTTAAAGCCTAATGCCTCGTCATATCTAGCGTTCCAAATAAAACAGTGAAAGATGTGCAGTTACATATTCAATGCTCCAAAAGTGCCTCTGTTAGATGGACAACAAACAACAGACCAGACTGTAGCTATTTACACATTTTCTGAATACTTTATGCGTCCTTCCCGGAAGTACGAAGCACATTCCAGATTACAACAGGGATTTGAAGGAAAGGGAAGAGAAGTTCAAAAAGTCAGAGCAACAGATGAGATAGATGACACAATCGGTTGTGATCA
>NW_015554155.1:35438-48448 GCF_001515605.1 Sinocyclocheilus anshuiensis
GGTCACATTCCTTCATTATAGGATGTCGGGCTCCGATGAGGAATTTTTTTTTATTTCATCAGTTAGGCCTACATAGCTCTCTCAAAATAAAGCAAAAACACAAACATTAAAACGTTCTGTTAATGCCCACAGTTTTTTGTGAAAAAGGGTTTCATTCATCTCTCTTTCAGCATTACATTGTTTAAAATGGACAGAAAAAACTTTTGCTTTGTTTTAAAAAAATATTTCCACAAAAATATCAAGCAACAATTGTTTTCAACATTGACAATAATAAGAAATGTTACTTGAGCATCAAATCAGCATATTATTTTTATTTTAAAATAAATTTAAACAAAAGTTATTTTAAATTGTAATAATATTTCAAAATATTACTGTTTTTACTTTTTTGATCAAATAAATGCAGCCTAGGAAAGCCTAAGAGACATCTTTCAAAATTGTAAAAGAATTTGAACACTAGTGTGCATATACACTAAAAAATAATATTTCTGATCAAGTCACCACTGCTAAATAAATCAGGCTATTATATGAAAGGATTTTAAAGACTTATGATGTATATCAGCAGATTTCCTTCGTTATATGCAAACATTAAAAAAAAACACACACACACATTTTCTTCCACCCTCTCCACTATATAGAGGAGTAAAGTATGTTTTTCTTCAAGCTTACAAAATTACGGACATAATCCATTTGATGCAGTCAGTGGAAATAAAGCAGAGGATTCTGAGTTTATTTGCTGGAGACATAAAACACACATTGCAGCCAGCAGCAATAAGACCAACTGGCTTCAGGAGGTGCCAAGGGTCTATGTCCGCCTCAGTCCCAGCATGCTGGGGAAGGCAATGCTCACGCAGTCAGCACTGCCAAGTGGCTTGTGCTTTCGTGGGAGGTTAGATGAATGGGCCTTGTTGTTAGTTTAGAAGGAACATTTTAATCCATCATTTTGGCCATAATGCAAAAGCCTCCATGCATGCCAGAGAATGAAGATATCTGCAACAGCAAATATCTCCAGAGACTGAGGTTAATGGCAAGTGATCGTGGTGACAATGACAAACGGGTAAAAGGGTAATGCTGTCAGAAGAAGAAACCCATGCACAGCCTTGAGATGTTCAAGCATTCTGACTAACGTCAATGTTTATCGGCCACTTGAAAAAGTGATACTCAACCTCAACCAGTTCAGGAGCCAAGCTAAAATACATCCACTGAATACATGCTAAATGCTTTTTCAACACCATTCCTCAAAAATAAAAAAAGGTTCCTATATACAAAAACAAAACTTATATCTCTATGTTTCAGCCTTTTGACATTACTCACTATGTACTTTGGTATGTTTTGGCTTATTTTGTTGTGGTGAAAGCTGTTTACTGAATGAACTGTAGCCAGAAGCAATGGTTTGAAATTAAAACACCTCAATCATAAATTTGTTTCTTACAAACATGCAGCTTCACAAGGCATTAATTAATGGACTGTGGATTACTTATGGATTATTGTGATGTTTTTATCAGCGGTTTGGACTATCATTCTGATGGCACCCATTCACTGCAGAGCATCCAGTGGTGAGCTGGATGTAATGCTAAATTTCTCCAAATCTATCCTGATAAAGAAACAAACGCATCTACATCTTGGATAGCCTGAGGGTGAGTACATTTTCAGCATGTTTTCATTTTTGGGTGAATTATTCTTTTAAGCAGCAAGTTACGTTGTTGGGAAAAGCACCCTAGAACAAAAAATCGGTCTTAGGGCTTTTATATTCGCAAGTTGTGACATGAGGAACAGTCAAGAAACCATCCTCAGGCACAGTCTTTAGAAAACTTAATGCCCAAATAAAATTTATATTAAAAGCAGTGTGATAATTACAAAAATAATATTGGATAAATCCTAAAAATATTTAACATAATTTCCCAACTCTAGTTCAGTACTCATCATTAAATAGATATTTGGAACCAAGGGTTTGGAAACTTTTCTACTGTTTGTTTTAAGCCCTTGCTTCAAGAACAATAACAAAGCAAAAAAGAAAATGAATGAAGAAAAGGCTCCATATGCCTACCGCAATACATCATCAAAAATGTATTCCAGTTTAAAGACTATCAAAGGTTATCTCCAACATGGAACCTTTCTAGGATGCACCTGACCCCATGCCATCAGCACTGGCACATATACAATCATAAATTCAACTCGTTTGTCAGCTGAAAGTTCTCATCTAAAGCATCCCTCATGAATGACCAGGACACCCAATCGAATTTGACATTTTAAAACACACACCTCATGATGCCTTCAGAAATCAATCAAATTGACCTATTAGAGACAAACTGCATCTTTTCTTGATCCCATAAGAAAATGCAGCTGTGGCAGTGGACTGTACACGTGCTCTGGACATATAAAAGCTTACGTTTTGAAAGTCTGGATCGTGAGGACCAAGGTTTGACTACGAGCTGCTCAGTCTACATTTTTATATCCTAAAAAACTGATAAAAAGCCTAAACAAAACAAAAGCAACATTATGTTCTATATCAATGCATTTTTGATATACATCATTTTATTTTCATGATGTTAAATGAGTCGTTTTTATGTGAGCACACACTGAAATCGAGTGACCCTGACATTCAGCACTGAACTTGAGGCACAGAGAAACGTATGGGACTTATAATGTGACTAATATAGCTGCAGACACTGAGTAAGTGCATGCTTGTGTGCGAAACGAACATTTGTGAGTCAACATACTAAAGTTATGATTTCAGCTGGTTTATTAATGCAATATTTCGATAGGAATGACAGTAAATAATCTAGAAACTCAAGCAAAAGCATTCAGCTACTACATAATCTACAGACCACCGAGATCAAAGAGGAAAACCATGAAATAATGCCCATCATTCCTTTGCTATCTGTGAAGCATGTCAACTTTCCTCTGGTTGAGATTCTGAGAGTAAATTCATGTTGCAACAAAGATTTGTGACATTTAACCATAACATTCCAAATAACTTATAAACAAAAATTACCGTGATCACAGTCATAACACAATATAATTGTGTAACGCCTTTTTTTTTCCCACAAAGCACAGAGCAAAATGAACCTAAGAGGATTAAAACAGACACTTTTCCTAACTGTAATCCATGTTTGTTATGAAACTATTTGGACACTTAAAATTAACTGTATGAAAGTACGCAATATCACATAAGCAAGAGTGCTAGCGTTCTAAACATCATCCCGGCTGTGATTCGGGTGCAGGTTATCACATTCCTGCCACGCTACAACGTTGAACGTCAAGTACAGTACAAGCAAACCACAGTGTGTCCATGAAGAATTGCCTCACGTTAAACATGAAACTGTTTTCCCCGCTCAAAGCGTTCTGTAATCACTCCATGTTTTCCAGCTCTTGGTTTCCATTTCCTGTCCACTTGCGAGAGAAACACCGCTCTGAACGAGAAAACACAAACACTCTGACATTCAAAACCTTGTTCCTCGCTCCACACAATCAGATCACCTCAGATTAGAGGACTATAGCTACTGAATACTATAACAGAATATCAAAGCAAGAGGTATCTGTAAACAAATGATACCAGGGCCCCACAATAATGGGCCAGTGCAAGAGAGTTTTAAGGCAGTTAAAGTAAAGATAAAATCAAATTAAATAAAGTAAAATAATATAAAATAAAACTGGCAGACTTAAAAAACAAACTTCACTTTTGCAAATGTGTAGGTCATTTTAAGTGGCTCTATGAAGCCCCAAAATGTTCATAATAAGAAAGTGTCAATTGTGTAATTTTAGCATGTTTTCATGTTTTACACTCTTTGTGGGTCCTAATTATATTCTTAATCTCTTTGAGGCAACCAGAGAACATCTGTGTCTTAACTGTGTAAGACCTATAACTAACCCAGCCAGTCGTTGTAATTTATGGGTTGCCTGACTCTTCTTTTTTGATAGCATTGCTCTAGTTGTGGACCATATTTAGACAAACTGTTCAATGTCCCCTCAAACTGTTTTCCCTGTACCGTCTTTCCAGTGTGATCTAAGCATTAAGAAACAAGTGAATCTGCATGAAGCTGAACCTTCATGTGAGGCAGGGTTAAGAAACAGCACGCAAGGAGAATAGCTGGCGAACTTCCTCCAAGATTGAAAACACCTTTGGAATGAGAGCTGTAAACACGATGGGGTGTTTTGCTATCCTTTTATACTTGGAACATTCCTCATCTGTGGCCATTTAGTTTGCTGGGGGTTGTTGTGGTAAAGAAAGAATTTCTGCTGTTCCGAAACTGAAAACAGAGCGAAACAGAAAATCTGTAGAAATCAGCAAATAATAACAACTTGCATACAAGACGAAATTCCAAATTGCCTGGCTGGTATTTTAAAGACAATATTCAATAAAACTACAAAGATGGGACTGAAGCCATTTCATTTTCGTGTGCTGGGGACATTGGGGACACTTAACCCCAGCAATGTGCTTTTATGAGTTTGTTATTTTCATTATTTAACAATCCATCCAAAATAAACAGCTTACCGGAAAACCCACACAACTAGACTAAACGGATCCTCCGCGCAATTTGACTTTTTTCCTAAATTTGACTTTTTCCTAAATAAGAGGAAAATTTGTAACACTATAAAGGATTACAGGCAACATATTTGTGTGCTCTGCTATTAATACACACAGATGCTAGACGCAACTGCACATGAGCATCAAAAGACTAGATAAAAGTGTACGTGAGCATCGTAAAAGAATCTTAAGACCACATAATTCAGCCAAAAATTACGCAAGGCCGGATCACAGCATAAGAAACGCATTGGGTAGGGAGATCAGTAGAAACATGTGCACATACTGATATGTTTGAGTAAACTGACGGAGCAGAAACTATGCTGAGGGGGTCCTCCACATGTTGCTGAATGCTTCGGAGATGATGCTGTGAAGATGAACTCAAGCCATGTTTCCTGAAACCCAGCAAAACACTCTTCCGGTTCGATTCTGCAGCCCACTGGGAGTACTGGCACACCCAATGACTAACAAGAAATGACATACATACAGCTCTGGTCTAATTTTATACAATACATCGGCCACCCTATGCACTCCACTGTCCCCGCAGTGTTCAAAGAGATGTGAATGCGTTTGATGAATGTTGTTCTAGCACTTACTCGAAAACAACATGTGAGATGAGAAAATGGAAAAAACAGCATCGCAATTAATCTTACATAAAACCACTAATAACATTTCAATGTGAATAATTCACTACAATGCAAACTATAAAAATAACAACACACGTAAATGCTAAAGATGTTCAAAATATGTATAATAATACTGCTGCTTAAACTGGCTTTTCAAATCTAGTTCATTTAGAGATGCCCACAAAAATAAACAGTTTGAGTTCAAGCAGATTCTGGAATGCTTTTGGTGAGAATACAATCTAATAGTGCCAGGTATTTACACAGATTTTATGATTCGATTAGATTCCAATTCACAAGCTCTTGATTTGATTTAATATTGATTAATTTGGATATATTTCAGGTACAGTAAACTACCCTGTCAGTTGATACATTACTATGATACTATAAGGTAGGGCTGCACAATAAATAATTTAATCGATTATTAAAGCATAATCTTCTACAAATATTTTCCCGCTGATTATTTATCCTAAGAATGTTTCATTTTATTTTTTATTTTGCATTGGTAAGAAGCCTCCACAAGCTTTCATGGTTGCGGTGACCAAATGTCAATAGTTTAAATCCCCCAATCAGAGATTTTCTCTTAAATCGATAAATTTTCTGCCAAGTGGTTTTACCGAAACTTCCCAACCTGGCAACCACACGCACATGCTCTCTCTACATTATGGAAGTACTGTGTAAGTTGAAACTTTGTTTCATTTCAAATGCTTATCGCGATTATTGCATAGAAGGTGCGCTACAAGTAATGCTTAGTGATTTTTTTTTTCACGCATCAACTGAAAACAGCATAGATTGAAAGATATATCTTGGGATTTAAAATCGATATTGGTTCATCAAAATGGTTAATCAATATTGTCAACCAAGCCCAATCTATCCTATAGTTGACCAAAGAACCAACCAATATCCCTGTTTAGTGTTGTCAAATGTACCGATGTCAGAACTGAAATGTTAAAAATTTAATGATACCAGCAGTTCCCGCTAGCATTTTGAGCGCTGTTGAGTGGATTCTTAAACAGCTCTGATTGACGCGGTTTTCAAACGCACCCATGTGTATCTGTGTAAGCACTCGGTGAAGAGCGTGAAGCGATGATTATTGTAGCCAATCAGATATATCTGTTGAGTGCATGAACACAATGACCAATCAGAGGTGTTTAAGAATCCACTCAACAGCGCTCAAAATGCTATTGGGAAAAGCTGGTATCATCACATTTTTAAAATTTCAGTACTGACTGGTACCGACATCGGTACTTTTGACAATGAGCAATGAGATAGACTGATAAACCTGGAACATAAATGTAACTAAAGAGGGATAATGTGACTTTTATCAGCAAATTTTGGTTTGCGATGTTTGAAATGTTATTCTGACCCTTTGACCATGATGGTGCCAGACTTGGTGGTTCCACTCTACAACAATCTCAACAAAAATGCACTGACAAACTAGCTTATATAACGTTTATTAACAAAAACGAATAAAATGAGGCATGGCTTACACCACATGCTGTATAATATATTGACTAATAAATTACAGAACTTTTAGTAAACACTGAGGAATCAAATAAATTTAAAAAATTAAAAGAAAGCCTCCATAGTGTAAGGTAAACAGCAAAGACAACAGGCTTTTCAAAATGAAAACAAAAAAAAAAGTAAAACTGAACTGGCTGTCGGTGACAGTGCTTGCATATTTTTTCCCAAGGAAACCAACATGTTCATTTTTTTTTTAAGAAGTGGTCTTTTACTTTACTTTCGCTTGAAAACCATATCCTCCGTCCACCATCGTGCACCTTTGCGCTCGCGCTGACGCGGCGAGTATAAACCAGGCTATACAACCACAGCACTCGCACTGAAATCGCCTCTCTCAGTCTCTTCACATGATCAGTGAAGTCTGACTCCCGCTGCACTGTGCTGCGGCTCTGCAGCGTGCACTGTATGGAGCAGAGCAGATGCTTTTTGGAGCAGCGCAGACCATGCACTCGCACAAATGTGACCACATAAAATTTTAACTCACACATTCTTAAAAAACTGTTGCAGTCTGTTGCAACTGCTGAAGGACATTCCCTAAACTTGCAGGGACTTTATGAAGCCATTGAGTCTATACTGAATAAAATCCCTATGGAATGTTTCCAGTGCTTCTCAATACAAGCCTCAATACAAGCCGTTCTTGAGGAAAAGGACCTTCATTGTATTACACCAAATAATGTGACTGCTCAGTGTATTTCAAACCACGGAAATGGGAGTTAAATCCAATTCCACGGTCTCTGATAGACAAAACAACCATCATTCCTGGAGTGGGAAAAAGATCATGTCCTCTTAGAATCACAAACATAAATCAGTAAGAATTCATAATGTTTAAAACAACAACTAATGTCAGGACTGAACCAGACTGCGTAACCTGTTGGCTGACCAGAGACTCAACCACCTGCTAGGAAGATACTGAACCTGCGCTTCATTAGCCGATTCCTAGATGACTGTTTAGATTACAGTAACTACAATCAATGGCGGCCACATCTCAGCAGGTGAGTGTAAACAGACTCAAAATCAGTCCTCACAGCGAACAATGAGCCTCTTACACTGAATAGCCAATGTCCTCTATGGATCTGATGAAAACTTTTTCTACGAAAACTTTTTCGTTCTGTGTGTGACATCAAAGTACAGCGAGAGCGATTAGACAGCATTTTTAAAATGTTTGTTTTGATGTCAAATAAGTCTTGCTGTTTTGCTTTTTTGTTAAAGCAGTGTTGCTGTTATAAAGTTATACTGCTACAGTTGTGTTGTTGGGTTTTAAAACAGGTTTGATTTTGTTTCTTCCTTATCACTCTGTATTTACAGGATTTCACTGTACTGTATTCAGTAGGTGTAATGTATTCTAAGTTGCTTCAGAAGTATTGCAAGTACTACGTACAACAATAAAACAGTGCATTGACATAAAAAAGGAAATTTACTTTTGGTACTTAAGTACTTTTAAAAGCAAGTACTTCTGTACTTTTACTTAAATAAAAATCTGTCTTTACAACTTTTACTTGTAATGGAGTAATATTTGACCAGCAGTATCTGTACTTTCACTCAAGTAATGGAGTTGAGTACTTTGTCCGCCTCTGCGTATCATAAATACATTGTTATCCAAGGATATTGTGTAACCAAGCATATTTCTTTGGTTCACTTACACTTAAATGACTAATAAAACAAGAAAGCAGAGGGAGCACAGTCTGTGTTTGGCTCAATGACAAATAAAAGTGTCTACGATGTGCCAAAACACATGTGCCATGTTCTCAGAAATGTCCTCTTTGTAATCATGTTGGTTCATAAAAGTTTTTTAAATTATTTAAAAAATGTCATGTAGTGTAACCATCAATTTTTCTTTACACCTTGAACACATGTGAGTGTCCACAACTTAATCATTATTTTGTAAAACATTTTTAAGTATTATGAATTATAACTCCTAAATAACATTTTGGGAAGTCGTGCCACATGACATTTTACAACCTTGTCATGGAAAGGTCAAATTATCGGATATTTTAAGAGACTTATTGACCTTGACACACAGTCTTCAGATTCTGTAGAGGGTCTCTGTATTATATCGCATTATTTCCTGCACTTTTTTGCACTTTGGTAGGAACCTATGGTTTTTTTTTGGGGGGGGGGGGTCAAAAGTTTAAAAATAGCTAAAACAGATTAAAATAATAATGAAAGACAGTCACACTACTGAAAAGATTGTTTTTCTCTTCAAGAATGTAATTCCTTTTCTTCATTATGATACATGGACAGCTGCATCACCTTTGTGACTTAATGCTGCACCAACGTTGGAGACTCTCAAAATATAAAACTATCAAAATTAATCTTAATTGAGAAACTAAAAACAAGCTCGTCAGAAGAGGTGTACTTTATATTAGAGTTGAACCTTTAGTTTATTTTTAAATAAATTAATACATTCTCAGAATGATATGCTACTATAATGTTGTGATAATTTATAGGATGAAAGAAGTAGAATGCGCAGATCATCTCAGTCCTTTGATTTCACACAAAAGTCAAGAATTACGCATTACATCTTGATAAACAAGTAAACAAAGTCAACCAGGCCACAGCCTAAAAGATTGAGCTGGACTTTGTTAGCTTTTGAACTCAAGAACCAGGACAACTTTAAAGCCACTGTCACTGAGGAGATGTACAGCATGTTCTTCTCCAGCTCAGATAAGCAAATATTTGGTCCAGAGTTAAGTTGATTTGTGTCTGTTAATTGGGCCAGAGTGTGTAGAGCAATTGATCACACAGAGGCACAGCAAAGCACTTCTGCACGCCATTTAAGAAATGGACAGGACATGGGCTTGGAATTCTCTAATTAGAGCAAATGGAGGCGACTGGGATCAACCTTTACGTAAACAATAATTATGCATTTGTTGACAAAAGAAAAGGCTGATATCAGAACCATACGAGTTTCCAAGGATGTGGGCAGACGCATTCACAGATTTCAGGAAAACAAAAAAGTAAAAAAAATTTATTCATATTCTCCAGCAATGTCACATTTAATCTATTTAGAATCAAGTGGGCACAGCTGACCAATGGCAAAAACTGAAAATCCATCATAGAGAACAACTAGGAAAAACAAAGAGGTAGAATATACAGTTTTTTTTCTGTTCAGCTACTTCCAGAAAGCAGCTGTTTATGGATAAATGACTTGAGTCTACTTTTGGGTTTGTGTTTTCAGAAACAAGGACGACTCCTTACCATCTCCACACCCTGGGGAAATACCGTGCCATCCCAGTCCTTTTTGGGGAAGCGCTGAATGATCTTGCCACATCCTTCACCAGACCCTAAAATTTATATATATAAAAAAAAATACAGAGTATTAACTGAGATGTGCAATTTCAGCACTGTTTTTCTGAAAATGACATTTTCAAAACAGCACGAACAGTAGTATGGGGCATATCAGGACAATCCTGAACATTTAAAAAAATACTGTTAAATGTGATCACAATTCCAGGTTTCCTAACTGGCACAATCACTCCTCATGCATTCCTTCTGGTCTTTTTGCTGTCCAAAAAACATCTTTCCTGGCCCATTTTTTGTTGACAAAGAAAGCAGTGTGTGCACAGGGCCAAGACGGTTTCGTCAATTAGCGTTTACTAGTGTAAACATTGTAATGTGACAATACCGGTCCTTATGAACACAAATACCCCTGGCAGTAAACCAAAAAAAGAGAATGTAGCACATTTTAATGGAATAGTCAATAAGAGGTCAAAGTGACCAAGGCTATACTGATTTAAAAGCAAATTTTAGGCTTCATACCTTAACACAGATGTGGCATTAAAACATTATCAAACACTCAGTTAGAAAAATGAACTAATAGATATCATTCTCCATATGCTTATCTGGGAAATACATCCCTGCCTGTGTTTTTGATAATATCTGGAACAGGGAACTAGAACCTGGAGTAAATACTGGGTCAGGGGATGATGGAGATCTTTAAAGTTTATCATAATATGATTTTGGAAAGACCACTGACAATATGTTATTACAGATAGGCAAAACAGGCCAGATATGTACTGGATGAAAGTATTGCTGGACTGTCACATTTTTGGACTAAATGACTGATCAGATGACAGACAACTTCATAAAGATATCGCTCTTGGAAATGGGCTGTTAAAATTTGAAAAAATACAATTTGACTGTTTTGGAAAATGTTTGCCAAGATGTGTGAATGTGTGTATAATAGAAAAACTGAATCCTAATGTGAAATAACATTAAATGGATAGTTCGCCCCAAAAATGAAAATTCTGTCATTATATATTCACCCTCATTCCGTTTCAAACCTGTATGAATTTCTGTGCATTCTGTGGAATACAAAAGATATTTTGGAAAACGTCTCGGTGTTTGTTTGTTTTTGTTTTGCTTTGATTGTATACAGCAATAGTCAATGGGGTGCAATGAGGGTGAATAAATTATCACTTTTGCGGAAACTATTTATCAAAAAAAATAATACAATCTACAAAAATCTTCTCTTTGATACAATCATAGAATTATTTGTCACAGACATGTCGCTTTTTTTCTCGGAAAACAGTAGTGCTGAGAGTCAACCTGCATCTAGATAAAATCATAGCTTTAAAAGTCAAAACATGGGCTTGAGCTACACTAAACAGACTAAGTGCCTCTCATGGGTAAAGATACAAGCTCTGTTTTGATTCGCAGGGTCTCGGATTCCCAGTGTCATCAAACACTTGACCTGCCAAACCAGATTAGAGAGCAAGGATATACAGATTATGGATTAGGGTAGGGCTGTGCAAAAAATCGAATGCGATTTTCATGCGCATCTCGTCAGTAAAGGCGCTCCTGTGATTAGTAGTAAATCTCCAGCACATGCTTTCAGATGGAGTGGCAATTAATACACAGAGCCGTAGTTCATTGACAAGCTACGCAAAATCGCGTTCAAAATCGCAGGTGATTCATTGCCGATTATGAACGCGATTTTGTGTAGCTTGTCAGTGAACTACGGCTCTGTGTAGTAAATGCCGCTCCATCTGAAAGCATGTGCTGGAAATTTACTACTAATCACAGGAGCGCCTTTACTGATGAGATGCGCATGAAAATCACATTCGATTTTTGCTCTGTGTAGTAAATGCACAGCCCTAGATTAGGGATATACATTCATACATACAAATTAATGAATATAACATGAATATAATACACCTAAGCATAAAATCTAATATATATACACATGCGATTTATCGTGCAGCCCTATCTGGAGTATAAAAGAAGATACTGAAAAATATAAAAAATGTGACATATGAAAAATGTATTTTCCATCCAATTAAAGTCAAAGGACGCCATTTAGTTTTGAAATATCTTCTTTTGTTTTCCACAGAGAAAACAAGGTTATTTGAAATGACATGAGGGTGAGTAAATGATGACGTAATGTTCATTTTTGGGTGAACTATCCCTTTAACTGTTTGTAATCTATAGACACGATAATGAAAATTGTCTTCAACGTAGGGCTGCACGATTATGACAAATTTTAATTGTCGATTATTCCCTTGAAATTATAATTGCAATTATTAATTATGATTATCACAATTTACATTTAATGATGTTTATACCATTGTTTGATGCAACTGCATGCCGTATTTTTTTTATGAAAATAAACAAGCTGAAAACACTCTAACTGAAAAACTTTTAGTGCTTTTCTATAGTATTAAGCCTCAAATGTCAACTATACATTAGGGCTGGGCGATATGACGATATTATCGTATATCGACGATGTCTCGTAAGTATCGCGATGTCGATGTCAACAGTCAGGTAACAGACGATTATCGACATTATCGGGAAAAAATGACAAATGATAAACCTAGTAAGTTGTAAAAAATATTTTACATAGCCCCATAGTCACCATACAGGTCTTTTTGCATGCAAGAATGAAATAATTTAGTAGGAGAGTTGGGCATTGAAAAACGATTCCAATTTCGGAAATCAGATCAGATGCATAAGGTCAGGAATCAAATTACTTGTTATAAAATTATACATTTCAATTCTGCTTCTCGATTTCTGTATGCGCTTTTATTGTGATTTCAAAAGATTAAACTACAATAAGACGAAATAGAACGCACTTCTGCACTCGCGTGCTGTTTTCTGTGCTGCACACACACACAAAACGCACGCACAAAAGCCGCCTCTTATATACGCGAACACTGGACTGAGCTCTCTTTCTCGCATTCTTACATATTCGAATGGACAAATACACACAGAATTATATCAAAATATCCCATGAATACAATCGGTCTTAATGCCCGGTTCAGACTACACGATTTTAGCCCGATTTTGCCACGATTTGCTTGACGTAGGGTGTCGTGGGGATTCGTAAACGACAATGGGCGTCGGGA
>NW_015554155.1:48922-49734 GCF_001515605.1 Sinocyclocheilus anshuiensis
GTAAAGAGCTGAGAAAGAAAACAAGGGTGTATTGGATCCGTGCATTGACAGCAGCCGCTGCCGCCAGTCATTAATGTTAATTTAAAGAACGAAAGAAAAGAAAATCCCTCACTGATCTTGACTGAATCACTTTTGTAACCTCAGTTTATATTTTATTTGCCTGTTGTTTGGCGCTGACTACTGTAATGGCAACGTGCATCTGTGTATGCGATTATTTTGGAGATGCGTTCCAATATAATTTATCCTTATTTAGGGTATAGGCCTATTCTATTTTGATCTGCAGTTTAATAAAAGTTAAACAGAAAAAATACAAAAAGTAGCACTGCATGCGTTTCTGAATATTTATTTAAACAAACTGCATAATGATGAAAAACCACAAATATGACAGGTATAATTAAAATACGCACTATCAGCGCACATTTCAGTGCAATATTTTTACAGATTTTTTATACCGTGTATACAATATAATTATGTTTAACTAAGCAGAGATATAGCACCATAAATTCTTAATATTATTTTGTGGGCGTTGTATTTTGATTAATAAAATAGAAATTATAAAAATTACAATACAAAAATGAAATTTAAATTTCCCTGCTTCTAAATAAATAGAGCAGTTATTTTTATTTAGTTAAAAACGGGCCAAAAGAGACCTCCGAACTAGTAGGCTACCAGAAAGAAAGAAAAAAAAGAATTAATTTTTAATCGCTGCATTATTTTAGTCATACATGATAAATATCAAATATGTTATAGCTTGACTACAAGTTTAAAAACAACGCTGCAATTGTTATAATTAAGGAAATTAAACTTACCAT